>NW_027556098.1:182206419-182645506 GCF_003287225.1 Phascolarctos cinereus
CAGATGACTGGCACCCTCTCTGGTTTACTTCCATATTTATGTCTATGTCTGGGTGACTGAAGTTACTAGAAACCACACCATTAGATAACTGGGATGTTTTGTACTGTTTATTTCCTTTCATTATTGACATTTAGGCAGATATTAATTTGAATGGCGTGCTTGCAATTAAATTGGCCCCTTAAAAAAAGCTTTTTAACACTGGAGTACATTATTCAAATTCATGTGTACTGGTTAAAAAGAATAGCATGTAATATAACAAAATTCTGTCAAGTTAATTAAATTTTGTCTTTTTAGGCATCAAAGTGACCACAAAGGTCAATCTGAGGCAGAACATCAGAAGTCCAAAAAGTTAGAACACTGAAATTTAGAATTGGAATTTCATTAAAAGATGCTAGAAATAAATCATACTCTCTTAGAGACCTACATAATTAAACCATTGAATAAAAGGGGTGATAAACTATAAAAAGTTTATAAAGAAGCTATAAAAACTTTACTACTAATTGGTGGTGCATTTGATATGCAAAATGAGATGGATATCTTGTGGCTATGGTACTGATTTGTTTTGCTTGACTATACTAATGTTATAAGGTAGGCCCTCTATCTGGGAGTGACAGAGAAGAAAAAATAAGTGAAGAGAATATTAGGTCTTAAAAAATATAAAAATATAAATATAAAAATATAAAAAAAATCAGAAGCTCCAAAGCATCCACATAATAAGGCAATTTGTTACTACTATGGTTAAATTTAACATCCACTTTAAAAAGAAACAACCTCACATTGGCCAATGTTTATAGTTTTATATGCAATATTTTTATTTGTTGTGTATTTAGCTCATGTTTGTTAAATTCATAATAGAAAATAAAACTTTACCATTATACCCATATATAAATAGTCAAATTACAGTCATTTTAGCTCTGAAACTAATCTTGTTTTCAAATTCTCATTGAGTAACCAGAGTAAGTGATACTATTTATCAGTCCTTGATTGATACAATGTACTTTTTTCCTCTTCCTTTCTCCTACACCCAAACCCAGCTCCACTCACGGCCAGAGACTTTTAAAACTAAACTCATATTTACTTCCTTGAAACTTAAGTCAAGTTATGAATCATGAATATGGTGAATTCAAAAAGAAGGTGGCAATATATCTCAAGCTGGTGCTTTTCATCAATCTGAGATGTGATAAAGTCTTTAACACACATAAAGAGGGTAGGTAACAAGGAAAAGTAATGAGCAGATGGTATTATCAATTTTATGGTTCCTTCTGAGTTGGGTTTTCACAGAATAAATCTATTATCTTAGTACTATTAGTTCCTATAACATCAAAGACCTAAGAAAACTATTCAAAAGCAATGTAGATAATAAGTTTGGAATTATCTCCCTAAATGCTGATTCATATTTGTCACCATGAATAACTCAGATGGAATTCAGATGTCTATGTCAACTCATACCTTTATCATCATAGTAAATGGAGATGTCACCTGTTGCGGTGTATACAATTTCATCGAATTCAGCAGCAAGTGCAGTCTTATAGTTGTCAGGCAATGAAGCAACTTTTTCCTTCAACACTTGGAGTACCTGGGTTTGGAGGAATCAAGCCAATAGCTTTACTGAGTTTACCAAATAAAATATGATTTCAAAGACTAAGCAGCACATAAGAAAAAGAAAAATAATGTTTTCTTTCTCATTTCTAAGTTTTATTACTGTACTGGACAATCCTCATGGAAGTAGGTTGGAAAGGCTCTAATGTTCAGGCAGATCATTCTTGACCTGAAGCTGTAATGTGCTATTTAAATATGTTAGTTTATCTTCAATTCTGTTACAATTTGGCTACCTTCATCTTTGTTTTATGTGTTGCAAAGAAGCAACATCAAAGATATCATCAAATGATATGGAGGTGAGCCAGTCAGGTAATCCCAGTGAGGAATAATAGATATACAGCCTATGAAATCCACTAGTACCCAGGCAATATTCAGAGATCTCAAGGAGCCACCCCAATATGCTGAGTGAACTCCTGTGGAAGATTTATGGGAAGATATGGACAAGAGCTGCACAGGATGAGAGGCTATGAATGACTGTGAACTTTTTTAATGGAGGAAGGAAGCACATTGATAAGATCATAGATACACCAACCTATTTTAATCTTACATGTGTTGAAAAGTCAAGAATTCACTGCTTTGACACTTCTAAAAATAATAACTAGCATTTACATACTGCTTTAAGGTTTGCCAAATGCTTTACTTATGTTCTCACTTGATCCTCATGAGGAAAGTACTATGATTATCCACATTTTATATATGAGGAAACTGAGGCTAAGGAGAGATTAAGTGACTTGACTTGGGGGGGTCACACAACTAGTGCTAAGGTAGGATATGAACTGTCTTTCCAATTCCAAGTCTAGCACTCTATCCCAGCACCATCTAGCTGCCAGTATATATAAATAGTAGGCATTTATTGGCTAATAAAATATACAGCATTCTTTGTGAGTGTTTACAAAGAATATTTTGTTATACTTCAGATATATAAAATAAGTAGCATAACACAAGATCAATGTATTAGTTTCTTTTTAAAGAAGAAGGGGAATGATTATTTTACCTCCTTGGTGACAAGCTCTTCCAGAAGATCAAATTTACACTGAGAAAGCAGCTTAGATACATGCGCAAAAGCCTTTATCAAAAAAGGGAAAAAAAATTAGATATTTCATGATATCATGAAAAGAGGCTTTCCCACTTATACACAAGTATAAACACTACACACTGTGTATGGTAGGTAAGTCGGACATGGCTCTCTCAAAATTTTACTCATAGAATGAAAAATAGGGGCTGAGAAAAGTTGCTAGTAGTATTCACACTTGAAAAGGATGCAAAGGTAGTGAGACTTTCACAATGAATCAGAGATCTGGAAAAGAGATCATCTATTCTTTCCTCCATATTTGCCAAGCGTTTGTCCATTTCTACATGGTCTAGAGGGGAGCAAAGGGAATAAGCAGTAATTTAGGGCCTACCACCTGTCAGGGATTGGTAGAGGAAGTTTCTTTATAGAAAACTGCTTACACCAATGAAATCACAATTTTGGGCCATTTTTTTTTGGTAACTTTTCATGCGTGTGTCTCATCTTCCTGGATCAACTGTAAGATTCTTGAAGAAATGATACTTTTTTTGTATCCTAGCATAGTACTACATATATTCTAGATGTTCACCTTAATTCCTAAACATGGAAATATTAGTTATATGATTCTCACATACATTTTTCTTCAAAAAGATGGCAGAATCATCTTGCCCTGACTGTAACACAATTTTGTCAAATATGTATAAACCTGAGGGAAGTAGCTTTAGTAGAAAGGGACAATTGCTAGGAAGATAGGAGAATTGGATTTTTCTTCCAGCACTGCTACTAGCCAGCTAACTTTGAGACCTGAAGCCATAATTTCTTCATGAAAAAAGAGGAAGGTGTTGACCAGATGACCTCTATAGTCTTTTCTATCTCTAAAATTCTATTATTCAGTGCAAAAAACCTTCAAACACACCATCTTATTTAAATATTACAAATATCCTCTGATCCGTGGAAGTCAGGCATTATTATCTTTGCTTTACAGATTAAGAAGCAGACATGAAGGTTTATAAGACTTACAGCAAGAGTGACTAGAACCTGTTCTCTTGAGAATAAGTATTCTCTGCCAACTTTTGCTAAGAGTGGTTTATTAGCAATACAACTAAGTAATACTTTACCAGTTATCTCTAAATATCTTTTGTCTTCCTCCAGTTTCCATGCCTCCTGAATATGTCAGAGGCTAACCAGTGGCATTGAGCAAGTCTTTGGCCCAGCCAGGATTAAAGAGTAATGGCACTTTGATATCCAAAAGATTTCTAATCCCTGCATCAGAAGATATAGCTGAACCATATTAACATCAAAGGCCAGAGAAGTGAATTGACTTTCCTAAGACCACAAAAACTGCAAATTTCAGGGCTGGGATTTGAAACCATGTCCTCTTTTGAAATATTAAGCTACTGTATTCTAGATCATTCAGGATCTTTCAGCTGCAGCTATAATTTAATGTTAAATGTTAAATGCGACATATATATTACTCAAGTGCATGTGCTGTCTCCTCTTTTTAGCCTGTCTCCTCTTTTAGACTTTTAGCACCTCTAGGAAAAGGACTTGCCTTTGTATTTGTTATTCCTAGAACTTAGCCCCAAACAGGAAATGTTTATTGATAGAAGACAGACGGAAAACAACCTTTTGAATAAACAGAGCATGACAAATTACCAAATCACCTACTTACTGTTTCAAGAATGTGAAGGATTTAAATTCTGTTTAACAACTTAATTATACTATAACTACTACAAAGAAGACTGACAAATTCTTATATTTAAATGTTCTAAAGTTAGTCCGTTTGCTCATGACACGAATGATGAGCAAAACAAGTAAAAACAAGTAAAACTTAACGAAGTCACTGGTCTTAAAGCCACAGCACCATTCACGGTATGTCAGGCATTACCAAAATGTTACCCAACGTAATAATGACTTGGCAAGAAAACAAGAGAGGCAGGACAAACATCAGAAACAGTCCCTGAAATAATGAATAACCTTCACAAAAGTTTCTGATCCCTAATCCAGGTGGCTCCCATTAAAGAGTACTAAGTGGGATCACAGAATTTGGAGTTGGAGGGGTTCTCATAGGTCTGTTCAACTCCTTTGTAATACAAACGAGCAAACAGATTAGCTGTGTGAACATGGGTGAATCGCCCAAAATCACAATCACAATCACAATCACACAAAGTGTTAAGTGGGAGAAACAAGTTGGAATCCAGTTCCTCCGATTATAAATCCGAACGCTGGCACTGACAGGGCACGGGACGGACCAGAGGTCACCCTCCCCACCCCAAGACCCCGAGACCTCAAGCTGCAAAGGAGGAAGACCCCAGGGAGGGGGGAGGGGACAAACCTGCTTCGCGCCCTCGGTGAACTCGGCGATGCTGAACTCCTGGTCGAAATAGGCCCAGATGAGGAAGGAGTAGACTTGGGTGCGGAGCCACACGAGGGGGTTGAACAGCCCCAGGTACATGACCCTGGTCTGCTGGCGCGGCGGCGGCTGCGGCTCCTCCGTGCTGCTGTAGCTCCGCTCGGGAGGAGATGGGCAGGGGCCAGGCCCGGGCCCGGGGAGGACTAAGGCGGCGGCAGCGGCGGCTGGGGAGCGCTGGGCTGGGCTGAGGAGAGGGCGGCGGCGGCTGAGGCGTGGGGCCGCCGCTGCCCGGGCCCAGCCAGCCCCGGGGGCAGCCCGGTAGCTGAGGCCGAGGCTGAGTCGGCAGCGGCAGCAGTAGCCAGGGAAGGGTGGCAACGTCTCCGCGGGCCTGAACTGGGCTGGGCGGGTGGCTCTGCCAGTCAGCAGCCGTGCAATCAGGGAGCGGGGCAGCTGAATGGCCAGCGCCATTTTGCCGGCCTTTCACCCCAACGGGGCCAGTGCAACCTCAAGAGCGGGCCGGGCGGGAAACTCGCCAGCTTCAAACCAGGTCTGTCGCATTTGCTTCCGGGGAGATCCAGCCAGTCACACAGCCTCACCTCCCCGCAGCGGCGGCCGCAGCAGCGGTGACGGAACCTCTTTTTCAATTCAGCCTTCGCCGGCTACCGACCTCTCTCTCTAAAGACTGGCAGACACACGGACCTTCTCTCTTGATAATCATGTTTCCGGGACGACTGGACGGACCGGAAATAGCGTAAAGCCGGAAGTGGAGTGGAGGAGGAACCTGAGAAGCCGGCACTTACTTAGGTGCTATGGCGAGGCGCATCCCAGTACCTCAGCTCGAGGGCGTCACGCGCGAAGAGTTTCTGCAGCGCATTTATCCGCAGGTGAGGCCTCCAGCTACGCGCGTGGGGCGCTGGAAGGAGCCGCTGACTTTACTTCTTCATGCTGGACTTGGGCATCTTAGCCCCTCCCGTGGGAGAAAGATGCCAGGGCCTTGAGTAACTCCGGCAGCCCCTTGGGGCGCCTCTGTTAACGAACTAATTACGTAATTATCTTTCTGTCGAAGAAGCAGCCTCGCATTCTAGGTGTGATGCTGGTTCGAATGGGACTTGCTGGCTGCCCAAGGCACTTCTCCGCACCTCATTTCTCTTATTTGTAAGATGGGAAATAAATTATCACGTACATTACAGGGTTGTTGTGAAGCTAAAATGATCTGCTATGTGTGAAGTGCTTTGCAAACCATAAAGCGCTGTAGAAATGTCGGCCCCGGCCCTTGGTTTACGGCTCCGGTGTAGTCGCGGCTGCTCTGGCGCCCCCTGGCGCCGGGGAGGGCGCCCCGCAGCCTTCTCGCTGTGCTGCCCATTCTCTCCAGCTTCAAGAGCTCATCTAGCTTTGGGCTCCTTGGACCTCCCTGAGGGCTTGAGAAGTTCCTACTGTCTACATCTGTGGTGCTCAGGATAGAGCGATGGACTTGGAGTCGGGAAGACCCGAGTTCAGATCCTGCTTCCTACACTTCGTAACTGTGTGACCCTAGGCAAGATGTTTAACCGTTGTCTGCCTCAGTTTCCTCATCTGTAAAACAGGCCCTAACTCCCAGAGTTGGGGTGAAGAAAAAATTAGGTGTTTCTAAAGCACTCTGACGATTTTAAAGTGCTATATATGTGCTACCTGTTACTATTATCTGACAGTCAATTTCTGTATCCCATGTAGTAAGGGAGCTCAGTTTCTGTTCCTCAGGTACAAATAATTCAGGGCAGCTAGGTTGCCCAATGGGTAGAACACTGGGGTTCAAATCTGGAGGACTTATCTTCATAAGTGGGCTCAGACACTTGCTAGCTGTGTGAACCTAGGCAAGTCATGTAACCCTGTTTGCCTCAGTTCCTCAGCTGTAAAGTAAGCTGGAGAAGGATATGGCAAACCACTCCATTGTCTTTGGCAGGAAAATCTTACCCCAAAAATGAGGTTACAAAGAGCCTGAAATAACTGAACAGAGATAGGTCACCCTCTTCCCCTCTCTACTTTCATGGTGCCTTCCCTGCAAAATTGCTTTTCATTTACTCTGTAAGCTTCTTGTAAATTGTCTCCCCAATTAGAATATGAGTTCCTTATAAGCAAGGGTCAGTGTTTTTGCCTTTCATTATATTCCCAAGACTTAATACAGGGCCTGTCCCATAATAAAGACAAGTAAATACTTGTTGATTGACATCTTCAGGACCCATATGCATATTTAAGTTAATGAAGCATATGCCAGTAAGCATTTGTTAAGCACTTAACTATGTTACCAGGCACTGTGCTAAGCCTTGGGGATATAAGAAAAAAAAATGAAACAATTCTTGCCCATATATTCTAATTAGGGAGACAACATGTATACATGTGAATATATACACAATGAATACAAGGTAGTTTGGGGAAGGGGAGCCCTAGTAGCCAGGGGTACCAGGGAAAAACTTCATGAAGGAGTTAGCACTTTAGTTTTTCTGACTAAAGGAGGGTGTGCATTCCAGGATTGGAAGCAACTGGTGCAAAGACAAGGGGATTAGACATGAAGTGTTTTGTTAGTAGTGGCCAATATAACTAGATCACAAAGTGCCAAGGGAAGAGAATGTGTAAGAAGACTGGAAAGGCAGGAAGAGGCCAATTTATATGAGGAGGTTTAAATGTCAAAAAGTTTTTGTTTTGTTTTAGGGCAGTAGGGAGCCTCAGGAGTTTATAGAGTTGGGGGGAGTGCAGTTGGGAGTGCATGATTTGACCAGACCTACACCTTAGGAAAATAACTTGGGTAGCTCTATAAAGGATGAATTGAAGGAGGGAGAGGGGTGATGCAGGGAATCCAAATAGGAAACTTTAACCAGAGGAATGTCTGTACGAGTGAAAAGAGATATGCTGGAAATTATGGAGATAGAAGGGGCAGCTAGGTGGCACAATGGACAGATTGGCAGGTCTGGAGTTAAGAAAACTCATCTTTCTGAGTTCAAATTTGGCCTCAGACACTTAGTAGCTGTGTGACCCTGGGCAACTCACTTGACCCTATTTGCCTCAGTTCCTCATCTGTTAAAAAAAAAATGATCTGGAGAAGGAAATGACAAACCACTTCTTTGCCAAGAAAGCCCAGATGGGCTCACAAAGAGTCAGCCATGACTGAACAACAACAAATGTAGATAGAAACAAGATTTGGCAACTGATTGGATATGTGGAGGTGAGTGAGACTGAGGAGTTGAGGGTGATACTGAAATTTCAAACCTGAGTGATTCAAGAAGTACCATTATGGGGAGTTCTAGCAGGAGATGTTAGAAAGCTATAGTCAGTCAGTACACATTTATTAAGTGCCTGCTCTGTATGGGGCACTCTGCTAAGTGCTGGGGATAAAAAAAAATGCACAAGGAGATCTCTGCTTTCCAGGAGTTTATAACTGGGACTTAAAGTAAACAAGGGAAATTAGTCAGTAGAGGGGAATCAGTCAGTCAGCAAGCATGTATCAAGTACCTGTTTGTCCTAGGCACTCTGTTGCTCTTCTGTTTTGTTCTGTACAAAGAACAAAATCGTATCTATATGAAAGTAGCTTACATTCTAATGAGGAAGACAACAACTATATACCTAATAAATGCAGATAAATACAAAGTTTTTAAGTACGAGGTAGTTTGAGAAGGAGGGCACTAGCAACTGGGACAAGGGAAAGCTTTATGTAGGTGGTGCTTATGCTGTGTCTTGAAGGAATGGGAGCTCCAGTCATAGGATCCGAATCTAGAAGTAGAAAGGACCTCAGAGGCCATCTTATCCAACCTCCTCACAAGTAGCAAGTGGCAGAATTAGGATTTGAACCCAAATCTTTCAAGACCTGCTCTTTCACCCTTACACCATGCTGCTTCTGAGGCAGAGATAAAGAGGGAGTTCATGCTAGGCATGGGGGACATCCAGTGCAAAGGATGGGAGATGGAGTGTCCTGTGTAAGGAAGAGAGAAAAGTCCAGTTTGGCTGGATAGTAGAGTATAGGAGGGAGAGTAATGTCCAGTAAGGCTGCAAAGATAGGTTGAGGCCACATTATAAAGGGCTTTAAAAACTAAACAGAGTAATTTATATTTTAACCCAGAAGCAAAAGGGAGCCATGGGATTGAATGAGTAGGAAAATGACATGATCAGATCTCCACTTAAGAAAAGTTACTTTGGTGGTAGTGTGTAAAATGTATTAGAAGGGTTAGAAACTTGGGGGAAAGAGACCAATTTGGAGGTTGTTGTAGTAATCTAGGAAGGAGGAAATGAGGGTCAGAGCTAAAGTGATAGCTGTGTGAGTAGAGAGAAGGGACAGAAGCAACAGATGATGTGAAGGTTGACAACTTATTGGATACATGGGATGAGGCAGAGTGAGGAATCCAGGATTGTGCCAAGATTATGAATTTAGAAGGTTAGAAAGATGATGGTACCTCTGACTGAAATAAGGAAGCTTGGACAAGGGGGTGGTTTGAGACGAAGGATGGATTCAGTTTTGGACCCATTGAGTTTGTTGTGTCCCTTCTGTATCCAGTTTGAAATGTCCAATAGGCAATTGACAATAAAGGATGGAAGCTCAGGGGAAAGACTGGGGCTGGATATACAGATCTGTGAATCATCTACATAAAAATAGTAGTTAAACCCATGGGGGCCTAGGAGAGAATCTTGGGAGACACCCACAGTTAAGGGGTGTGATACATGTGCTCAGCCAACAAAAGATACTGAAAAGGAGCAGTTAAACAGGTAGGAGGAGAACAAGGACAGAGGAGTGTCACAAAAATCCAGAGAGAAAAAAGTATTGAGGAGGAGAGGGTGGTCAAGAGGAAATGAAATAAAAATTTATATCTTGCCTACTGTGTGCCAGGCATTATGCTAAGCACTTTACAAATATCTCATTTGATTATCACAACAACCCATGCAGGATAGGTAGGTTCTGTTATTATCCCCATTTTACAGTTGGGGAAACTTAGGCAAACAGGGTAAATGACTTGCCCAAGATCACACAGCTAGTAAGTGTGTGAGGCTGGATTTGAATTCAGATCCTCCTGACTGCAGGTCTAGTGCTCTATCTGCTGCACCACTAGGTGCCTACCCGGTAGTGTCAAATGCAGCAGGTAGGTCAAGAAAGATGAAGAATAAGATAAGTCCATAAGATTTGTCAGTTAAAAGATTGTTGGGTCAAAACTGGAAAAGAAGGAAAGTGAAAACAGCAGGGATAATGACCTTAGAAAATAATGAGGGGTGGAGATATTAGAGGTCTCAGTGAAAGCAAAGAAGAGGTGGAATCATGGGAAGTTACAGTTAGAAAGAGGAATGCTAATTAAATAAATGGAATGCTTTTGAGTAATGGTGAAAACTGTTATAGGACTATCCCTACACATGACTCAGCTAGAGTGATGGGAGTTGGTCATGAGATTTAAGGAACCTGAGGAATTGATTGGTTAGAGACTATGAGGGAACATCAATGTGATGCTTATTATGAAGGCAGGAGTTGAGTAGATGGAGGTGGTGAGTAAGGTGCTAATTGAGAAATGAGAGAGAATGACCTGGGGGAGAGAATAAACTACAGCCACTGTGATATGGACTGAGTGGAAGCTTTTTATTGAATGTGCTTCAAAGGAGGAAAAGTTGTGGAATGATAGAGGTAAAGGTAAGTAAAGTGGTGGTGGGATCCTTTTAAAGACCAGTGTGTCTAGGGGAGTGAGACAAGGTATAGTAGCCAATACTGGAGAGGATGGCTAGGGGTATGGTGTTCTGGGGGAAGTCAGGTCTCAATGAGGTTAGTACCTGGAAGAAGTATGAGCGGAAAAAGTCCATTATTAAAGGGAGCACAGTGGAAGGAGTGGGCAAAGTTGGGATGAACATGGGTAGGGTTGAGATGATGAGGATGAGATAATGGGGTTGGGCATAGTTTGGTACAGGAAACAGAAGAGGTCGTAGGGAAAGAGTAGGTGACACATGAATGGTAAAGCTCACAGTTGCAGATGTCAAGGGTTGGTCTCCAATCTGCTGCTGCAGATGATCCTCCACTGGAAGAGGGCTGTAGTGGTGGAGGGTGGTATGTTCCCTTCCCCACCATCTCCATGGAAAGCGAGTTTGAGTCATGCACTATGCCCCACATATTTAGGCAGAAATGTTAGTGATATTACTTGATGATACTTAAAGTACTCTGGAGTTCCTTTCCTGAGAAATGAAGGCAGAAGTATAAAAAAAAATTATTTCATTCTTAATAAAGTATAGTAGTTATGACTGAGGTGAAAAGGTTAGCTTTAGAAAAATCCTATAATGTTATTGTTGGAGCCTGGCTTTTCTACCTTAATTAGAATCTAATGCTCTGCTATTTAGCCTCTGCCGGTGACTTCACTTCTATCACCCATTATTTCTAGTACTCTTCTTGGAGCCTTCATGATCTATCCTCATCTTGCTTTTACTCTTCTCTTGCATTCATCTCTCTGTCTTGTGGCTTCTTTTTACCTAGACTACCCTTCTTGACCTGTATTTCAGCTGAGAGAAGGTTGGACATGGGCCTTAGAGAACTTTGATCTCTTTTGGACCCATTCATCCTAATTTAATTTTTAAGTCATATAAAAAACAATCTAGATGATGCCTCCTAGAAGGATAATAACTGAATTATTTTAAATCCTGAAAAACTTAAGAACTGACCTCCCTGAAGTAAGTTATACAGGCAGTGGGGTATAGAAATCTATCCTGCCCTACAGGAAAAGACAAAGGGAAAGAGATAGGATGGGGGGGGGGTGTAGAAGGGAAGTCAGATTAGGGGAAGGGGAATTCAGAATGCAAGCCATCTTGGCTGGCGGGGAGGGAGGAGATGGGGAGAAAATTTGGAACTCAAATGTTGAAAACTAAAAATAAATAAATTAATAAAAAAAACCTGACCTCCCTGGCTTCCTTTAAATCTCAACTAAAATACCACCTTCTACAGGAATATTTGCCCAAACCCTCTTAATTCTAGTGCCTTCCACTAATTTATCTTGCATAGTATATATATTTGTTTATATGTTGGATCCCCCCATTAGATTGTAAATTCCTCAAGGGCAGGGATTGTCTTCTGCTTCTTTCTGTATCTAGTGCTTAGCACAGTGCCTGGCATATAGTAGACACTTAATAAACATTTATTGATCAGTAGCACCAAGGTATACTTAAAACCAACAGAAGAGGACCAAGTTCCCCATCCAACCACAGAGAGAGACAGCATGATGTGCTGGTTAGAGTCCTGAAGGCGAACTGGGCTTAAATCCCCATATCTGACAAGTATTAGTTGTGTGGTCATAGGTGTGTCACAGCATTCCTGAGCCTCAGTTGCCTCATTTCTATAGGAGAAATAATAATAATATTGTAAAGGTCTTTCTCACAGGGTTGTTATGAGGCAAACATTCTGAGATTGTATCTAAAATATTTTGCAAACTTTAAAGTGCTATATAAACATCAGCTATTAGTTCTGAGGCATTCTTTTTTTTTTTTAAATGAAAAGCCATACTCAGCCCTAGAGTTATAGAGTTAATAGAATTTAAATCTGGATATGATCTTGGAAATCATCTAATAGAGCACCTTCCTTTTACAGATGAAGAAACTGAAACCCAGAGAGGGACAGCTACTTTTTGAACAGGAAATAGAACATAGGTCTTCTAACTCCAAGTATAGTACTTTTGCCATAATACCATTGCATGTACTCAGAATAGTTTCTGATTTTATTAAAATGCTATCCTTATACTTTAAAATAAGATATAGGGCACAATTGCACTTTTTCCTTGAGTTAAATAAAGGCAGCTTACTGGAAGGCAGTGTAGTAGTTTAGGGCTCAGCACCACCAACATTTGCTGTGTGACTTTCTACAAAGCACTTAATTTGTCTGAGGCTCAAGGTTTCTTCTTCTATAAAATAGTTATATACTATGCCACTATCCTGTAGGGTTGTTCAGAAGGTACTTTGGAAAGTTAGACCCAATCTGACATAATTGATTGGTACCACAAAAGCACAAGGTATTAGAAGAAATGACACAAGATAGTTCCACAGGAACAATGTAATAAATGGGTGATTGGACAAATGATGTTATTGTGAAATAGTGGAGTTTCCCACTGGGATGGTAGAGTTTGTGATGTTAAGGCAATATTACATGGTGTAGGCCTATAAACTAAAACACTAAAAAAATTAGAGGTATTGTTATTATTCAATAAGATACTAAATTTGTTTTATATCCCTAATATGCCATTAATAACATCATTAAATTATTTTTGCACCTAATTTTAAAATATCCTGTTTTATTTTAGTGGTATTAAGCAGTAATACAGTTATTCATATTCTTGTTATTTTGATAATCAACAGAGAAAGCCAGTAGTGCTGAAAGGAATTGATCTTGGGACATGTACTACCAAATGGACAGTGGATTACATCAGCCAAGTAGGAGGAACTAAAGAGGTGAAAATTCATGTTTCTGCAGTTCCACAGATGGACTTCATCAGTAAGAATTTTGTGTATAGGTATTCACTTCTAAGGTTTATTGTGGGGATACAAATAACTTTGGAAAATGTTCTAAGTGTTTTTGTACTTTTTGGGTTTATTTTGATCATTATTCATATATACAAATGTGTTAGTGATTTTTCGAGTTCAAGGCTTTAAAAAAATCTAGATTTGTGTCATATAAAGATTCATTTAAAAAAAAATGAAGTACCTTTTTCACAGGATACTCTTTGATTAGATTTCTTTGAGGGAATTACCAGAATCAGTTGAAATCTGCCTTGTAAAAAGTTCTTTCTTCTACTTAAGGACTGTTTACATTTAAACCTGGGCATGTGGTAGGCACTCAGAACTTATTGATTATCTTTAGCCAGATGAGAATCTTTCCTTTAAAGCAAATTTCAGTTTTCTCCAGTGTACTATAATTTTTATCAGTATTCGAAGTTAAAAAATAATTTCTCATACTTAAGTCCTTCACACTGCTAGTCAGTAGTAAGATTATGTATTTAGAACTGGAAAGAACCTTAAAGATTATTTAGTTCAGTGCTTTCATTTTACATTGATTAAAGTAATAACCGACTTTTTAAAAAAGTTTTTAAGAGTGCTCTGCATGATATTTCACAGTAATCCTATGAAATGGGTTGTACAGATATTATGATCTTCATTTTAAGGATGAGGAAACTGAGGCTCAGAGAAGGTAAGGGACATGTCAAAGGTCATAACCTCATGTTACCTGGGACTCAAACCCAGGGCCCCCAACAAAATTTCCAGGTCCTCCGAATCTAAGGACATTTATTCTTGTTCTGTCCTTATAAAGACTATAAGATAGTCAGTTATTATTTTTATATAGTAAAGGAATAGTTACATAAGTAGTTATAGTTCAGTAGCTGACTCACTGCCTTTCTCTCCAGAATGACTATTGTCTTTTTTAATATGGAACTTTCATCATACAGGTAGATGTTCCCTCAAACAATTTAGCTTCCTAGTTCATCAGTCTCCACAGTTTCCCACAATCTACTTCTCATCCACTTTGGCCACAAAAGAGTGGTCACACCCTCGATAACTGCCATCACCTACAAATATTCCACTTTCATGATCAAGAATTCTGAAATTCCTTTTCCTAATGTCACATCATAGCATATCCCATCCTAAACCTTTTCCTGGTTCTCACTGTGAGGACTGCTGGAAGAAGTCTCACAGCTACATTGCCTGGGTCCATCACAAGTGTATAATATCTAATGTCAAATAAGCCTCACTATGGCAGGGCAAAGAATTCCTTTTACTCTTCCCTAATTGATTCTTGAGAACCACCCACAGCAGTTGTTCCAAATTTTTTTCTTCTCTCCTCAAGCCTCCTGTACCATTCTTAGTACCTTCCCCTCAGAAAGTTTCAGTTATAATTATAGCATAAGCACTTTTTTAAAAAAAGGAAATAAGATATACTATTATTTTTTAAATGGGATTTGCCCAGCAAAAAAACCCCCAAAAATAAACCAAAAAAAACCACAACCCAATAACATTCCAGACCTCAGCTCATGGTCCACTTAATTCAAACAGTATTCATTACAACACAGTTTCTTCAAGTTTTTCTGTTGTAGTGAGATTTTGTTGTAGTAAAGATCATTTAAAATCTGTGGACCATGGGCAGGAGTTTAAAAAAAAATTAAGGGCAAATTCTACTAAAGAAATCTTATTTCCTAAAAAGAAAAAAAATCATACTGTAATTATAATTGAAATAAATATTAACATTAATTAGAAGGAAAAGTTAAAGGAAGTGAGGTTATTAAAAGGTGAAGAGTTTGTATCTTTTTATGTTTATGAAAGGCTACATCAAACATTCAAGCAACAGGCAATTAAGTGTCACTTTGTGCAAGGCACTGTGCTGAGTGCTGAAGTGACAAAGGTTCTTACATTCTAACAAAACAACAAGCAAATATAAAAATATATACAAAATAAATACGAGGTAATTCTTGTGAAGAGAAGGCACCAGTACTTAACAGCTAATAATTATAATAATAATAGCTAACACTTAAATAGTGCTTACTCATGTGCCAGGCATTGTGCTAAGCACTTTACAAATATTATCTCATTTGATCCACACAGCAGCCCTGGGAGGTAGGTGCTATTATGATCCCCGTTTTACAGTTGAGGAAAACGGAGGCACACAGGATTAGGTGACTTGCCCAGGGTCACAAAGCTAATAATTGTCTGAGAATAGATTTGAACTCAGACTTTGACCTGAGTTTTGGAAGAAACAATTCTAAATTCTCATTCTAAATTCTAAATTAGAATTCTAAAAGAATTATATTCATAGTGACAAAATTTGACATCTTCCTTATAGTCTCATTTCAGATAAAGGAATTTTTCCTAATGTCTTAAACATTTGTGCTTTTAGAGCCCAGGAGTCCTGGGTTCAAGTCAAGCTCAGCCATTTATTTATCCTGGGTTTGTTACCTGTTTCTATGATTTTATTTCCTTATCTGAAAAATAAGGACAATAAACCTGTCCTTTGCCTAATAATAGCTGACCTTTCTATAGTCTTTTAAGATTTATATAGCTGTATCCATATATCTATATAGATAGATGGATATATATATATAGGCATGCATACACACATACCAGAAACACAGGGGTTTTTTTGTTTTGTTTCATGGGTTCATAAAATTATAGACTTAGAGCTGGAAAAGACCTCAGAGTGAGGGTCACAGGTACATACCAGAAAATTTCAGCACGAATCAAGAGTATTCTTGATGAGGCTATTAGAAGAGAATAGACAAGCTTCACAGGTGGTATTCTGCATACAAGCTACATCGTGCCATTATGTAGACTGAAAGATGTAGAAAATACAAGATTCTAATATTCTTGTTTGTTGACTATAAAAAAAACCAAACAGTTCATTGATAGAGTAAAATGTTGCCTTAAAGAGTCTTCTCTGAATAGATTTCTCCTGAGCTTATGTCAAAATTATGCAAAGTTACTTAAAATATATAACAATTAAGATAACCTTGTTTGACCTGTTGATAATGTCAAGCAAGGCATAAAACATATGGTCACCAAAGATAATCCCCAGGGAGGAGATCTAGCCCAGAATCCAAGTTGAGAAGGCATTCCCTATAGATGGTGAGTTCCTTCAGATATTCCTGTTTATCCATGACATTGTACTGATCGCATCAAGTCTTAGTATACATTTATAATCTAAAGTAGGAAACATGTAGTATTTCCTAAATGACTACTTAAAAGAGCTTGGCCTAATTATCCCCACTGGAAAAACCAAGTGGATGAAAATGCCTTTTTTCTCTAGACTATGAAATGTAATTAGATACACAACTTGTGTGTGCCTTTGTATGTGTTTGTGTGGAGAGACACTGCAAATGGATGATGAGTGCTGCCCAGAACTGAACAGGAGGATGAGTGGGCTAGATTGTTTTTGATTAACTGCAGTTTTTTTAATGGTCTCAAGCTTCTCCATAAAACAAAAGCTTATGTTTTTAATACCTATAGTCTTCTGGTGATATTGTTTGACTCTGAGCACCTGAAGAGCTGAATTTGATGATCACCGAAAGATCAGTGGAATGAACAAGATGGGTGTGAGCAGGCTGTAATATGTTGTTGTTGTTTAGTCACTTTAGTTGTGTCTGATCCTTCATGACCGTATTTGGGGTTTTCTTGGCAAAGATACTGAAGTGGTTTGCCATTTCCTTCTCCAGCTCACTTTACAGATGAGGAAACTGAGGCAAACAGGGTTAAGTGACTTGCCCAAAGTCACACAGCTAGTAAGTGTCTGAGGCCAGATTTCAACTTAAAAAGATCAGTATTCCTGACTCTAGGCCCAGCACTCTATCCACTGCACCACCCAGCAGCCCTGTAATATATTACAAACAAGAAATAATGTAGAAGTAGTATAAAGGATACCATGAAAGGAATGTATAGTTAAAAAATTAAATAAGACATACGGTGAAAATGAGAGATAATTGATAGATTACTAAGAGATAACCTCATGCTATCTGCAGACAGCAAAGAAATTGGCATGCTGGGTGGATCCCCTGTGGTGAACTTAGGGGATGACACGGACAAAAGCATCACTGGATAGGCAGGGATGGATAAGTTATTACATGCCTCATTGGAGGGAATACCCCCATAACTGTTATGTTTGAAAATTAAGGTAAACTGAGAGACAAGATTCCGAGCATGAACAATTTATTAGTTAGACTAGCAATAACCAACAATCGGTCAGTGGCCTTCTCTCAATGACCAAAGACCCTCAGTGAGGGGCTGACAGGCTCTTTTAAAACTGGATGTGTCTTCCTTCTGATTGGCCTTACCGTATATCATTTGGACCTCCCCTCACAAAGGTCAGACAATCCTGATTGGTAGAAGTGTTAATGAGGAGGTGGGAGGAGAGTCACCTTACCTCCTCCCTTCCTGTTCAGAAAATGGAAATAGACCTCAGATAAAGGATTAGGTTGCTGTCCTTGGGAGTAGTCTGCACAGCTCCAACCCTGAGGCTACCTGGCTACCTATGTATCCGGTGGAAGTAATTACAAGACAAAAGCTTAACCTTTAGTCAAATCTCCAGAATGCTGGTGAAGGGTAAAGTTACTAGGGTAAAGTGTTTATGTGGGAGATAATTGAAGCTTTGCCAGATTAACTATGTCTTAAAAATAGAAT
The DNA here is from genome assembly GCF_003287225.1 of Phascolarctos cinereus. NCBI lineage: Eukaryota > Metazoa > Chordata > Mammalia > Diprotodontia > Phascolarctidae > Phascolarctos > Phascolarctos cinereus. The sequence continues at coordinate 182,224,509 of NW_027556098.1, forward strand.
TAAAATCAGTTTTCAATTTTACATTATCTCAGATGCATTATAGGATTGGACTGTGCTTACTGTGCCTTCAGATGTTTTCCTGGCGAAAACCAGTACTGAATTATTTTCTACATACCATGGGAAGAGTATTTTAAAGTACAGCCCTTCACTTATTATTAAAAGAAAGTTGTCTTGGTAATAGAAGTTTTGTAAATTTTTTAGTCATTAAAAAGTTGAAAGTAATTAGTTTCATATCATTTTGTTGATATTTCTCTTATTTTGCACAGGCAAATTCTGCTAAATATCCAAACTTGGAAGCTTTAAGTGCTGTCATGGGATAAATTCATCATGGTATTTATGTCCATGGATTTTATTAACAATGTCAGGTTCAAAAATACACAAACTCAGAATTCTGAGCATGTGCAGTTCCCAAGCTTCTGAAATACCATGCAGGTTCACCAAGACTTTGGTTTAGAGACAGTCAAACAGAGCTTCTAATGTCCTGAGCCATTCCTTTCTCATTAAAGGTTTAAGCTTCCAAAGCATTCTTCAATCCTTGGTGCCTTTGAATTTCTCACCATTATGGTTTTCATCTATAATAGAGCACAAATTAGATTTAATTGCTGTAAGCTTCTCTAAGAAACAGTAAGCACTGTTCACTTCTCATTAGTTTAAAGGAGTAAAAAAAACCCTTCTGAAATGATGAATGTTTGCAGCCTGTAGTTAATGATGTTTGTTTTCAAGAGGGGTAAATGCTAAAAATATAATCACGTGGTGTTCGAACATCATTTTGAGTTATCTTCACCTCTTCTCAGATCTTTTAAGCTGATTAGAATTTGTTCTAAAAATATGTAAAATCCTGAGTTTTCTTTTTTATCTTGTATGACTTTTTATGTAGTCATACACAGTACAACTAAGTCAGGATTATCCATTATAATAAAGCATAGATAATAAAATTATCCAGTAATTAAAATCATAATTTTGACAACAGTTTCTAACTGCTATCAAACTACTTAACCAGAGCAATTAAGAAATAGTTAAATTTACCTTGGCACTACATGTAAACATAGGTAAATATACTGCCTGCCAAACAAAGGCTTGTCCAAAAAAGTAGTCTAAAAATGAACATCTTTCAATATCTATGATTTTATTATGGATCTATAAAATATAAAGTACTATTTCAAATCTGTAATTGCATAACCTTCAACAGCCATTCCTTGGTTGTAAACATAGCTATTCTATTGACTTGGCCATCATTTCATGTACTATAATTTGGATCATTGTTTTAAAATTAGAGTTGCGTTTTGACTTTATACCCTTATTTTTGCGTATATTCAAATTCATATTCAGTTCATTTGTTTTGTATGAGGAACATTATTCATGACTTAATACTAGAGGAAATAGAAACATGTAATGGTACTATTTAGGTATTTTAATGGGGAGGGAGAATGTTTTAAGTTTTAGAAAATTCCAAGAAAACATTAACATTAACAACTAAAATAAAAACCTGTTAAGAAATTGGTAAAGGAAGGGACCCAATATAAGAACACTCCCCAGTTCCCCAGGAGTTTATATAAAGCATAGTCTTGTGGCAGTATTAATAAGTAATTAAATGACCATATTATCAGTAGTATACAGATGAAGGAAGTAGAAAAACTAAGGGCTTCTTATGATTGTAAGTTGACTATATTCATAATAGAACACCAAAAAAGTGTTTTCTTCTGCTAATTACTTGTAAATTTTTTAATATGCTGAACCTTTAAAATTTCATAGAAATTTAAAACTGGAAAAAGATGGGGACAGAGCCAAGATGGTGGAGTAAAAGCACTGACTTACCTGAGCTCTCCCCCAAACCCCTCCAAATACCTGTAAAAAATGGCTCTAAACAAATTCTAAAGCAGCAGAACCCACAAAAAGACAGAGTGAAACAAATTTACAGCCCAAGACAACCTCGATGGTTGATCAGAAAGGTATATCGTGCCTGGTGGAGAGAGGAGGGCAGTTTGGTGTGGACTCATAGGCCACAGCAAACCTGGAGCAGACCTTAGAGGACTGAATCATGGGCATCTGTGGGTTTCTCAACCCATGAATGCCAAAGACAACTTAGAAGGTCAGTGGGAAAAGACTATGACTGTGGTGACAGAGAAGCTTGGTCTCAGCCTCAGTTCTGGTGCAGCCCCAGGTCAGTGGCTGCTTCGGGAGCTTCTAGACCACAGACTGAGGGGGAATTGAGTGGCTGATCAGAGGGGGATTACAGGGATCTCTCTCTGCTGGTGCAGGATTCTCTTGCTTTACCCATGCTTGGATCTGGGTCGCAGTTCTGGGTGGTGGTCCTGGGGTGAGGAGGATTGCTGGCATGGTAGAGCTTGTAGTGGTGGTGCAGAGAAGATACTCCTCACAGTTCCAAGGCAGAAAAGAGTGCTTGTGGTCACTTATAGACCAGAGCACAGGCCTGGAAAGGAGTAAACAAACACCTCGCCCTTGATCATACCACCTTGGAAGAACTGAAAATTTACAGGTCCCTAGAAGTATCTCTGAAAACAGCTGCACAAAACCCCCAAAGCTTGGGACAGTACATTCTCCACACTGGAAGCAGACCCTTACCTTAACAAAGAGTTTAAAACTCAAGTAATTGGCTGGGATCGTGAACAAAAGTGCAAAAATAATCAGACCATAGAATCTTTCTTTGGTAACAAAGAAAATCAAAACACACAACCAGAAGAAGACAACAAAGTCAAAGCTCCTACATCCAAAGCCTCCAAGAAAAATATGAATCAGTCCCAGGCCATGGAAAAAGCTCAAGAGGAATTTTGAGAAACAAGTAAGAGAAGTAGAGGAAAAACTGGGAAGAGAAATGAGAGTGATGCAAGAAAATCCTGAAAAACAAGTCAACAACTTGCTAAAGGTAAAGGAGACCCAAAAAATACTGAAGAACATAACACCTTAAAAAATAGCCTATCAAATGGCAAAAGAGGTCCAAAAAGCCAATGAGGAGAAGAATGCCCTAAAAAGCAAAATTGGCCAAATGGAAAAGGAAGTCCAAAAGCTTACTGAAGAAGATACTTCCTTAAAAATTAGAATGGAGCAATTGGAAGCTAGTGGCTTTATGAGAATTTAAGACACTGTAAAACAAATCCAAAAGAATGAAAAAATAGAAAACAATGTGAAATATCTCATTGGAAAAACAACTAACCTGGAAAATAGATCCAGGAGAGAGAATTCAAAAATTATTGGACTATGTAAAAGCCATGATCAAAAAAAGAGGCTAGACATCATCTTTCAAGAAATTATCAAAGAAAACTGCCCTGATATAGTAGAACCAGAGGGCAAAAATAGAAATTGAAAGAATCCACTGATCACCTCCTGAAAGAGATCCCCAAAGGAAAACTCCTAGCAGTATTATAGCCAAATCCCCAGAGTACCTAGGTCAAGGAGAAAATATTGCAAGCAGCCAGAAAGAAACAATTCAAGTATTGTGGAAACACAAGATTTAGCAGCTTCTACATTAAAGGACCACAGGGCATGGAATATTATATTCCAGAGGGCAAAGGAGATAGGATTACAACCAAAAATCACCTACCCAGCAAAACTGAATATAATCCTTCAGGGGAGAAAATGGTCATTCAGTGAAATAGGGGACTTTCAGGCATTCTTGATGAAAAGACCAGAGCTGAATAGAAAATTTGACTTTCAAATACAAGACTCAAGTGAAACATGAAGAGGTAAACAGGAAAGAGAAATCATAAGAGACTTATTAAGGTTGAACTGTTTACATTCCAGCATGGAAAGATGATATTTGTAACTCATGAGACCTTTGCCAATATTAGGGTAGTTGGAAGGAAAAAATTATGTGTGTGTGTGTGTGTGTGTGTGTGTATATGTATATATATATACATATATATACATATATATTATGTATATATATATACATATATATACATATATATACATATATATGTTTATATAGAGGGCACAGGGTGAGTTGAAGATGACGGGGTGATATCTGGAGAATAAAATTAAGGGGTAAGAGGGCATTATACTGGGAGAAGGAGAAAGGGAGAGGTAGAATGGGGTAAACTCACATAAAACAGACAAGAAAAGGCTTAAAAAGTGGAGGGGAAAAGGGGGGGAAGGTGAGAGGGAATGAATGAATCTTATTCTTATAGGATTTGGCTTAAGGAGGGAATAACATACACACTCTATTGGGTATAGAAATCTTACCCTACGGGAAAATAGGGGGGAAGGGAACAAGAGAGCAGAGGGATAATAGAGGGGAGGGCAGATTGGGGGACGGGGTAATCAGAAACAAACACTTCTGGGGAGGGACAGGGTCAAAAGAGAGAATAGAATAAATGGGGGGCAGGATAGGATAAAAGGGAAATATACTTAGTTTTTCACAACATGACTACTATGGAAGTGTTTTGCATGACTACACATATATAACCTGTATTGAGTTTCTTGCCTTTTCAGTGAGGGTGGGTGGGGAGGGAAGGAGAAAATTTGGAACCCAAAGTTTTAAAAACATATGTTAAAAAAATTGTTTTCATCTGCAACTGGGAAATAAGAAATACAGGAAATGGGGTACAGAAATCTCTCCTGCCCTACAGGAAAATAGAAGGGGAGAAAGGGATAAGAGAAGGGGAGGAGAGGTAGAAGGGAGGGCAGATTAGGGGAATGGGTATTCAGAATGTATGCTATTTTGGGGTTGGGGAAGAAGGGATGAGATGAGGAGAAAATTTGGAACTCAAAATCTTGTGGAATGAATGTTGAAAACTAAAAATAAATAAATTTTTAAAAAAACTAGAAAAAGACTACAGTAGTGAAAACACCTTGCTGTGTTTAATGATTTTTAGCTCCTTGCGTACTTTTTGGAATGCAGTTATAGAAAGTACTATCATTAAATAAAATTAACTGTTAAGATTATTGCCAAGGGGCAGCTAGACAGATAGAGCACTGGCCTTGGAGTCAGGAGGACTTGAGTTCAAATGTGGCCCTCAGACACTTGACACTTATTAGCTGTGTGACCCTGGGCAAGTCACTTAAACCCCATTGCCTAGCCCCCCCCCAAAAAAAAAATGATTATTGCCAAGCAAGAAGTTCACTTGTTTAAAGAAATAAATGCCACACATAATCTCTAATGAATTTTGTATTTTTTCTATAATACTAAAATTATCTCTTTGTAGAACAACTTATCTCATTATGTTGAATAGGTGTGTTCGAGAAAAAAAATTGTGTTTGATTAACCAAAGTTCCATGTAGGAAGGAAAGAAGGAAGGGAAAACAGCATTTATTAAGTACTCATTATGTACCAGGTACTGTACTAAAGTGCTTTTGTACTCCCAGTGCACTGGGAGGTAGCTAGGGATAGTTATTATCTCCATTTTACAGATGAGGAAACTGGGGCAGTGTTGAGCTGAATTTGAATTCAGGTCTCCCTGATTGCAGGCCCTCTAGCACTCCATCTACTGTGCTACCTAGCTGCCTCTGCAACTTTTCGATAAGTTTTTAAACTTATTTTACCATTTCAAAATTGAAGGTGCTTTCTGGGTTAATGGAGCCAAAGAGAGAAGAGTCCTTTCTGTATGAAACTCATCTGATGATAGCAGAATAGCAAGCAAGAAAGGGAATGGCTTCTTTGTCAGCTTGTCACTGGAATGGCTGCCCCTCTTTTCCCTCCATTTTCTTTTAATCCTGGTACAAAGCAGGAAGTCTCCTATAGAAACTGTAAACAGTTTTGGGAACATGCCTCCCAAAAAGTACCAATTAGTTTTGTCACCTCACATGGCTGGTAGTAAGTAAACAAAGAACTCAGAGATAGTATAAGCCTTGCATTGTTTCTATCACTGTGACACAATCCTGTTCCTACCATCTTGCTGTTTCCAGGGCTATTCCAACTACTTAATAATAAGGAGCCGTCCTACCCCTTGCTCAATGAATGAAAGCTCAGGAAGCCTCAGCCCCAGTGTTTCCCAGCTACACAGGGGCTTTGTACACTACCTTCTAAGGAAGTGATCATGGCAATGAGTGTACTGGACATGCTCTTTTTGATGTGGTTTTGGTGTTGTCTTGTAAATTGTTGAACACTAATGTGTCTGAGGGCACAGCAAGATAATGATGTACTCAGGTGGACATGCTGGGAAATACATGGAACTCCAGCTCACTTGGATGGAGCCACACATGGAAAAGCTTTTTTAAAAGATTTAAGTTCAAGGAAGGGGTAGATGAGAAGAATCTAAGGAATTTCCTGAGTAGTTTACCTTTTCTGTTTCCTAGGATTCATCTCCTATGGAAGATTCCACTTAGTGAGTAGAATATTCCACCCAGAAATACAAAGTCACTGCTTCCTCAGGTCTGAGCCATTGTTGATGGTTTTTCTTTAAGATCACCCTGCATTGTAATTTGGATTCTTCAGCAGTCAATGCACACGTAGCCATTATTTTCTTTGGGGAGACAAATTAGTGTCATGACAGGGCCTGGTTCAGGCTATTACAGAGGAGGTAGGAAGTAGCAGCCTGTAGATTGGCTTCTCTGCCCTGTAACAATAACAAAAGGGGATCTTCATCTTCATTAAACATCCATTTTCCACCACCCAGCTAGTACCACTTGTCATGTAGTCACTAATGGGCTTGTTTCATTGCAGAAAAAGAAATAGAGCCATGACCTGGAAACATACACATTTTCAGTAGTGAACTGTTCCTTAAGTAGATACGTTGGAAGAGGAGGAGAAGGAAAGATGAAATAGAAGAATTAGTTGATTTATGGTTCCAAAATCTAGGGTAATAGGACCCATGTTAGTTCTCTGATTTAAGTTCAAGAGGCTCCATACTGAATTGCTTACATATAGTTAATTAAGATTTTACTTGTTTTTGTGCTTTTTTGTATCATACACTATGGTATACCTTAAAAGAAGACATTAATATTTTAAATCCTATCACTATAGTTATCTAATTTCAAGTATTCTTTTGTATGTATTTCAGAACTTTGCCTTTTGACAAGTTTATACACAGGGCAGCAGAAAACAAGCACACAGAGTTCTTTATTTCAGAGGTAATTGCTTTCAAACCAATTTCATTATCATACAGTGATATTTATATGCCGAGAGAACTGATTTTAAAACATTGCTTAGTGTAGTTTAAACAGCAGTCTACTTTTTTAACTTACATTTTACTCACTGACTCTTTATTGGTTGTAGTCCAGGGGTGGGGAACCTTCAGCGTCCAGGCTACAAGTAGGCCTTTTGACTGAAAATAAACTTTTGTATTTTGAGAAGAGATTTATGTGGTCGAGGTTATTCTAAAATTCTTAATAAAATGTCAAGTATCAGTTTTTTAAAAATTATTTTAACTATAATTAATCAATATTCAGCTCTTACTATGTGCCAGGCATTGTACTAAGTGCTGGGGATATAAAATGAGAGAAAAATACAAACAAATTTTTTGTTATTTCTGCTGTGTCATTAGCATTTTAAATGTGTTAATAATACTTTGATACAATACTATATAATAGAAATTGAATTTTTTGTGATACTACTGAAGTGGTTAATGACTTGTGGTTTCCATCTCTAAATGAAATAAAGTTTTATCCTACTTTGATTCCTTTGAGGAGTTTCTTTTACTTAGTGTTACCTTCACTCATTCATTAGCATGATTGGATTTTTACTTTTCTTCAAATAGCCACCAGAGAGCATTAGTAGAAAGGGTAAGACAGTAAAATTACTGAACTTGTAAAAGCTATTTGACTAGATTGTTTTAAAGAAAGCCTAATAAAGTAACTTCTTTATTTTCTAATTCATGTGTATTTAAAAATTAATATTCATGTCATTTCTTTTCTGGGCGTATCTGTTAAGGATGAGAAGTACTACTTGAGATCACTTGGTGAAGATCCTAGAAAGGTGAGAATTTCAGTACCAAAACAGTAATTCATTCATTCAATAATTCAGCAGTATTCATTAAAAAAGTGTTGTGCTGGGCTAGAGACAGGGGAAGATGGAAAGTTTAGATTGGTTCATTCCTTTCCCTCATGAATCTTTTAGTCCAGAAAGAAATGACACAAATATAGAAACCATATTACACAGTGTTACATGGTAGGTTAATCAAGGAGTTGAAAAAGTTTGCTTTTAAAAGGTCTTAGGGAGATTGTGACTAACCTGGGAAGGCTTGGTGAGAAGGTTGGCATTTGAATGGAATACATAGGAATTCATCAGGTGAAGAAGAGAGCAGGGCAGGGATAGGGAGCAGGCTAAACAAAGGCACCTAAGTGAGAGAGCATTTAGCACATTCAGCAGATTAGAAAGTAGACCAGTTTATCTAGAACATAATGTTTGAGGCAAACTGAGGCAATTAGATGTAGCTATTAGAGGGTTGGGGCTAGGGGTGGGGAGGGCTTAATTTCAGGAAATGGGGTGTGAGCCTTACTTTCTAGACAACACTAAACCACTGAAGATTTAATCCAAGCATTACAAAGAGGCTTTATAAATGTTGACAAGCCTTGTTTTTGATGTTAAAATTTTTGTACTGTCTGATAAACTTTTTTCTTCCTTGTCTCTCATTACTTTGTTTAGAAATAATTCTAAACCCAGACTGTGCCCTTGGGGAGCATTATATTGGACTGCATATTAAAGATATATACAAAATAAAAAGAAGTGAAGCAGGGAGGGGCAGCTAGATGGTACAATGGATAGAGCGCCAGGTCTGGAGTCAGGAATAATGCTCTTCTTCCCGAGTTCAAATGTAGCCTCAGACACTTACTGGCTGTGTGACCCTGGGCAGATCACTTAACCCTGTTTGCCTTAGTTTCCTCATCTGTAAAATGAGCTGGAGAAGGAAATGGCAAACTACTTTAGTATCTTTGCCAAGAAAATCCCAAATGAGGTCATGAAGAGTCAGACACAAGTGAAAATGACTGAAGTGCAGCAGGGGGAAGTACTAGCAGCTGTGAGGAACAGAAAAGGCCTCATGTAGAAGGTAGCCCTTGGGTCTTGAAGGAAACTAGGTATTCTAAGAGACAGAAGTAAGGAGGGAATAAATTTCAGGCATGGTGGGCAGCAAGAGCACATAGGGACAGATAGGAGGTAGAGTCTATCTCTGGCTCTCTGGGATTCTGTAAACTTGACCACAAGGATGTCTCTGTTGCACCTCCCCTTTCCTGTCTATCCAAACAGTACATAGAGGGAACTTATTATGCAGGATCATAGGGCAGTATATGGTGGCAGGGGAGGGAAGTTAAAATAACAGATCAAGGGACAGCTAGGTGGCTCAAGTGGATAGAGCACTGGCCCTGGAGGCAGGAGGACCTGAGTTCAAATGTGACCTTAGACACCTAACACTTGATAGCTGTGTGACCCTCGGCAAGTCACTTAACCCCAAATTAAAAAAAAAAAATAACAGATATAAATTGTAAGTTTCACAAGTTAGAAAGATTTAGATAGTACATTTGTGGTCTTCAACATCAGTGTTTTTAACCTCGACATTAACTTAGTTTTAACTCCATTGCTGAAGGAAGATTCAGCTCAGATTGTTGGTCCTCATCTCTAGAATCTGCTTCTTCAGCCTTCAGATAGGTAAACCTGGAAGTCTGGGGCATATAACCCAGATTTTTTCCCCTCCCTTATTTGACCCAGATCAGGAATACCTTCCCTTCAGCTCTGGCTAAGCCTTCGGAAAGTATTCTCTCCCTGCCCCAGACTCTGAGCAATAAAGGACTCTTTCCTCTCTGGACTCTAAAATTCTATTGAGTTGAGCCTCAGCTACTTCACCTTTCATGCTGTGACCCCAGTTTTGGAAGTCATTCTTCTGCCTTGCTCTCTCTTTCATCTGACCAGCCCTCTGAAACAGATTCTACTCTTCACATCTTTTTGCCTAATCAAACCCTTGATGTTAAAAATCATCTCTTCTACCTGCCAAATAAGCATGTGGCTAACACCCACGCAGGCTTCTTATTTTATTTTATTCTTCATGTCTTTATTGCTTGTTGGCTTCTTCTTCTACACAAAATGATTTACCTTGTTCTAAACTTTTGAATTCCCAGAAATCCCTCCTACAACTAATTCTTTTTTTTCTCTTTAATTCATTTATTTTGAATTATCAACAATCACTTCCATAAGTTTTGAGTTTTAAATTTTTCTCTCCCTTCCTCCTCACCTTCCTCCCCAAGATGGCGTGCAGTCAGATATAGGCTATACATATACATTCCTGTTAAACATATTTTCACATTAGTGATGTTTTAAGTAAGAATTAGATCTAATAGGAACCACCAGAAAGAGGAAACAAAACACAATAGAAGGAAAAAAAATAGCAAATAGTATGCTTCGATCTGCATGTGGATAGCATTTTCCATCATGAGGCCTTTGGAGATGTCTTAGATCCTTGTATTGCTGAGAAGGGTTAAGTCTCTCAGTATTAGTCATTACACAACATGGCTGTTACTGTGTACAACTGGTTCTGCTCACTTCACACAGCATCAGACCACACAAGTCTTTCCAGGTTCTTCTGAAGTCAGCCTGTTCATCATTTCTTATAGCACAACAGTATTCCATTACATTCATGTACCACAACTTGTTCAGCCATTCCCCAGTTCCTCTCAATTTCCGATTCTTTGCCACCACAAAAAAGAGCTGCTATAAATATTTTTGTACATGTAGGTCCTTTTCCCATTTGTGTGATCTCTTTGGGATACAGCCCTAGAAGTACTATTGCTGGGTCAAAGGGTACCTACAACTAATTTTTAAAGAGTAATCAATTTAGCATAATTCTTCAACTGAAGAAGCAAAATTTAAATCTAGCATATACTACAATTAAATTTTGCTTCATCAGTTGAAGAATTGTGTTAATATATTTGGACACACTCTAAATAGTTCATCGTAGTAGGTTTTGACTTGTATTTATGGGCAGATTACCTCTTGTGATCACTATTAAATGGCTTCTAAGGGAATTATTGGCTGTACTACACCACTTCCATTTTATGTCTTCCTTGAAGGGCCCTATTTACTTTTAGCATAGGAAAATATTACTTTAATACAACAGCAATCCAGGTGTCTGATAGATTTCAACAGAATATCTATCCAGAAATGCTCAAAAAGGGCAATTTTAAGTTTACAATTTAACATTCCCATTAGCACTGATATCTGGTTTTCAAGCTGTTTAAGGGTGAGAGATTGTAGGTTTCTGTCTTTGGCCCAGGCCTGTGATTTCATAGGTATAGGAAACTCCCAGTAAGAAATCTCCCTCTACTAATACAGATTGGTACCTGCTCTACAGTCTACATTTATATATTAACATATATGTACATATGACACATACATGTATATAACATGCATACATACACTCATACATTTAGTCTGTAGCAATGCAAAGACCCCCAGAACCCCCATCTCATTCTGGCATTCTTTACTGTCCACGTCACCACATTCAGGTGTGACCTTTTGACTGAATCCAAACTTCACAGAACAAATCCAAGTTTTACAGAACAAATCCTTTTACTAAGGGCCACACTTAAGGATCTAGAGGGCCACATGTGGCCTTGAGGCTGCAGGTTCCCCACCCCTGGCCTAAATAGAAAAGTCACGGAAAGGAATAGATTTAGGAAAGATGTGGTAAGCACTATTTTAAACTTACTGAGGACATCCCAATGGAGATATCCAGCCAGCAACTGTAAATATGTTGTACTGGAACTCTGGGGAGATGTTGGGTGTAGAGATATAGATTTGTGAGTCATCTGCATAATACTTCATTATACATGAAGCAATGGGAATGGAGGAGATAATCAAGGGAAACACTGTAAAGGAGAGAAGAGGCCTAGGACAGAACCCTTAAGAATACACATATTTAAAGGACAAGAAGAGGATGACAAAGGAGTGGAGATAGTGAGGATGAGGACATGGGGGGAAAAAATCCCTGGGTGTGGTGATAGAAAGCCAAATTAGTGATCTTGAAAATATTCAGTGAAGTGCTTTGATGAAGAATAATCCTTTCTAGATATAGCAGTAGTTCAGTTTGTTAAACAGTTTTTGGAAAGTTTTTTTGTAAAGTAAGAGGGGGTAGAACATAGAGTTTATAAGATTAAACATCTGTTTACAGTTAAAGAAGCTTATGTAATGCTTGCTTATTAGGAAGATTTCTGAAATCTTTTAATAGAATTTATCTAGTTAAAAAAAGTAGTACTAGAGAAATTGAAATAAGTTTTCTATCCTAATAAACGTAAGTATGCAATTTTATAGATAGCTTAAGAAATCATAATCATATCGTATGGTATTTCATATTAGGCATTCATTTTTTCTTTTCTAACATCTCTCTCAATTCAGGATATTGCAGATATCAGAAAACAGTTTCCTTTATTAGAAGGAGATATTAAGATTCCAGAATTCTTTGAAAAGGAACAGTTCTTTTCTAGTGTCTTTCGTATTAGTTCACCAGGATTACAGCTTTGGACTCACTATGATGTATGTATGCAACTTAAATATGAAATCTAAAATTAATGGCAATCCAACGTGGTACACTGAATACTACTTTGTGTAGTTAATTCATTCACTCTATTAGATGTTCCTCATCTGAAGATGTCTATCTAAAAATAATCAGAAAATAGAAGAATCTGATGGTAGGTTTTTATTTATGTTTTTTTGATTTGGTGGAGCTGAGTGGAAACTGGACATGAGGCAATTTATCATGCAGTAGTTTTGCAATAGGTGTTAAAATCAAACTTAAAATTTCTACAGTATAAAGGAATAGAATTTTCTGCCTCACATCACTGTTTTAAATTCGCCTTATGGATTTCTCAGGTGGATTTCAGCATTCTTCAGTGACATAGGACAGACTAAAATTTAGACTTTTATATTTTAAAGATTTTATAAGAACAAGAGTCACTTATCTTTCAAGCAGTCATAGGTTTTTCTTTACGCGTCAAGGGAATGGTTGCCCAAATGGCTTTGTCCTTAGCTGCAGTAATGGGCAACTGATGCAGTTTCTGATTATTAAAAGTGTTTCAAATAATTGTAGTATACTTGTGAATTTGTTTTGAATCTTTATAGCCAGACTAAATATTTACCTGAATGTAAAAGGCAATGTGTAACTTTATTTAAATTTGAAGTAAAAATTTGGGAAATTTAAGTTATATTACCAGACTACTTCAAAATGCATAATTAAGCACTTGTGGCTGAAAAGATAATATTCCTCTGGTTGACTGAAAGAAAAATGTTTAGGTTGACGAGATATATATTATTTGTATTGTGGGTTTCTCTTTTTGCTTTAAAAAAAATCCTTTAGTGGGCAAATATATCAATCTGCATGTTAGTACTTTTAATAATTCACACCAAAAAAGTAGTAACTTGGATCAACAGGAAACTGCAAATTAGTTTCATTAATAATTGCATTGATGAGTTTTCCAGCTTGATTTCATATAGAAGGAATTTAGAAACCCTAGTCTACTTATTTTAAGAAAGTAAAGACAGATTACCTATGTATAATAAAGTTCAACAGTGCTTACTAAAAAATAACTTGCTTTCTACTGTACATTCTTTGAATTTGTCACCCCTATTTTGTCTCCCAGGCACATAGAGTTGATATTAATTACCTCACATTTTATAAATAGAAAAACCGAGTCCACAAGTTGACTAAGTACTGTGTTATAGGTTACCCAGAGGTGAAGTAAAAACTACAATCTACATCTTTGTTGTTCCAGCCTATTGATTCTCTAGTCTTCTGACTTCTAGGCCATTGCTTTTTTTTCACTAAAACATTATGCAAAAATACCATAGATGATTATAGGAACCATTATGTCCTGAATACAAATTCACCTGGCCTGTTTGGGACAGCAACATGAGAATTTTAGGTATTTTGAAACATGGATAGAAGAGAACTTTGAGCTAATGACTAGTACTTGGGATGAATCCTCAATTTGATTATTGAAATTGTTAGTCCCAGATTTTTATTTTTTATTTTTTGCATTTTAAGAAATTACTGACAGTGCTTATTGACTTCTAGGTTATGGATAATTTCTTAATCCAAGTGACAGGGAAAAAACGTGTTGTGTTGTTCAGTCCTCGAGATGCCCAGTATTTGTATTTATCAGGTATGTATTCTATTATACTTTAAGCCAACGTTTTTGCTGTCTAGTTTATTCAGTTATATTTCTTTAGAGATCTGAATTTGCATTTCAATTGAAAAAATCTTGGAGCTTCTTTCTAATTATGATTCATTGTATTCTCCTTTGTGTAAGAGTGTATGTATAATGATAGACTATATGAAGAACTAGATTATTGGATTCATACTTTAATTATGTTACATCAGCTTCAGTGGATATAATGGGAGGGTAGGTCATTGAAAATTGTCTTAGGTTTCAGCAGAATAGTAATTGTTCTCCCAACATGTGAACGTAATAATTGTACCATATAGTAGAGAACACATTTTCAAACTTGTATTGGTGATTGCTTTAAAATAAAAAAACACAACTTTGTTAAATCTGTATTATCTTTTTCATAACTTTTCAGGTACTAAATCAGAGGTGCTGAATCTGGAGAACCCAGATCTGAATAAATATCCACTATTTTTCAAAGCCAGGAGGTTTGAATGTGTCCTTGAAGCAGGAGATGTATTGTTTATTCCTGGTAAGATTTCTAAAATTCACTAACATACTATTTATAAACACTATACCTTGTCCATTACTCTTGGCATTCATTTATAGTACAAAATTATATCTTATGCTATATTTCCTAGATGATTGACAGTAATACAGAGCCTTCCAAAATTGTCTCATTTTTGAGAGACTAACTAAAGTATTTCATCATTTAATAAAAGAATATATACAACTGTTTCTAGCAGCTTAGTAAAACTGCAGGGAAATGCATTGATTTTTTAAAAATCATGTAGTCTACAAATTTTCTGCATAGTCTGTGAATATAACTTATTTACCAACAATTTTTATAAATCTTATTTGTAGAGGAAATTAGTCAAAGATCATGAATACTTCTCTTATAGTCATAATGTTGGTGTTTTCTAATCATAACATTCCTGCTTTCTTTGGCATGCATTATTTTTGTGGACTGAATAGTCCTCGTTTCTTTGTACAATAAACAAGCTTTTATTTTAAAATCCATACCATCCTCATGTACTTAGTAATATAATCTAATTAATAACATCCATAATTAATCCTAAAACTTTTTAACTCAAAAAAATTATACACATAGTTGAGACCAAAATTTAGTTTTATGTTTCTTTTATATAGCTGAATTAATTGTTTTACATAGCTGAAATAATAAATGAAAAACTTTTTTGGTGACTATCTATATGCATACACACACATGTAAAGATGCAGTATAACCAAAAATTTAAACATCTGTGATGGTTTAGTTAAAGGCTTCATGTTCCTTAGAACAAGCTAGTACATTAACTTTCATTTGGCAACATTTTTATTGTATAATTTCCTCAGTATTAACAACACAATTTAAAAAGAAAAAAAATTTATTTCCCCTTATTTTGAACATTGAATTTTGACCCACTTTTATTTTTTGCATGTTATGTATTTTGTGCTATTTACATCTTTTGGTGTAACAAAATAGTGTTTAAAAGTAACATTGACAAAATCATTATTGTGCTTTTTAAAATAACTGTTGAGAGTGAGTTCCCAAGTTTTTCTTCCATACTCAATTTTATATTGTTAAAATATATTTTATCATAATTATTTTTATAATTGTAATTGTTAGGATACTGCTGTAGCATTTTATAGCACTTTAATGCTGAGAGTTTTTAAGGCTCAAATGAAATTCCAGCAGGTAACCTCATATCCATTTGGTGGAGGGAGCAGGCTGCTAAAAATGCTTTAGTCATAAGACTGTAATGAAATTTCATTCATCCTCTCCACCCCACAAAAATTTTGCTTTACCATTGGTTTTTATTTCAAATGATCTAAAAGCAGTAGGACAATTATAATTGCAACAAAAATATGAAACTGAGAAGGGTACATTAAATGCAAATTTAACAAGTTACAAAAAACAAATTACAGCTGAAACAGGAAATCTTTGAAAACAAAAGTAGATTGCTATACTGAATCTGAGGTCAGAGATACTATTCAAATAATGCAGATGTCCTGTCTATGAAAAGTAGGAGCTTTGATGTGGTTGCAAGACTGGAGAAATGTAAACAAGTAACACAAACCACAGGCCCAAATTGCAGAACTACAAAACAAATATAACTTTATTATTATGCCTTTCAAGTTAAAAGGAAAATTTGCTTTTGCCAAAGGTTTGTAATGTAAGGACTGTGCTATTGACACTTTAAATTGGTTGACATTCCACAAAAGTTAACGTGATTCTATTAAAGGCTGTGAGTGTGCTAACGAAGGAAGCTTGATATGGGAATTATTTCTTACATTGGCTACATTCAGTTTGTGATATTTCACTGACATTTTGGTGTTTTTTTTAACTGCAAGTTTATTTTTAACTTATCTTTTTTTAAACTTTCTCCAGCTTTATGGTTCCATAATGTGATTTCAGAAGAGTTTGGAGTAGGAGTGAATGTTTTTTGGAAGCACCTTTCTTCTGAGTGCTATGATAAGACAGATACCTATGGAAACAAAGATCCTACAGCAGCCTCAAGAGCTATACAGATTTTGGACAGAGCCTTAAAAACACTTGATGAACTACCAGAGGAGTATAGGGATTTTTATGCACGACGAATGGTCTTACGAATTCAAGACAAAGCTTTTAGCTCTAACTATGAATAGTGCACTAAAATGAACTGCTTAGAAAATTCACATACATTGTACAGAAAAATTAAATAAAAATTATTTTTTAAATTTTTATAAGATTCATTATTCTTTTAAAATAGAGAACTGCCATAGTTTGCTTATTGGAACAACTATCAGGGATTGTTAAATTGTGTTAAGAACGGTGGAAAGGAGTTAGGCGATGGTTTTATCATTTAGTTCTATGTCTTTAGGCAAGTCTCCTAACCTCTGGACTTCATCTTCCTTATCTGCAAAATACAGTTATTGAATAAATGATCTCTAAAGTCTTTTTAACATTTTTAAATAACATTTTTTTTATTTATCTGAGTAGATTATACAGTTTGGGTTCTATTAAGGTAAGTGCCCTATATAAGGTTAAAGTCTCTTCTACCTACCATCATTTAGGGATGCTTCTCTGCAATCTGTTTTGCCATGCTCAGATTTAGATCAGCCTTACCTAACAAAATCAGATAAGTAAATAGGCTTGGGCAAAGAAAAAATTATGTAATGTATCCCAGGTTCCAATATAAATGACTGTTTATTAGACTGCTGATAGTTGACATGACAGAACTTTAGAGCTGAAGTAGAGGTTTAAGATCAAGCTAATCTAACTTCATTTTAAATGAGGAAACTGAGGTTCAGAGAAGGTCATATATAAAAAAGAGGCAACATAGGAATTGAAACACCAACTTTCAGTTCATTCATTGTTTTCTGTTACACTAACCTGTATTACTATCCATTACCATGGATAATTGGAAGCTGCCTATATTATAGATTAATAGTTGACATTTGCCCTACGAGGGCCATACCAGTTTTTAGATTCTATGAGTGGTTTACATTACTTTGGGTTTAGATAAATTTAAACTCTTTCAGTGTATAATAATCTATTTTTAACTATTATAAAGACATATTTAAGAAAGAACCCTTGTACTTTTGTGTTCATGTAATATTAATAAAAGAGGTGGAGTTAGGAAGGGGAGCAATTATGAATCTGGGGGGTTGTTTTCGCAGTCAGTACTACCCTAACAAAAGTATGCATCTTTTGTTGGTCACAAGACCCAGTTAAGTTCCTCGGCCCCCACCCCATACTCCTATTCTTTCAAAGCTACATCTCTAGCTGATCATTTTTTGGGGCAGTTTCCTTACTGTCTTAGTGAATTATCAGATGCCTATCAAAAAGAGAAAGAATTAAGGCATTAGAAACTCTTTTTTTCCCTAGGCAGGATCCAGTGATGTTTTTGTAGAAATGTGGTATGCCAAATTGAACATGTGAAATTTTCTATCTTCTATCAACATTTTTTTGCCTATTACTGTTTTCTGAATGTCACCTAAAATCCACTTGAGATTTCCTGTAGATGTTCTTAGTCCTTAAAAAAAAAGTCTTATGGTACAATAGTTTCTTACCTCATATGGACATAGTTTGATGAAGACCAGATGGAGTTACTAAAAGATTATATATTATCTTTAGAAGTCAAGTTGTATACAAGTTATATAATATTTATTGCTTCTAGCTTCTGACTCCTGCTTTAAAACCTATGACCCAGTTGGCTCCTAGCTATCTTCATTCCTAATTACTAGTTTTATTAATCCAGCTTCAGGATTCACTGTAACTACTTATTTTTCTCTACCTTAGTCATCTTTGGGGAGTACTCTTGAAAATTTCCTTTGTTATATACATTTAGCATCCAATGGCTATATAGGAAAGCAACTTTTAACCCACATTCTTTTCATTTTCCAAATAAATGAGTCTATAAGAAAGCCTAGTAAAAGTTACTGCCATTGAGAAAGGATAACCATTTTACATATTTTTGGGCTGTGTGGTACAGTGGATAGAGCACTGGGCCTGCAGTCAGGAAGACTTCCTGAGTTCAAATCTGGCCGCAGAGACTGTGACCCTGGGCAAGTCACTTAACCCTGTTTGCCTCAGTTTTCTCATCTGTAAAATGAGCTGGAGGAGAAAATGGCAAACCAAGAAAACCCCAAATGGGGTCATGAAGAATTGGATGCAACTGAAACAAATGAACAACAAAAAAGCATACATAATTATGGGAACATTCATGATTATGAATACAACACTCCTATTCAGGAACAGTCTAACCATATTCTAGTTAGGAAATGGATGAACTTAATTTTAAAAAGCAATTTTCATCAAGGAAATTAGTATAAAAAGATAGGGTACATACATAATAAGTTCCTATTCTGATTTTCCCATACATCTTTCGGAAAACAGCCTTGCAAGTCTCAAGAGTGTTCAGGATTACATCCAAGACATTGAAGCTTGTATGTTCATGTATTAGTCAAGGCTAAATATGGCTCTTCTCTTTTCAAAGAAAATTTTAGTCTTAATCTTCTCTTAATATTTTACTATTAATTTCTTTCCTATAAAACATGATTCACATTGACCCAAGCACATTCATTTACTTTCTGGGTCTGTTAGTTATTTATTCAACAAACCTTCCTATTTTCTTTTTACAGATGAAGAAGTTGAACGAAAGTATCATTTTCTAGCTGACAAAAATGAATACCAGAAAGGGATTGGTTCAGTGCATCATTCAAATTCCTGGTTGATAATCACTTCTATACTGCTCACTTTTCATGGAGGTGTGAAAACAAGTCTTATTTTATATATCTTTTTAATAGTTCTCAGCAGATACAGGTTGAAGGAGCTTTACCTTTTGGCTTTTTTCTCATACAAACTTGCCAGTAAACAGAACTGCTGAAACAAAGGGGCAGAGAATCCGAGGAGGGGTAGAAGTAGCATATGGTGAGGTTGATGCTGTGATGCAACAACTGCTCCCCCTACCCTGGGAAAGAAATGTTTGGTGCATTTTCCTGTGACTGTCACAGAGGTTTCAAGGCCAATTGAGACTAGCAGTCATCCAAAGCCAAAGCAGTAAAACTCAGTTGTAGGCATGGAGAAGAATGCTGCAAGGCAATCTAGACCTATCAATGAACTTTTTTTCCCCTATAGTTATTACCATCCTTCAGCTTCTATCAATTAATAGAGCAGAGAATACTAATACATGCACTAGAAGAGAATGTTATATTCTCTTGTTGTTCAGTCGATTAGAAATCTGGTCTTCCTAACTCCAGGGCCAGCACTCACCACTGTGCCACCTCATCACCCTAACATCATCTATCCACTGTATAGGTATAATCCAAGCAGTCTAGAGCCAGGGATTGGGGAATTATGAAAGAAGTAAAACAAAGTAAAGAACAAGAGTATTTGTGGAAGCTGTGAAAGACCCTGTTATAAAATACGAACGCCCTGTACCCACTGTAATTAAGCATTGCAAAGTGACTAAGGGAAATATTTTTTTTTTAAATAATGAAACTAGTTCTTCAAATATTCCTGTCCAATTTATAGTATCTCCATCATATGACTTCCTTCACTGAAATAAAAAACAGAATAGATATAAACCCACCTCAAAGATTTAAACACAAAATATTAAGCTGAAGTATGCTTTGATGAAACAAAGTAAGTCTGGCAAATGCTTTTTCAGTTGGATACTTTACCCAACAGGTTAACTAGATTATAACCAAATTATAGACAGAACCTACACTTCAACTACAACTTCAAAAGTCTTTTTTTTTTCCATCAGAGGAGCAAAAGATATTTGATATAAGATATTCTAATGTAATACCATACAGATGAGAACTGGGGCTCAGAAAGGCAACTCTAAGATTTTGAATCCAAGATTATGTTTCTTTACATCTTAGTCTTTCTTGCCATAGTTGAAATATTTTAAAATTTCACAAAAAGTCAAATATAAGTTTTTTCCTAGATGACTTTCTTTAAAAATCCAATTATACATAATGTGCAACATTCTTAAATTAAGAATGGTTTCAAAGTCCTATATTCCAGGGTGCAAGGCACTTTTGGAAGTGAATGAAGCATCTCAAGCAAGTGAATGCATACACACTAAGCTTAGTAATTATTAAATCCCCAAGATTTTTATTTGCAGACCATCTGGGCAGAGCAAAAGACTCTTCATACATTCCCACTTGATATATTTACAAAACCTTGCTCAACTAAGGATGGCAATAAGATACAGATATCAAAAGTAAATTATTCATGCCAGTAAAACAAATGGTACATTAAAAACCTTAATACTTAAGAGATTACAGATGGACTTGTAGGACCCTAAACATTTTGGTAAACAATATTCCAAAAGAACTGAAACAATTCACAGAACTCTAAAAATTACTAAGTCTGAGAACAATAGTAAATTCAAAATCAAATGCATCAAAATGAAAAAAAAAGTGCTAACTTCGTAAAGCAATTCAAAACTGAGAAAAAAATTTGTTCTTGTAGAGGACTATATAACCTATTTTTATAATTAATGTTCAAAGTGAATTTAGACAAGTCAAATAGCTTGGTTAAGGAAAATGAAAATTTAATAGTCTTTCACATATCAAAAACTAACCAGGCACATTAGCAGCTTCTGCTCTAACATCTCAATATTCGTTAACTCCTTATTTATGTGTACAGCATACTAAAAAACAATATCAATTACTCATTTTAATACATTTATACATCAATGCTGTGGTGGGATCAACCTTTCACATTGTCTTCATGTCTATTTTTCAATTTGTGACACAA
Organism: Phascolarctos cinereus; assembly: GCF_003287225.1. Taxonomy (NCBI): domain Eukaryota; kingdom Metazoa; phylum Chordata; class Mammalia; order Diprotodontia; family Phascolarctidae; genus Phascolarctos; species Phascolarctos cinereus. The sequence continues at coordinate 182,245,804 of NW_027556098.1, forward strand.
GGCACAATTGAAAAGTATATAATATTACAATTATGAAAGTAGAAAACAAAACTCTGACACAGAAAAAGAAAATTTTGCTTTAAAAAATTAATAACTAATTAAAACATAGGCCAAATTCTTGAAAACACTATTCAGGAGAAATTTATTTCCAGCATAGGAAAAAATCAATGCTTTGATTTAACAGTAGTCCTAGCAGACTGACAGTTAATTGTCTTGATTTCCACAGAGCATCTATCTAGAAAAACTCAAAAAGGGAATTTTTAAGTTTACAAACTATCATTCACATTAGCACTAATACATAAAGTACTTGAGATGTTTATTTATAATCACAATATTAAAAGATATGTAGAAAAACACTCTCCCCTGAACTTTTCTGTCTCAAATCCCATTTCAGTCTCAATGGAAAATAAAACCTCCTCTTTTATTCATTAGTCTACACATAGGAAGATAACTTAGTACAATTCATATGAACATGGTAAATATTACCATTAGGCAATTTGTGGTAATTGTACAACCTATGTTATCAACTACTTTGCTTGAAGGTTTTTTTTTTAAGGTTAAGAGTGGGTTGGTGGGAACTTTTGGTCTCAAAAGAAACTACTTATTTAAAGAAAGTCAAGGTAACAAAACTATTTTTTTCTCCCCCCTAAAAGATCCAAGAGTTAAGTTATAAACACAGTATTTCTATGCAGAACTAAGTGTTAAAACAAAATAGGATGTTTCTGCTTAAGCAGTTTCTTTTCAGGGAAAATTTAGACAGTGATCCCATTTCCCATTAAGCTCTCAACATTTGGAATGTTTCCATAGCAATTTTTTTTTAAAAAAGGTACTATGAAAAGACAATACTAAATAGGGTATTCCTGTGAAATTATTTTAGTTGGCCTAAAGCCAAGATTGTAGTATCTTCATCCTATGCTCTTTTATAAATTTTCAATGAGTAAATACCAATATTGTCTTTTGGGTCATTATTATTTTACTTCTCCTATATCTCTTTTTTCAAATCACAAGAGTGAGTTAAATATCACTTAGGTTTACTGTACAACTACGTAAAGGCTAGTTACTGTGACAAGTAAAGTATCCACTCTTGACAGATGGATAAAAAAATCTTTTTGTTTTCATCAAACAACTTCTTTTCATTGATAATTATATCCTGGTTTCTCAAAGCATATTTATTTAGGTCAAGGGAAGAAAAACAGCAGAAGAGGCCTTCACCTTATGTCATGTAGCAGTGTTAACCAAATTCAATTTCTGAGCCAAAATTAAATTTTATGTCTTTAAACTTTCCTTTATAACTTCTTTCTGCAGTAATTTTGTATTTTGGCCAAAGAGAGCTGTTTCCTTTTGGCAGGCAGATCACTCTGGAAAGAAACCAGTGATTCAGAACTGTAGAATTTGTCTTCTTTTGGGGAGAGTAATAAATGGAGCAATGATTTTATTTTTTAGTTTGTTTTTTACCACCCATGTTGATCTTTTTCATAAGATTCATGAGATGAAATGTTTAAATCTGACCACACTACATATTACCTAGTACAAACTATGTACTTCTGTTTTAGCCTGATTTCCCAAAAGATAAGTTTCTGACCAAAATAAATTATTGTCTTGTCAAAAAGCATTCAGTTAAAAATCAAACTCTAAAGTTTAGATGGAATGTTAAAACTTAATGGCCAAAGATTATTGGTCATTTTATACATAAAACATAATTGTTTAACATAAATAAGACCTAGAAGAAAAGACTAATCAGTGACTGATGTTGCAAAATGAATCAATAAGACTATGTAAATATCTCTTCTGTGGCTATAAGAATGAGGCACAAATTGGTAGGTACTCCCAAACAATAGAAAATATCATTAAATCTTTACCTCTACTAAAGTATAAGACAAAGGGAATGTTCCCATCCAAGGGTATAATGAAATCAAATCTTAAAATTTTCAGGGTGCTAAAACAGATAATTACTTTTTCTTTATTGTTACCAAGATTAAGGTCAGAAGTAAATATTATCCAAATCTCCAATTATTTAAATATCAATAATAATTATAGTTTAAATCAATCATACATATGCCTTTGAAAGAAGATAATGATAAATTTTCCCACTAATTTCAAGGGTCACACCATAGGATTAGTAAGAACCACACTGATATCATAAATGACTTGTAACTCTAACCCAATTCATACTAAGAATTGCTGGAATTCACTTGCAAGGAATACCGTGAGCACATCATGCCAGTTTTTAGTAGCCATGCTTCTATTTCCCCCAAACTAACAATACCAGGTGTCTGTTGAATGTTGTTTCCTGTCACTTGATTTCACAACAGAATGTTTTGTTCTTCAACTGAATGCAGTAAACTGGTAAACTTCAAGCTTCAAAACACTTCATGAACTCTGAAGTGATTTTCTATGGAAGGAGGTTCCTGCTCAAAGTGAATCTGGCTAGTCACCTGCATGCCAAAGTCCTCGAGGATCTGTACAAATTTCTTGTGCTCCTTTCCAATCCAAGATCTCATGGGGTCATTTACTTGGTAAGGAGTAACATGAGTGTGCACTGTAATCCCTGTCTTTGCAAATTCTTGCAACACTTCGGGGTAAGTAACCCAAGTATTGCTTCCTCCAGAGTGACCACCATCCAGCCAGTACATTGTTCTTATGTTTTTGATGAAGGTGTTTATGTTCTTATCTTTCTGGGCTTCTTTCAGCTCAAAAAGCAGTTGGTTCAAAACAACACATCCTTTACTGAATCCAATCAAAGTAAAGGATGCATCTTTAAAAGATGGTGGATTAAAGTTGGTGTCAGAGTCATCATATTGTTCATATTTTCTCTCTCTCTCCCCATGGCAGCCATTTGAAGCATGAGATGAATTTGCTCTACAGTAGCTAGAGGTCTTTGCATCCTTTCTTAAACCACACCTTTTCTTCTTTGACAAGATAATGTTCTGCGTAAGGGTGAATGCATTAACTAACAAGGAATAAAGATGTTTAAAAGCTCCAAACTCAATGCTGTGATCTGGGGCACCAAACATGTTGCTCTTCACAAAATTGTCATAACAGCTGAACTTGTGCAAATGCATTCGGGAGCTCTTCACTACCCAAATATAACTACTGGTGAAGTGGTGTGCTAGAAGGAAAGCGACCTTTTCTAGACTCCAGTTTTCCCACTGATAATTCTCAGGATGACGTGCCATAATTTCACGATAGTTCTGAAAAAGAAGAACCATCACAAAATCATTGTTACAAATATTATCCTAAAATAGCTTTCAGCTTTTATTGTTCTTTTTTATGGGGCAATGGAGGAAAGACTTTAGGATTCTGGATTGCTAAGTGGAAAATGGAGGTTGGGGGCAGCTAGGTGGTGCAATGGATAGAGCACTGGGCGTGAATTCCAATCTGGCCTCAGATCAAACACTTGACACTTCCTAGCTGTGTGACCCCAGACAAGTCACTTAACCCCAATTGCCTAAAAAAAAAAGTTGATTGGTTTGCTCCAAATAGAAACATTTAGGTATTAATGAACTGTACATATATTATACATGTATTCAACTTCCCTTAAGTGGTTTGTAAGTCTTTAAGCATTATACAAATATAAGTATTGTTATAGACACAAGTTTAATTGACTGCATTTTTGCCATAAACTAATTCTCTTGCAAAGTGAAATTAAAATAATCCTCTCCTATGATAGCTGCCATGTTGTTCACTATAACACTTGAATACAACCACTTGGGGCTGCTCTGCATCTAACAATATGAAGTCTGATGTGTACAGTGCTATTTTTAGAACGAATATACTAGTTTTTGTTTTTATAAGAGTAGGTACTTAATAAAGGTTTGATTGATTTTTACTTATTATTCCATTCTCTGAACAGAAATATAAACCAGAATAATTAAACTGAAAACTTTAGCTCCTGGATTTTAAAAGGATTACACATGCGAAAGAACAAATGATTAACCAAGAAAGCAGGTAGCTCTACCCTGTTCTAATGGTTAAACTATAGGCTCAATGTCAAATCAAGATGGCATAACTATGAAGTCCCTTCCCAAAGAGAAAGTCCCAAACAATACAACACTCTAGTTTGATGGAAATTTACATCTAGAAGCATTAGACAATGCTACACTATTTTTCAAAATATATTACAGTGGCATATAAAAATCATGAAAAGACCTACCTTAGTCACAAACTAGAATTCTGCTCCCATATTGCACAGAGAAAGAAACTAAATCCCAAAGAGATCAATTGCCCAAAGTCAGTTATCAAGTTAGTAACATAGCAGAGATTGGAATTAACATCTCTTTTTTTCCAGTGCTATGTCAAACAAGACAACTCTAAAATGTACATATTTTTCTTAAAGAGTTCTCATGTTTAAATTGATCCTTAATCTCAGCTGAAAAAAAAGAGAAATGCTTACACCAAAGTATAAAACAGATTGATAACATAAGCAGTAAGAATAGATGAGTTTCATTTATTTAAGATAGTTTACAGCTGCAGTCATTTGAAGGCAGAGATAAACTTGGAGTCCCATAGGGCCACGTCAAGAGGGCAAAGAGATAATAAACCTTTCTTGAATGTTCTGTTTAAGTAGTCTTAGCACTTGCAGTTTGCTGAAAGAGTATGGGCTGACACTTCCCTAACATGTCAGTGATAAATAACTTAGAAGTGGAAAGGTCATCCAAACTGATTTAAAGGTAAGCATTCCAAGGAAACAGACAAGGAGCCCAATGGCAAATAAGTAGGCAGAAAAAAAAAGTTTATAGGGGAAAGCCAAGACCATTAGTTAATCTTATCTAGGAGATATGGACAAAGAAAACTGGAAAGCAATACGCTATGGTAGAAAAAAAAATTGATTTCAAGTCCTAGTTTTACCACTCAGAAGCTAAATGTCACTTCTCTCTGGGTCTCAGTATCCTCATCTGTAAAATAAAGATGTTATACTAAGGTGTTTTCAGGGTCCTTTTTAGTTTTTATCCTCTACAATTCTTTGTCAGTGACTTAACAGGTTATACTACATTTGGCTTTCTGTCTAAGGGACACACCAACTATTTGCACCATAAATAAAAGATGGTCTCACTACCTGAGGAGGTGAAAAGCTTGAGAAATGCATCTCTTAAACTCAGATTTATTAGAAAGATTGAAGGATTTCAAGATAAAATTTTTTAAAGATCCAAGAAAGGGACCAGAAAAAAAAATGCTTTTCCAAGAGGAAGAGGGGACTGGATCTATTGTTAAGGTGTCAGGAGTGAAAGAATCTGAAAATAGAAAAATTACAATCTGCAGTGAAGGAGTTTTAAGATAGAGAATCTGGATTCGAATCTTTTCCCCAGAATTTACCACTCTACTTTAGTTCCCTCATATGTAAAACGAAGAACTCAAGTCCTTTCCAGCTCCAGGTCAACGATCCTATGATACATGGACTGACTCAAACAGTAAGAGGTCTAACAAAAATCCTGTTACATACCTACATGTTAGCTCACAGTTTAACCAAAGGCTAAAGAGGAAACATAGCAAATGACACTGCTCATGACTCAGAATCAAGAACCAAAACCACAACACTTCGCTATAAAAGAACTGAAATTTTCAAGTGATAGTACCTTTGAGCAACCTCTTCTCTAACTTCTTATCTGATACTATCTTCTAGGCTTCTACTTCTAACACCAGGTTCTCCCTCTCTGTAAGCTCCTTTAATCAATTCTGAGTCAGATGTTCTGCAAACCACCTAATACTAATAGTTTCCTAGCTTTTTTGGTTATCCGTGCTTATCTCTTTCAATTCCAAGCACACCTGTCCACACGTCTTATCTTCGGTGTTTTTTTGCCTTGCTTTGGGTAAATCAATACTGCCTCAGTCCCAAAGCAGACTGCCTGAAAATAATGGCAGGAGTTATTTTCTGCAAGGTGCTCAGGACTGTTTCCAGAGATCATAAGCTGTGATGACTATTTTTCAAATTCCTGAGGATCTATCAAGCAGCAAGGACCATTTGCAACTTGGCTTAAGCAGAATTCTTTAATCTACGGTGGCCAAAGACAGCACAAGGAACTGGTCAGGCTTATTTGCCAAATAGGTTTTTCTTGATTGTTCACGGACCTCCACCTCTAGGCATTTCCCATGAACTAGACCAAGATTTCTTTTGTGGTATACTATCTTAGTATCACTAAGCCACATTCACTTATATTTTGATGTTTCTGAAGGATAATAGCATTTCATTAATATAGATTTTCCCTCTACTAACGCAGATCTCAACCCATCCATGCCTTATTCCATTGGAGAAATTCTCATTCGTGTACTCCCATATATCTCCCACAGATGATCTACCCAACTTGCCAAAGATCTTTGTCTAGGTATTTTGATATTTTTATTGTCTCTGTGATCTTATACCATGACCAGCTCAAGGCCTTTTATCGTGCATATTATGTCTCCAGTGATAACCTCTTATGTCCCTTCTAATGCATAAGTACTGGTAATTTATTGTACTAATTTGTGCCCACTATACAATATCCTTTGAGTCATCTGAAATTCTGATGATGATACATGATTCATAGCCAAATAAAATCACTGAAAAATTATTGGTATTAAGAAGTTAAGTTTTTATGTAAGGGAACAATCGAAGCACTGCATAATTTTCCAAGGGCAATTCAACAACTCTTGGGCCTCTTCCACACTGGGCCCAGCTCATCATCCTGTGTAGTGTCTACCATAGACAGATATCCTGAAGGACAAAATAGGCTACTCACCCAATTGTATGTCATAATCTGACCAAATGTTCTTCATCCACTTGTTTTTTTCTATGTGGATTATTGGGGCAATGTCTGTTGAGTGGGCACTGAGATCCTGTAGTATTCTGGGGTTTGATGCAAGCCACAATGTCACCTGCAAACAGGAGCATTTGGAGGATCTTATCGTGTATGGGGAATCTCTCTTCTGTTTGGACTCCACAGGACATCCTAAATGATAGTGATGAACAGCTTGGATGAGCGTTCATCTTTGTTTTATATTTCAGTTGGTATTGATAATCCAAGCATCACTAAAAATTGTCTGTGTGGTTGAATCTATCAAACTACCTCATATGACTTGAACAGAGGGGTCATCACTTCTGTAAATAAGTGCACCTGGTTGTCTGTCTCAGACAGACTGTCAGACAGTCCAGAGTTTAAAATGTAAAAGTTCAAGTGTTGAGTCAAACCTCTTTCTTGGAATCTCCTAATTTAGGATCAGTTAAGAGTTTTTCTATGGAACACGTGAAAGCAGAGAAGGGGAGGAAGAAAAGGTCTTTAGAATAATATTGCTCAACAACTCTTCCACCAAAACAATATGGTTGAACATATTTTGATGATGTCTGCTGATGATACACAATGGTTTCCTTCATCCAGGTTTAATCATATACGAGCAGTAGGAGAGCAACAGGAGTTTGTTGGAAAGAAGGGTTGAAGGGTGATAAAGACAAGTAATCCACTGGTGAGGTGTAGCAGAAGGGTTACTAAAGGCAGACAGGATGAAAAATTTACTCAGCCTACAATCTCCTGGCAATTTTTAACAGCATATCTAAGGGGCTAATTACATTTATTTTTATACATATATATGTAAATATATATATATATATATATATATATATATACACATATATATATATATATACACATATATATATCTATAAAACTATCAATATATTTTTAAAAGTTATAATTGTATTGCACTTTATAGTATACATAGCACTTTCAAATACATGGTCTCATTTGATATCCCTAACATTCTCAGATAGGGATGTTAACACCAAACCACTTTATGAATAAGAAAATTAAGTCTGAGAGTTTAAATTACTTATAAATGACTAGTAAGACAAAATATATTAAAGATAAATGATATCCTATATAAAATGTCCCAAAAGTCTTGGTGCAGTTTAAAGCTTTCACATTTCTTTCTCAATTGTATTGATGATATAATCAACATGGGTATAAAACATTCTCAAAAATTTTGTAGCAATAGGAAAGTAAATGTATGGAGCTGGTAGTTATTACATCAACTTTGTGAGGAAATAATTTGAGCTATGCTTTTTTTCCTTCCATTCCTTTCATAATTTTCTCTTTGTGAGAAAACTTAAAAAACTTATCAAGATACCTTCAAAACTAGGATCATATCCAGCATGCATTTTTTCTCAATGTGTTTGGTCTGGTCCAGCCATAGTTCCCAGATTGATTTTATTGAGTGTTACCTTCAATTCTTCATATATAACATCAGGTGATGAGGTATTAGAATCCCAATGCAGTGTTTCCTCATTCATCAACAATTACACATATAAAAACACTGGCCAACCTAGTACATTATTATGCCTATTTCTGTTCTCCTGGCAGCTTCTTCTTAAAATACTTTAGGGATCATATTATTTGGGTTTCACACCAACTTTTCTGCAGATTCATTTTCTCCTTTATTGATTCCACTGTTGGGAGACAATTTTTTTTATTATCTTTCTCCATAATGTTTAACAATTGAGTTTGGCTTCTACTCTAAAGTTGTTGCCCCTTGTCCAGGCAAGGAAAATCAAGTCCTTGCTTGTTAGGTAGTTTTTGGCCCCTCCTTACCTGGCTGAATAGCTTCCACTGGACCATGTAGATAGTTTCCTTCCAGAGCTTAAGGGGACTTTTTGATATTGCCCTTAAGGCAAAAAATCCTAATTAGCAGATTCACCCATTTTACCAGCAATAAGTTCTTTCAGAACTCATAATCAGTATTTTGCATGAATACTCTTGTTCTGACCAGTTCATTTTTGGAGGGCTTGCCCATACTTATACATACATGAAGAATTACCTTAGATTCACACAGATAAAGTTGTCTGTACTTGTCTGGCAACATGGATATAATGACTAGACCTTGCTACTGGATAATGCCCAAATGTGTGGCAGATGTTCTAGTATTCTTGCAGCTCATCCAAGGGAAGTTAGTTGTACATTAACAGAAAAAACAGTACACTTTGTGACCAATGTTATATGGGAAAGGAATGAGCATTTATTAAGAGCCTATAAAAGCACCTTCAAATATTATCTCATTTGACCAACCCTGGGAGGTAAGTGCTATTAGCAAGTGCTATTATTAACCCCATTTTACAGGTAAGGAAATTGAGACAAAGATTAAGTGACTTGCCCTTGGTCACATAGCTAATAAGTATCTGAGGCTGAATTTGAACTCAGCTCTTCCTAATTCTAGGCCCAGAACTATCCATTGCGACACCTAGCAGCCTCTAGGCAGTATTACAGCTTTATGCCTTTATGGCTTACAATATAGTGCTTCGTGGCTTATAGAACAGAGCACTTCCCTAAAAAGAACCCTGTGAGGTAAATCATGCAGGTATTATATCCATTTTATAGATGTAAGAAACTAAGACTCAGAAAGGTCAAGTGACTTTTTCATGGTTATAAAGCACTAGGAAATGCACAACCCCTCCATTAGCTTGTGTTTAGTTTTCATGAACATACATGTGTAACAGATATTTATATATGTATAATACATATATATGTATGCATGATACATAGAAACAACATGTACATATATAGATATATGTGTGTATGTACATATTGTCTTTCCTAATATGGGACTGTCTTATTTTTACCACTGTATCCAGCACTTAGCATGATTCCTGGCATAGAGTGGTACTTAATTAATGCTTGTAAATTGATTCCAAGTCTTCTAACACCAAGGCCAGACTTCTTCCCATTAAACCATGCTGCTGCCCAGCCAATTCCTGCTACCTAGGCACAATTTATGCAGACAGAGAACCACGTGAGGAGGTAGAAAGATGCTGAGATCTCCTCCCCTTTTTCCTCATGATTAGACAACTTACTTCATATCTTCCCTCATAGCTCAGCCATTTCTGAAATTCAAGATAAAATTTCCAGACTTCTAGATATTTTGGGACTCAGATTTATGGACTCAGTTTTGGCTAGAGAGAATGAAAGATTTTGTGTCACATTAGAACTCATTAAAATAATCAACAGGTGCCCACTCTGATGTAGACCTGTGACTATGCCCCAACCTAGAACCTAGAAAAGAGATTTCATCCAAGTAATGAAACATTTTTAGGAACTAAGCATAAAAATAATCGGCTCTCCTGTTCTCCTAGTAGTGCTGCAGATCAACTGACTGGCACTGAATAATCCAACAGTCCTAGTGCACAGTCTTCAGAGAAGTCACCTTTTGCTTTGAGGATTGCCAGGAACGTTGCCCAAGGTGTCTGAAATCTACAACCTGCCTTTAACCCAGATTCCAGGCCAGAATTCTCTTTCTAGGATAAAGACAGTTAGGATGTGTTTAGAAGTAACCAGGAAGACAAGCCTGACATAAAGGCTTTTTGGTAGTGAAATTAACCTGGGTCAAGCAACTACAATCCCACCTGGATTTATCCATTAATCAGACCAGAGACGATACCCTACAGACATTCTTAGGAAAGAAATAGAATGAGGAAGTATTCATCCAGTCTTCCATCTTCCTGGCCAGCACTCCCATCCCAGTCATTAGAAAGGAAAAATTAGAAGCTAAGACTCTGCCATGACTATAGCATTTTGAACTCTATCCCATGTAGGAGTGGAAGCAAGTATACATGACCTGATGGAGCAGTAGGCATGGATACTGAGACAATAATGGCATAATGTATAAAACACTGGACTTGAAGTAAGAAAGGCCTGCATTCAAATTCTACCTCTGATCCTTACTAGCTGTGTAAGCATGAACACTAACTCTTTTAACCTCAAACTCAATTTTCTCATTTGGAAGAAGAGGATAATAATACATATAGTTTTCTTCATCACAAGGGCCATTGTGGGGCCCAAATGAATTAATGATTATAAAGCATTTTACAGATGATGCCAGCAATTGTTCTTCACCAAACTGAACTTTCAAGACGTGTATTACATGGTCCTGATGAAACGCAAAATGGCATTCCAAAAGAGGAAAAAGAATCTCATGTACAAAAATATCTATTGCAGCTTTTTTTTTTTGTAGTGGCAAAGAACTGGAAACTAAGGTGGTACCCAACAATTGGAGAATTACTGAACAAATTATGGTACATGAACATAATGAAATACTATTTTCAAATCAAGTCAATAAGCATTTTAAGTGCTACCCATGCTAATTATTGTACAAAGCACTGCGGATTCAAAGAAAGACAAAAAACAGCTCATGCTTTCAAGTCTAATGGGGGAGACAGCATGCAAACAACTGTGTACAAATATGATCTACATAGAATAAATTGAAGATAATCTCAAAGGGAAGACACCAGCATTAAAGGGGGTCAAGAATAGGCTTCTTGTAAGAGGAGAGATTTTAGGTAGGACCTGAAGGAAGTCTGGGAAGCTAAGAGGTAATCCTTATTGAGTTAATCATAGAACTGAATTAAAAAACAAATCTTTGTAGCACTATGCCTCAAGTACTACTACTAGAATTAATCTGACAGCAACAGGCATTGAATAGTGGCATATATATGCTGTCTGCTCTCCACACAGATAAGTTGTACATACCTGAGACAGGGGCTGTCTGAAATGGTTTCCTGAACTTTCATTTGTACCTTTCTTGGCAACAGTCCAGTGTTATACAGAGACCTGTTCAAGACCTTCTGCAGCTACCTCAGCTGCAACAAAAAACCTAGGGGCAGTTGGCAGGTTCGCTTTAACTCCTGTCAATTCCTTTCCAACTCTGTGTGGCAACAATATTAGATTTCATTAAAGACATACTCCAACACTTAAGTTACTGTGCCAACTTGGAAGTAATAAAGCAAGGTTTTCTATACTAGCCTTGTCACAAGCTTACCCTTGACCCCAATACCTATAATACCTAGGGGCCTATAAGTGTAAAATTCTGAGGAGAAACCACTGAACAAAGTGAAAAACATATAAGTAGAACCCCCCACCCCCACCCCAAATTGGTTCTTTGAGGAACCATCACATATGAGATAGAGTAGATTTTTTAAATTTATTACCAACAGGGCAGCCTAATTCTTGTTAGTAGACATCATAGAGAGATTGATTCAAACTCAAGATAAGTCAAGAATCAAACAACAAGCATCTACTGAATACCTACTAAGTTCCAGGTACTGGGGATACAAAAACAAAAGTTATACATTTCCTGCCCTTGAATTTACAATTGAATTGGAGAAGATGACATTATATGTATTTATGTACATATGTACATGTGTATATGTGTAAATACATATATGCATATAACACACACAATTGATACCAAACACCTAACTGATAAGGGGGGGGGAGTCACTAGCATAGCAGTTGGTGTATCAGAAAAAGGCCTCATATAAAAAGTGGTATTTGAAGAAAACTATAAATTGCAAGAGATGGCATGGTGGACAATGAGGGCAAAGGCATTGAAATGGGCAATGAGATACCACGTGAGAAACAGTAAGGTCAATTTGACTGGATCAAAGTGTATGTGAAGGGGAATTATATATAATAAGGCTGGAAACTTAAGTTAGAGTTAGCTTGTCAGGTAGAGTTGGGGTTTAAGTGCCAAACAGAAGAGTTTATATTTGATCTCAGAGGTAATACAATGCCACTGGAGTTAACTAAGTAACGGAGTAACATAATCAGACTTGAGCTTTAGAAAAATCACCCTGGCAAAACTGTGTGCAGGATGAATTGGCATAAAGAGAGAGACCTGAGGCAGAAATACAAATCAGGAAGCTATGGTAATACTGCAAGTAAGAGAGGGTAAGCATCTAAACTAGAGTGGTAGCTGTGTGAAGAGATGGGAATGGATGCAAGAGATGGAAGGGATAAGATTTAGCAACTAATTGGATTTATAGGGTGACTGTGAGAAATTAATGATGACATCAGAGCTGTAAACCTGGGTAATAGGAAAGATGTTGGTGCCCTTGACAGAAATGAAGAACAATTTGTACGAATTTTTAAAATGAAATGAACTATTTTATAAGCAGCCAAGTATAAGTGGCCACAAGCATTTAATAAATATATATTGAGTCACTGGAAGAGTTCAAGCAGAAATGTGGATAAGGATTTGCACTGGGCATGAAGTTGAACTATATTACTTCTAAGGTTCCTTCTACCTCTAACATTCTATGATTATTTGATATGAACTCAGTGATTTTTTTAAAGACTCTTGCTGAATAGTTCTACTTTATTAATTTTTACAATTCATTCAGGTACTAACTTGTGTGCTTTTAATAATTTTTAGACAAAAAGTCTACAAGACACAATAATGAAAACTGAGTTATCCAATTATTTTAATGTCACAAATGATCTGTACATTTTGTTACCACAAATTATTAACCCATTCTCTTTATTATAATACCTCTCAACAAGAGTTACCGTAACTCATCTTCAACACAGACTCAAACAAAATTTAACTTGAAATATTAAAATATTTTTATGTACTAAATATAGTACCATGAAATTTAAAGTGAATAAAATTAACTTCGCAAGTACAAAATGGAGAAACCATGTCTAGACAGCCATTCATCTGAAAAAGATAGGAAAGTTTTAGTGGCCCTCACTTTGAATATGAATCAATAGCATAAACAAAAAAGTAGCATAATTTTAAATTAAAATGGGAGGCATAATGTCCAAGATGAGAGGTGATAGGCCAGCTACTGTACTCTACCCTGGTCAGATTACATCACTGTTTTCAGTTTTGGGTGACACAATATAGTAAAGATGTTGAACAGGAGATTTTCCAGAGAAAGGTAACCTTGGCAAAAGGTCAGGCAATCATGACATAATGAAGATTAGTTGAAAGTGAAGACTTTTAGCCTAGAGAAAACTGGGAGGAGAGGGGAGAGGAAGGGGAGACAGGAAGAAGGGACAGTGACCTCAGAAACTAGACAGGGACATAACAGTTATTTTCAATTATCTGAAGGGCTATTGTGTGGAAATAGGATTAGACTTGTTCTTGGTCTCTGAGGGCAGAATTGGGAGCAACTGTGTGGAAGTTGCTGAGATATTGGTTTAGGCTTGATATAAAGAAAAATTCCCAAACAATTAGAACTATACAAAAGTGAAATGGGCAACTAGGTGGTGCAGTGGGTGGAGTGCCAAAATGGCAAACCACTCCAGCATCTTTGCCAAGAAAATCCCAAATGGGTCACAAAGAGTTGGACACATCTGAAAAACAACTGAACAACAACAACAAAGTGAAATGGGGGAAAGAGTGAGTTCCCCTTCACAAGAGGTCTTCAAAGACTGGATGGTCACTTGTTAGATAAACTATAGAGGGGATTTCTTGTTCAGGTATAAGTTGAGTTCCCTTCCAACTCTGAGATTCTGTGATACTATATTGGGCTCAATGCATAGATTATTTGTTGAATAATACTGTATTACCATATACTTTCCAGAAATGAATCTGTTTTTATATTTTAATAAATGTATGTATATATGTGTGTATACACATACATCCCTTCCTCAAAAGTATACTGTTTATATTAAACTATACATACTTTTTGCTGTTAGTCACTAAGCATTTATTAAATGCCTACAAGGTGTCAGGCACTGTGCTAAGCACAGGAAATAAAAAAAGAGGCAAAAGACAGTACCTGCCCTCAAGGAGTTCATAATCTAATGCGTAAGAATACAAAGCAAACAAATAAATACTAACAAACTATATCCAGGATAAATATGACATAATTAGAAGAGGGAAAACAATAGAATTAAGAGGCGATGGGAAAGGCTTCATGTAGAAGACGGGATTTCTAGTTAGGGGAAGGAAGCCAGGAGGCAGAGTTGATAAGGCACAGCATTCCAGGTATGGGGGACAGCCAGAGAGAATGTCTGAATAGACAAGTGTCCTGTGTAGAACAGTAAGGAGGCCAGTGCAACTGAACAGAGGAGAAAAATAATGTGTAAGAAGCCTAAGAAACAGTAGGAGTTGGAGGCTAGGACATGGAGAGCTTTGATCACCAAACAGAAGATTTTTAATTTGGTTCTGGAGGTGACAGGGAAACAATGGTGCTTATTGAGTAGGGTGATGACAGGGTTGGACCTACTTTAGGAAAATCACTTTGGAGGATGGATTGTAGTGGGAAAGAGATATAAAGCAAGCAGCTCCAACATCAGGCTATTACAACAGTCCCATGCATGAGGTGAAGAGAGCCTGAATCAATAAGGAAGTCAAGAAGTTCAAATCCAGCCTCAGACACTCACTAGCTGTGTGATCTTGAAATTTCCATTTCAAATGTTCATATGAACTATTTGTGCCCACCTGTGATAGAGCTTTTTCAAGTTTGTATTGGTCTGATAAGCCACAGCCAGTGACACTGGACCTTGACCCCAACATAGTGATGTCATTTTGGCCCTCTTCAAGCATGAAGTCCAACAACCAACTGACCCTGGGCAAGTCACTTAATCTCTGTCTGCCTCAGTTTCCTCAACTGTAAAATGAGGATAAGAACAGTACCTATCTCCTAGGGTTGCTGTGAGGATCAAATGAAGTTTGTAAAATGCTTATTAGCACAGTGACTAGCACACAGTAGGTGCTATATAAATGCTTATTCTCTCCTCCTAACCCCCTCTCCCAACTAGAGCGGTGGCAGTATGAGAGAAAAAAAGACTATTGGAGAGATGTTACAATGGTGAAATCGACAGAGTGGATAATAGAGGTTGAGAGGCAGTGAAGAGTTGAGTCTGACATATATGTTGGTTGCCTACCTAGGGAGCTCGGAGAATAGTGATGCCCGAGAAAGTGTTAGGGAGGTTTAACAGCAGTTCCATTTTGGTTGTGTACTGGACATCCAGTTGGAGATGTTGAAAGGCAGATGGGAATTCGAGATTATGTCAGCATAGAGTGTCAGGCAAGATAGGTAGATCTGAGATTCATTAGTATAGATATTATAATTAAATCTATGGGAGCTAACGATAGGCCCCAGGGCGAACCCTGGGAAACACCTAAGGTTAGAAGGAGCTTTCAGCAAAGGAGACAGAGGAACAGTCTGATAGGTTTTTCACGAGACACCCAAACTTTCAGGAACCCTGCCACCTTCTTGAAATCCGTCAAGTAAAATGTTAAGGGTTCAAAATTTAGGTGAGCCTCAAACTACTACTATAGGCTCCACTTTCTCCGTTCCCTCTCTTCACCTCAGCACTGTCACTTGGGTCCCACAGATCCCAGTACCTGGCAGCCTCTCCTAGAACCCGATACACACTCCCTCCTCCCACAGCCCTAACGGGCCACTCATAAGTCGGGAACCCTGGGGCGGCCGGGGCACCTCCCGGGGGCGGGACCTCGCAGGGCAAACTCTCCCCGGCCCGGCCGGCCTGCAGCCTTACGAAGGAGGGGGAGGAGCAGGCCGAGGGCCCTCCGCGCGGGTCCCCGAGACCACCCAGGTAAAGGATTCCAGCAGGAAGGGGCAGGGAGCGAGGGGGTGGGGCCGCCGCCTACCTGCACGTCTCCCGGGAAGTAGAGGACGTGATGCTGGGGGGCTGACGCCGACGTCTCCGGCTTCGCCTTCTCTCCGGGGCTCCCCGGCGGGTTCTCCTGCTCGCGCAGCCCCGCCGCCGCCAACAGGAGCAGCTCGTTGCAGCGCTGGGGGTCGGCGCCCTGCACGGGAGGCAGCCGCAGGCACTGGGTGCCCAGCGCCGCGCTGTGGCAACCCACGGCGGGGGTGGCGCGACCCCCGCTGCCGCCGCCGCACACATTCATGACCCCGGCCTGGGAGCGGAAGGCGCAGGTGCCCCTGGTCACGACCAGCAGCAGCAGTGGCAGCGACGGCGGCGGCGACAGCAGGAGACTCATGAAGCCGCCGCCGGCAGCGGCTGCTCAGCCCGGTCCGTCCCCGTGGCCGCTACACCTGCCGCCGGCCCCAACCGCCAGGCGGGGAGAGCGGGAGCGGCGGCGGCGTAGCTGCTGTCGTCAGCCAGCGACGTCCGCGCGCCCCGCGTGCGTAAGAGGAAGGGGATCTGGGGGGCGACTCGCTGCCTGAGAGGAGTGGGGAAGGGGGTCTGGTCACCGGGAGCGGAAGGCGGGAGGGGGCGTTTCTTGGGGAAGGGCGTTTGTTATTGGAAGGTTCGGGTCTGGCCGGGCAGTTCAAAACGGAAGTGTCAGAAAGTCTCTCAGCGGGGCTGGGAGGGGGAAGGGAAGGAAGCGGGGAGAAGGGCGGGGGGGGGGGAAGGGGAAAAGGCCGTTGCGACGCATGCGCGTTAGTCCAGGCGAGCCGTGATAGTAGCTGTCCAACAATCCTGAGGAGGGGATTGTGAGGCGCGGTTCTGGCCTGTGGCCGTGGCCCCCGGCTTACTTTTTCGGGGCAGGCTTTTTAAAGTTCTCGGGGCCTCGACGGGAGGCAGTTCCCGCGACGTAGGCTTCGTGTGTGCAGAGCTCCCATGGTGGCGCCCACCCTTTCCGTTAGGAAGCCAAGCCCCTCGGTGTTGGCGCTGGCTCGGGGCAGTGCCAGGCCTTTCCAGGGCTGACGAGGCCTGCTTTACCCCCGAGCCAGCTTAGTTTACTTTATCAAAGGGCCAGAAAGCAGCCTGCACTTCCCTCACTTGGGGGTTTTGTTGGAGGTTCAGCCCTCACAGCGATACGTGATTTCGAGAATTCATTCTCCTGAGCCTCGTCGTGCTGTTGTAGGTAAATGGCGGGCGCCCCCGAATTCAATCTGTTACAGAGTCTAAGCATGGGTAGTCCTGGGACTTGAGACTCTCCTAGTCTAAGCTCTTCGTTTTAGGATTGGAAACGGAGGTCATTAGGTGAAGCGGATAGTCCCAAAGTCACATCTGTCGAGTGAGCGGCCCAGAGTCTGGGACTCTAAATCTTTCTAGTTCCCCAAGAGACAAATTTGTGGCAAGCCATCTATACATGATGTCCTAGTCATCTGAGGATTACTATTGATATGCTGGGGGGAAAAAAGCCTTCCTAAAATGAATCCGATTAAAATGGGGACCACCATTTCATAGTAAATAGTTTGTTAAAGGTGTGACTTGCCCTTTGTTGACACATGAAGCTAAAATTTGTGAAGATGTTTATGTTTTTTTTAAATAAATTTTAGATTATACTTGCAATTGTGCTAATTCCTAGAGGCTAAACAAAGAATCAGATGTTCACACTTTGTTTTTTTTCCTGACATCTGTATAATAGCACCATACTGTTGAGGTCTAGAGGTTTAGAGGTGCTGGGACCTCAAAATCACTACACTCTGGTACTTCGAGAATGAATTTGACCCAAGCCTTCTTTCAGCCAAAGATAAGGTTTATGAAAGATCTACCATATTGGCCAGACTCTTAAGGAATCTGAATATTTTGTGAGCTATTGGCTAGGTTCTTAAGGAATCTGAGCACCTTAATGGAGACAAGATGGGTCTTATATACAGAAACACTGTGGGAGGGATCTAGGAAGGATCTTGATAGGAGTGATTAGGAGGTCTAGAATGGGGTCTAGATAGGATTAAGGGTAGGAAGTGGCCTGGGGCCATTGGGAGGTGATAGACAATGGAGGGCTGGGCTAGGTTAAGGGTAACAGATAATTGCAAGTTTGGGCATAGGCCAGTGAAAGACCAGTTGATAGGATTATAGCCTCAGGGGTACACCCGGAAACTCCTTGATCGAGTGGGAGAATTCAAGGAGGATCCCTTAGACAAATGGGACCCAAATTCTTTTTGGGGTAAGGGACAAAGATCTTGGCTTGGGCCTGTATACCCCATCAATAACACATCCTCCACATTTAATTTATGAAGCACTAAGAAGAGGGTTGTTGTAGCAAAAATATTCCAAGATTTCATCAGTTTTTCTAGGGCCACTCCATCCTTGCATGTTCAAATCCTTATCTTTTGATAGATGCTCCTGTAAGAGAGTGATGAGAGTTGGCATTAATTTTTATAAGTAGTTCATCAGTAAATATTTTCATGTCATTAAGACTACTTTCTCCCTATGCAATTTCATAGGGAGGTTGCATAGTATCCGTGAATGGCCTAGCAGACAAAAAGATATAAGTTCAAGTTCATTAACATATACTGAATATTTAAGTCTTACTCCTCTCCCCACACCCCTGCCCCCAGCAATACTCTTAACTGAACAAGTTGCAGAATCAAGGTCCATATTAAACTTGGTATATGAGAGTAACTTTGAGTAGGTTAAGAAGAACTCACTGTACTGAATTAGGAATATTTAGGATCGTAGATTTATAAATAGTCTGATCATTTGGATTGATGGGGAGCAAACTGAGCTCAGAGAAGTTCAGTGACTTAGCGTTACACGATGGAGCTAGGATGCAAACACAGTTTTTTCTTAACTCAAAATCTGAGGCTTTTTTCCAGTATACCATGAGGATGCTGTATAATATTTCTTTGTGGAAGAAAATAACATTTTAATAACCCATCTTTGCTCTAAACTGAAGTTGAACTTTATAATCACTTCCTAACTCTGTGGCTAATAGGGAAGGAATTACACTGTGTCATATAACATGTGACAGTATTGATGAAGATGGAATTTAGACCCCAAAAAGGAAAAACCCTGGACTTTCCCACATGGGCAAATCCCTAGCGTTAGCCTAGCCCTCCATTTTCTTACTTCCCACTCTTAATCCTATCTAGGCTCCATTCTCCCTTGGCCACTGGTCCTCCGCAGTATGACTGTAGAAATAGCCTCCAGATTTCGGGGGACAATCTGAGACATTACAATTCATCCTTTTCTAAGGAATTTAAGAGCTGATTATCAGTGATTGTAGATTGGTAATATTCCTGTGAGTAATAGTAAGCACCTTTGATCCTGAATATTTAATTATTCACCTACAATCTATAGTGAAATAATTAATGATAATTAACCTTAACACCATTATTATTGTTGAGGTATAGGGGTTTAGGGGTACTGGGACCCCAAAATCACAACACAAAGGTCATGCCTGAAAGAATTTGACCCAAGCCTTCTTTCAGCCAAAGACAAGATTTAATAGAACATGCATTATATTGGGCAGACTCTCAAAGAGTCTGAACATTAGTAAGCTATTGGCTAGATTTTAAGAATCTGAGCACCTTAATAGAGACAAGATGGACCTTATATACAGAAAGACTGCGGGAGGGATCTAGGAGTGGCCAAGTAGTCTTTGGGGACTGTGAGGTAAGAGAACGCCAGGGACCTGGACCACATGGCCAAGGGAGAATGGAGCCTAGGTAGGATTAAGGTGAGAAGTGTCTGGGGGCCATAGGGAACTAAGACAATGGAGGGCTAGGCTAGGTTAAGGGTAACAGAATTGGGGGACTGGTATAGCCACAATGAAAGGCCAGTTGATGAGATTATAATAGCCTCAGGCAAATACCAGAGATTTGGCCATGTGGGAAAGCCTAGGGTTTTTCCTTTTTGGGATTCAGATCCTATCCTCATCATTATTACAATAACATTGTAATAACACATTGCGTGCCAACAATATGTTGGGCTTTATAAAGGAAATTGAGTTGTATAGCCACTGTTCCTATTATATCTGTGGTATGTGATATTTCCCAAAGGGTAATTCCTTATGGATTTATAACATTTTCTTTGACCCATGTGGGAAAATGTAAACAGAAGACAACTGCTGCTTCTAACATAAACTGTTAGATTATTATTGCATGTAAGTATGAAAATAAGCTTGTGAGAAGTATAACCCAGTAAAGTATAAACAATGAGTGACCATGGAGTAAGTTTGCTCTTCTGAGCCAAACCAGTCAACATCATAATGAAATAAGCAAGCATAAAGTATCTGTTTACTGGTGCCAGGTTAGTCACCTATAGATATCTAGATGATTATAAAAATGGCTATGGTTGTAGATTTAATTATACCCAGTAAGTGTATAGCAATAGTAAGGGAGGTTATGTTTTTTAAGTTAATTGAAAAAACATGTTAAATTCAAAATCAAAATAACAATCTCATCATGAAAAAAGAATGTCATTGTTTTTAACTCACTGTTAGCTCATGTTTTATTTTAGTTTAATTGATTTAATTTTCTGTTTTTCAATTCATATACATAAATACATTTAAAATGAACTTTACTGTTTTAAAAACTCCAAGCCAAGATTTTTTTTCCTACCTCTGGTTAGGGACCCATCTGCCAATTTGCATATAGGCCAGATTTTGCGTATGGTTCTTTTTTTTTTCCTTCAAACTATCTCTTAGCTTTTCTCTTTCCTTTTTCCTTACACTGCCATTACCCTAGTCCAGGTTCTCATCACCTTATTACTATATTATAGCAAAATCTCCCTTTCTGATCTACCAGTTTCCAAAGTCTTCCCTACCCCATTCTAATCTATCACTTACACTACTGCCAAACTACTCTCCCTAAAACCAAATCCACCAGTCAAATGTTTACTAAGCCCCATTTACTATATATGAGGCACTGTTCTAGACACAGGGGAATGCTAACTCAAATATGAAATCTTCCATCTCTTTAAGGAGTTTACGTTGCTTTACATTATATCCGGGGAGGTAACATACACAGAAGTTAGTATATGTAAAAAATATATGCAAGGAAGATTTGGTGTCAGGAAGGCACTGTGGGGGATCAGGAAAGGTGTAATTTGAGAATGGAGTTTTGAAGGAAACAAAAGATTCTAAAAGGGAGAGCATATTTGACAACCCCTGCTAGGTATGAGGGTGGGAAATAACAGTGTAGCATGTGAGAAATGGCAAGGCCAGTTTGGCTGACTGATATGTGGAAGGGGAGTAATGTATAAGAAGGTTGGAAAAGTAAATTCAGGGCCAGATTGCAAAAGGCTTTAATAGAAAGGTGGGACTAGAACAGGAAGAATCCTGACTCCCAATATAGTGCGCTTTCCCAAAAAGTATGTCAACTACAACAAGCTTCTATGTGTCAGGCACTGTGTTAGTACTTGGGATACAAAGGCAAAAGGAAACAGGTCACAACTTTAAAAAGCTTAAATTTTCTAGAAGAAATAGGAACATCTAAACAAATTTGATAAATGCACATCTTTAAAATGATAATTAGACTTAATGACTTCTCTGGTCCCTTCCAGCTTTAATTCTGTGGTCCCAATTTCTGTGGTAATACAAAGGTCTAATATAAAGAACAGTTTTTTAACAATAGAATGGGTTCCAAAGGATACAGTGGAAATACAAGTGCGATAGGGACCCTGAAGGGAGGAATAGGGCTGATGTGAATGGTATGAAGGAGCAGGGTATTGTAGTCAGAGCTTCAGCCTAGCCAACCCCCAACTTAGAATCAAGTTGAGCTGGACTAAATTAGAAAACAGTTTCCTGAACATTGAGTGCTTTTCCCCTAAAATTCTCAACTCTTAATAATCATGAGAAGGTAGGCTTTCTCATTCTGGGGTTTTTATTTTTTAATTGGACAATTCTTTCTAAACAGTATAAAAATACAAAAAGAAGAAATGCTAACTAGAACAACCCACAAATCGGTACTACCAGATTTTTATCACTATCACCAGCAAATTTAAATTTCATATGCATTGCATATTGAAGTAGTGAGTTATGAATCCTGGACTTGTTATGCTTTAGGACTTTAAGTCCATGGTGTATTTTCCCTAAACTGGCTGTTAAAAAGTAGCACAGAGGAAGAAAGGGGTGGGGATGGGGCCAGAAGAGAAAGGAAAGAAAGGAACCAAATACAATTTTATTAAAAATTCAAATTTAAAATTTACTTTATATGCATAGTAGCCAGTTGATAAATGTTGCTACAAGAAAAAGATAAATCATTTTAATTTCAGTAAAATTGCAAATAAGATTGTAAATTTATTACATTTTGAAATTATTTTATAGCATTCAAATAGTCCTTTTCAAAATTGTAATCTCATTTGTGTAGGAAATGCTTGGTAAAATTTCCTTCTTATTGTAACTTATAAATTGTAACTTACTCCTATTCTTTCTAAGACCATAAAAGTCCTAGAGAGTTGCCTCTAACACTTGAGAAGTTAAATGTCTTGGATTGGTCACTCAGTATACGTCAGAGGCAATACTTGAACCTAAGCCTTCTTCTAGTGGACTTGAATCAGCTGCACAATGCTGTTCAACACACATACACAAATACACACACACACACAAAATCATACTAACAATTAAAAGAGACTTGTTGACTTTTTAGAAGAATATTTGGAGTCACAGTTGAGAGAAGTACAATAATACAAAGGCCCTTTCCCTTCCCAAATTGACAGAGCCTGGAGAAAAGTTTTCTGGAATCTTACCTATCTTCTCTTTCCCTTTCCTCATTCTCCATCTTCCCATACCCAGGCATAAGAATCATTTGAACAATCATTTCCCTGAGAATGTAAGAACAAAAGACAATTTCTAATTATAGTCCCAGTTAACCATCTGGGAAAACCCAGCCCTTCACAGACTCCTTACACCCAGTTGAAATATTGAGAAGATAACTTCATTTTCATGCTGGTAATTCTAATGATACCAGCCAACAAATAGTGCTTTAATGTTTAGGAATTATTTTGTTATTGTTCATCATTTTTAAAGAGGACCAGTGACATCATGGAGGTAATATCTTGACCTAGAATTGGATTTAAGTGAAGCAGAGTTCCACAAAGTCAACCTCACTGTCTTTTCCTGAGTCATCAAAGTCCAGTGGGAGGACAGAAGTCAAGATAATTGGTGATGACCCAGGATGCCATGAAAGACCTTGGAGTCTTTCATGCCTGACCAAACGCTAAGCACTCCAAGGCACCTGCTTTAGCCACCTTCATGGCTGTTGGAACAAATTGTTCTCTTTTGCCTATTCCCCCAAGAAAAGTGTTTACATGCTTGGGATGAACATGCCCCAATTCACTGGCAGGTTTGAGCCCTGTTGGTTACCTGGTTTAGCCTAACTGCTGAGATGGTTTACTAGCCACTGCTATGCCACAGCTTCTTGGAGCCACAGGTGAGAGTTGGGTGAAGGTGGACACCAAAGGTGGATGAGCAGCCCTGAAAAGGGCTCAGTAAACCCTCACATCAGAGGTACTAGTCCTCCTGAACACACCATACACACCCCAATAATCATTTTACATACATTATACATGAAAAACGTTGACCAAACCCTTACTGTGTGCTGAGTATTCTAAGTATTGGGTATACAAATATAAAATGGAGACAAGGCAGTACCATCATCTCAGTAGTTCATATTCTAAGGGGAGGAGACAACACAAAGAACAGGAGAAATCTCAAAGATTTCGCATGAAACAGTAGGACAATTAATTGACTTGCCTTTTCCAAAGGCAGTTGTAATGGTGATTTGATTACAGTTTTCAACAACAGATGGAAAGGACAGGGTAGCAAATGGTCAGGGTAAAGATGAGACTTCGTGGTTCTGGGAAGTGCCAGATCAAGTGTAGAAAGAATATTAGATTTGGAAATCAAAGGCATTGCATTCAAACTATACTCTGCCAAATAGTGCCTGTGTATACCTAAGACAAGCCATCACCATTTCAGTATCCTCATCTGTAAAATGAGAAACTTGAACTAGGTTTTCCCATGTTTAACTTTTTTGTCAGGTGAGTATAGGATTTGATGCCATGCAAACATATTTAATTACTCTTGTCTTTTTTTTTTATTTATGTGGGTTTTTTAAAGGAAATATATAAAAATTGTACTTCTTAAAGAGTACATTTTAATCATTGTTAGCAATATTACAATTGCTGTTGGTGAGGAGATGGCAAGCCTTCATGGATCATTCAAACTCACAAAAAAAGTACAAAAGAAAGTCTGGTCAAAAATGAAAACCAAATCCAACAACTGACAGCATGTTGCTACAAAACATTCCAGTTATCTGAAAATAAGCCAAGACTTTCAGCTAGAGGGATTATTGATTCTTTTATATTCAACTTAGGCTTCTTGAAATGGAAAGAAAGAGAAAATTAAAAAAATAACAAAACCAGCTACTAATCATTGTTATAAAAATACGTTTGTCATGAGCAAAGGCTGATATACTAAAGATTGGAAAGAGATAATTTTATTGTACAATGCTCACATTTTCATTTAGGCTATACCAAAATCAGAAGTAGTACAGTTGAGTCTATAAGCCATCTTATTCATATTATAAAACACCTAAGCTTGCCCTCCTACCAAAAAAAAAGCATATTTTTTACTTCCAGTTGCCCTGGATATCCTTTGATAAACATATTGACATACTGAGAATTAACATTCTTTCAGAATTACAGAAACTCCCCAAATGAAGGTGGAATCATGACTTTGTATTATGCTTCAACTCTTGAAAGGTTAAGAAATTTATCCAAGAGACTATAAATATGTCATGAAGAAGAATTAAAGGATATGTATAAAAAATATTGTAAACTCAGCATCAAATAGTGTAAAACAGATGATCAGCAAAAGGAAGATATATGACATATTAAAAAAATTAAGATGTAAAAATGTAATGTTTTTGTATGTAAGTCCCTACATTTATTTTACTTTGTCCAAAGGTTTTTAAACACACACCAAACCTTATCAATGCTGGATAACCCTCTGCCAATCTCAGGTTGAGTCTTCTTCTGAAGCAGCCCATGGACTGAAGGTCAGTTTAAATGTATACCTGCCCTTCCACTCCCAAATTTGTATTGAACTCAATCATTTGCTGGTACTTAGCCAACCTTAGCTGAACAAAAGTAAACATATCACTGCTAGAACAAAAGCAAACACTGTGCTATGAGTGTCAAGCACAAGGACTTGAAGTTTGGAACAGGTGACCAGGATTATTTATAACTCTGACCCTTAATGCAATTTTACAACATATTGATTAGGTAAATAGGCTCTGAAGTTCCCCAGTGAACCTATTCTACAGCCAGATGGCATAGTAAATTTTTTTTTGAAGGGTCGGGAAGGGGAGTCATTCTGGTATATTCTGGAGAAAAGGAAATGGGCTATGCATGAATGTATTAATAGGCACTGAAAAACATTATACTAGGGTTTTTTTTCCTTTTCTTTTTCCTTTTTCTCCAGAAGAGTAAAGTGGAGACTGGGTCAGAGGTTATGTAAAAAATGCTTTATGAACTTAGACCTGCTTATAAGCCTTGTGACAAGGATGCCTCTAACTCAACCACTCGAAACCTCTGACCTACCTTTAGGACAGAATCCATTCTCTGAAATGTATGATTTTTTCTCATAAATATGGCCTCAGTCAGTTCTCAACCTATAAGCAATTGCCTTTTGAAATAATGTTATATAGATATAGATATGTGCATATGACTATATATATCTATATCCTCTTGAAAGAATTCAGTCAGTGGGAAAAATGGGGCTATATATATGCATTTTCATATACAGCTGTTATCTCTAAACCAGATGAGAAACTCAGTTTTTCTTGAACCTTGTCTACTTACATAATTGCCTTATTTGCACATGATACAGCTTATATGCAAATGAAAATAAATACATTACATGAAGTTCATGCCAATCTACCTCAGAATCTTATTGTGAGTACCTCAGAGTACATCTCTGAAAAGCATAGACTGGGGGTCAAGGGTAGGGGGATGAAGAGAAAGGAAGGTGAGAAAGAAGAAAGGCATTTGTTTGATCCAGATTCTCTCACTGTTTTATTTGTTTACATTTCTCTTAGAAATCATTCTTATATTGTTTCCATTTTTTTTCTTTTGGTGAGGCAGTTGGGGTTAAGTGACTTGCCCAGAGTCACAGCTAGTAAGTATAATGTGTCTGAGGCCGATTTTGAACTCAGGTCCTCTTGACTTGAGGGCCGGTGCTCTATCTATGGTGCCACCTAACTGTCCCTATTGTTTGCATTCTTGCTATGTAGCATGTTCTTCAGATCGGGACTAAGATCACATTTTCCCAGATTTCATGCTTCCTTCAGCCAAGCATATGGTCAATACATTTTTTTAATGTCCTTGAGGGCAGAGCAATATAAAAAATCTATACCACATTCATTGATATGTGGGGAGGATCTGTATAACTTTTCATGTCAATTGTTAGTAAATTTTTGTTTATATCAAGCTTAAATTTGCCTCTTTATTCCTTCCAACCATTTTATCTAGTTCAATTTAACAATCGTAAACATCATAGACAGCTAGGTGGCAGAGTGCTCAACTTGGAGTCAGATGGACCTGAATTCAAATCTAATTTCATACACTAGTGTGTGTAACCCTGGTCAAGCCACTTAACCTCTGTCTGCCTCAGTTTCTTCTGCTGTAAAAGGGGGATAATAATAGCACCTTCCCTCAAGATTTATAAATATAAAAGTAAATAATATTTGTAAAGCACTTAGCATGGTAGACATCATATAAATGCTAGATATTATAATTCTTATAATAAAAATTATTTTTACTCCTTATTATACAAAGTACTAGGAACTGGGACAGAAAACAAAAAAAGAAATAGTCCTTCCCTTCAAGGAACCTGAAACAACATATATACACATAAAGAAATACAAAATAGGTACAAGGTAATTTTGGGAGTAGAGGGGGTACACAGAGGTATAACATTAATAGCTGGAGGAGTCATGAAAGGACTTATGTAGAACTTGCAACCTGAGTTGAGCCTTGAAATAAGTCAGGGAATATAAGAGGTGGAGGTCAGGTGGAAATCCTGTGAAGATCTCGTGACACACTTGAAAAACAAGTGGGTTGCTCTTGCTGTAATACATAAGTCTTAATCCCCTTGTCAGACATGTTGTAAGAGAGGATAGTTTTTCACGTAAGAGTTGGACTAAATGACCTCTAAAATCCCTTTCAATTTCTGAAATTGTGTGACTTTACAAATTTTTTCAATCATCATCTAGTTCCTAGCATGTGGCAGCTAAGTGGTATAGTGGATGGTGAATAGAGTGCTGGGACTGGAGTCAGTAAGACTCCTCTTCACATCTGGTTTTACTAGCTGTGTGACCCTGGGCAAGTCAATTAACCCTTCAGTTTCCTCATCTGTAAAATGAGCTAAAGAAGGAAATGGTAAACCACTGTAACATCTCTGCCAAGAAAACCGCAAATGGAGTCACAAAGAGTTGGATATGACTGAAATAACAACAGTGCCTAACGTGATGCTCTGCACAGAGTAAGAATTTGATAACTATTTATATAATTAAGTTATGCAGTGTTTATTATGGCATCTTGTACAAATTAAGCAGCTAAAATGCTTATTGATTGACTAAAAATTGCAATAATGAGAATAGAAGGGCCTAGAAAATGCTTCAGCCAAACAAACATCTAATCTTGCAAAACATAGAGATTTGTCAGCCAAGTATTACAACACCTTGTTAGAAACTTATTTATAAAATATTATGACAAATAATGAAAAATTATGAACAATTTTACCTCATAAAAGAGTGGAGGGATAAATGACTTTTCAGAAATACTAGCAAAAGACTTAAAGTGGTTGTCCTGAGGGAATTTAAGAATAAAAGTGGTGAAAACAGGTGAAAAATAAAAAAAGACCTATAAATAATTTTTATAACATACTCTTCATCATCAATGACAGTGGAACCACAACATTTGTACTCTAGTTTCACAGTCCCAGATGTGCTGTATGAGAAAGTGGAAATAACATTGAAAAAAATCAGAACAGCTGGAATAGATCAAGTATGTATAGAAGAAATTGGTCCTGGAAGGTATTGAAGGCTCAATTCTCAAGATATCTGAAAGAAGAGAGAATACTATAGGCTTGGGGAAAAATTTTTGGACTTCATCATTAACAAAACATAGGGGCCAAGAGAAAATCAATACTTTTTCATGTTCACAGAATCTCTATGAGAATAATCTATACACTTATCAAGATGCCCTCACTGAAGGTTAAAGAACAGACTTTCACAAGTATGAGAGGAATTTAGATTAAGAGCTAGAAGGAACTTTATGCTGTATAGTCCAGTACCTTCATTTTACAGATAAGGAAACTAAGGATCAGAGATAATTTAAAAAATTGTACAGTATAGTAAAATACTTCCTCAGAAGCTCCCTTCCAGTATGTTTTAAAATTGTAGAAGGTTGATTGAAAAGTGTAACAATAGAAATAATTTTTGAACAACACTTTAATTACCAATATCAAATGATGCATAAAATAATGAGACATGTACCTATAATAGTATTTGCCACTATTGTCTTCTGTGACCAATACCTACTGTAAATGGAAGAGGGGACCTGTGGACAAGGGGAAGTGTCTCCTTAGGTCAAGTCAGCAAGCATTTATTAAGCACCTATTATGTTCCAGGTACTGTGCCAAGCACTTGTGATGCAAAGCAAAGCAAAAACGAAAACAAGAAAGTCGCTGCCTACAGGGAGCTCATAATTGATGGGGGAGACAACATGCAAATGACTACTAAATAAGATGCATAAGTTGAAACTACTCTCAGAGAAAAGGTAGTTCCATTAAAGGGAAATGGGAGAGGCTTCTTGCAGAAGAAAATCCCCCAGATGTTCTTTGTGGATACTATATGTATCCCCAGCATATTAAAGATCTTCCTTAGTGAGATCCTTAATCACTCAGTGGAGTTCAGTCCAACTATCCACACAGGTAGATACATAGATAGACAATGAGAGAGAAAGGGGGGGTGGGGAGAGAGAGAGAGAATGAGAATATAATACATGATATGATAATATAAAAGGGAAGACAAAGTACATGGTATCTCAAGGGGAAAATGTCAGTTGCAGCTGGATATCAAGGAAAGTTTTATAGAGGAGATAGTATTTGATCTAGGTTTTAAAGGATGTACAAGAATCCAACAGGCAGTGGAGGTGGGAGGTGATAGCATAGAGACATTATGGTCCTAAAGAATGCATTCAAACTCTACTGCAGAGACTACAACTCTGATGGCCTGTCCGTGTTGTTCAAATGCTAAACGTGTGTTTTCCTAAAAGACTGTTTTATGGAGATTTCACACAAGGCAAGAACTCACACAGACGTCAGAAGGAGCTATACAAGGACACTCTCAAGCTCTCTCTGAAGACCTTTGGAGTCTGTTGGGAGACATTGGCACATGATCACCCAGCATGGTGTACCTGCATCAAAGAGGGTGCAGTTCTCTCTAAGTGAAGTAGAACTGCAGTAGCTCAAAAGAAATATGAGATGTGTAAATTTAGAGATACCTCCACTCCAGATGTTCATATGGACTATTTGTGTCTGACTTGTGATAGAAACTTCCTAGCTCGTACTGGTCTGATCAGTCACGTGTGACACACTGCACCTCGACCCCAACATAGTGAAGTCATTTTGGTTCTCTTCAAGCACAAAGGACAACAGTCATTTAGCCAGAGGACAGTGTGAGCAAAGACATGGAGGCTAGAATATGTAGCATCATGGTTAGGGCCTGGTAAATATTCGACTTTAGCTAGACCAAAATGTATGGACTACAATAGTATGAGATAGGTCAGGAAATTGGTCTCAAATGTCAGACTAAGGAATTTAAACTTTACTTAGTGGGTAAGAGGGAGCCAATGCCAAATTTTGAGAAAAATGGACTCTGCATGAGGAACATTAGTCTACCTCATCGGGATTTCCATCTCTCTCTCAACCAACCAGTGTCAGCTGATGCAATGCATTACATATATACATACATACATACCCACATATATATGTACATATAAAAGAAAATCTAGTAGGATGAAAATTTTTATTTCAAAATAAAATAATATATACTCATTATTGTTGGTGTTTAAAGTATATTTGAACAGATAGCAAAAAGAAAATATTATCAAACATTTCTTTGTAATTATTTATTTAGCAATTGCATTTTGCACACTTTTTTGTGGTGCATTATTTGTTGCAAGCAGGTTGTTTTGTTTTGTTTACAAATGAAGCATTCATTGGTGGTCCTGTTACAGCACTTTGTAATACTGCAACTGCTCCATATTTTGGTTGGAGAAGCATCTGTATCTTCAGCCATGGTTATTATAGCTTTCAGTTTACTACTTGGATAATCTCCAGCATACTCTTCCCTCACCTTTTGGATGTATTCTTGATGGCTAATGTTTAAATGACAAACTTTTACCTAGCTGTTGAGAAAGGCCATATCTAGAACACTGTAGAAAATTACCCTTATTCCTGCTTTCATACCTTGGCTTTCAGTCAAGAACATCTACCTTATTCATGTAAAATGGGACAGTATTCCACTTTTGCTTTGGGTTGTAATCTGCTAGACTCTGAACACCTTGGTGGAGAGTGCTCATCATAGTTACAGATTTGGATTTCTTATGCTGGTATGAAGTTGATGTTACCATGGGTTTCTCTGTCTATTTTGAAAGTAGAGTTTCATTCAGTGGACTATGTGTCTTCATTATTTCTGAGAGTTCTGTACAGTTCTGACAAGTAATCCCAACCATGCCTCACTTTTGTTTTTCAAGTCTCAAGGAAAGATCAAGGGATGTAAAATAGTTGCAACAGATTACATCTTAGCCTTCGTTGAACAGTAGTTTCATGAGCTTCAACATTCTATCTGTAGGTGTACTGGTCTTGTTGCTTCTAGTATCATTTTTTACCAAGTAAGGGAACCCATTAAATGAACATTTTAAAGTTTACTGTCAAGCAAAATTTCAAGACAAATTTTTCTGGTTTATTTGACATATATTGAATAACTGTGTAACATGCCTTACAAGGCAGTAATTGCTCTTTGACCATTATATGTACACCAAGAATAATTGCCTTCTGACAATTTCCAATAAAAGGAATCCGGAACAAAGATGCTAGACAAAACCTGAGATAGATTATACTTCCGTTTAGTTTTCAGGGCAAAGTCATTACCTCATTATATCTAGGAATCCATTTCATGGCATAGTTTTATTGAACTAAAGACTCCCTTAGGAACTAGTCTGCATATTTTTTAGGAGTAGATATCTTCTACTGATAACACTACAGGTGACAATAAGAGCAATGAACTTTTCTAATTCATCTAATGTAGTAGACTAGTTAGTATTGCTTGTTATTCATTGGCCCTCAGCATTTGTACATTTCTGAATATTTCTAAGCATTGGCTCACTAATTAAAATTCGAAAAGAAGGAACACAACTTTTCTCAATGACATAGTTTGTAGAATCTGTAGTAGGTCATATTAAAGTAGCATCCTTGTACTGCTTGAGAAACAATAGACCATTGCCAAGAACAATCATTTTTAGCTTTCAGACCCTGTGGTTCTTCATCTCTTTTATTGTGAATTGGGGTCAGACAAGAATCACTTTGCTCATTACCTTTTTAGATTATCATCTGTAGAAGGAACTTCACTGATGGGCTTATTGTTGCTAGAATCAGATAAGAAATACTTTTTCTTGCCTCACTCATTTAAATTGTACCATTTACATCATGAAATTCCCTATCTGAAAATTCACCATTGGGATTAATTAGATAAGATGTGTTTTATTATTTTTTGAAGGATTTCAGATTTATTTCAGCAGTTATTAATGTTAATGAAAATATTAATTCAGCTCTTGATACTATGTTTCAATATCAATATTTCTTCTCCAAATGTAGAATTTTTAAATGCATATGTAAAAGTATAAATCTCACTTTAATCTCAGCAGATGGCTGTCAAAGATTGCTTTTTATACTGATGATAGTAAATTGTCCAGAAAAGACTGTTTGCGCTTTCTTTAAAATGTGTACTATATGACAAAAGCATATGAAGGTCAGAGGAAAGAAGAGAGCTTGAACTCTTCACATAAACCCACTTTAAGTTTGGTTAAGATGAAAACATTTGGACCAACTTCTAAGATGTGTTTTATTATTTCTAAAATATATTCATCAGAGTTCCTCAGATATTTTATCAGTAACGATGCAAAGCAGAGCTAGGTTATTTTAAAAACCAAACTATAAATTCTGAAACTCTGAAAAACCAGGAAAACAAACAAGTAAATTAGTAAGATGGTAGAAACCACATACAAAGATAAAATTTTATTTTACTCCGTAAATACGTTACCCATAAGGTTTTATAAATATTTGGTAAATTCTACCAACATTCCAAGAGAATATTAAAGAAATGACCCAATAGAAATAAGTGTAGGAGCATTTCTTCTTATTTACCATAGAAGTATAAAGTATTTGAATATATACATATATGCATATGTGTGTAGATATATAGATGGATGGATGGATGCGTCTGGTTTGTATAAGTAGAACCACATGTTTTATTTATTTTGTTATTTGAAAAATCTTTAGAATGCTAAGGAACACTGTTAAAAAAAGACAGAAAAATATTGAGTAAAAATACTCAGAGTCTTCAACCAAAGAAGTAATTAAAGGCAGTTTCAAATGTCTATTTTTTTTGTTGTTGTTGTTATTTGAAAAGATTTGACTCAGATTCACTTCCTTATTGCTATAGCCCATGTATATCTGTTCTTTTTTCTGGGGTGTTATAACACTTTTTATATGTAGCATGCATTTTTGTACTCTAAAACAGATCCTCTCATATTGAGACATGTATATCTGGCCTCTCTAATAAGATTGTAAACTTATTTCTATAGCTCCTGTAGTATCTAGCAGTGCTGTACATATGTTGTAGACACAAATTTATTGAATTAAAATTGTTATAATAGCTATTTTCACCTTTCTCTTCAAATTACATTGTAAATGCATTAAGTAACTTCTTTTCTGCAAATCAGAGAATTATCTTTGTCTCTGAAAAGTGGCATTGATTGTAAACATTACTTGAATTAATAAAGAAAAGTATTGATATGGAAGGCGTACCAACATAAACATAATGAAGCAAAGTGGTTTGTGAATGCTATTGCTTTTTCCCATAATATGCTACTTGGGGGACAACCATTCTGGCATAATGTATACCACTTTTCTTCAGCTTTTATATTTCCACTAATGTGTTATGGAATTTAGGTGGTCCACTTAATATTGCCATATTTGAACTTTCCATCACTAAAATTAGAATGACAATAGTATCTATTCCCTATGTCATAAGAATATTACAGTTTTTAGATTTTAAAAATCTATAAGGTGTTTAGATTGTCTTCAAACAGGTAGTCTTCAATTTAAAAATGTCTGACTCTAATTTCCCACAAATAGAATAGGTGCTGAAGGTGGCTATCTCCTCTATCCTAGTTAATTCCACAGATTAAGGTACTGATTGACCTTAAGAGTTGCCTTTTCTACTCTAATTGCATTTAATCATTCCCAACCATCTTTAAAAATTTAGTAGTTTATTTTTCCCCAGTTACACATAAAAACAATTTTTAATATTCACCAAACCACTTTTAATCATTTTTTTTTCATTTCATTATGTAGTTTGAGTATTTTTTGTTTTGATTTGTTTTACTGATTCTATGACTGGTTTTATATGAGAAAAAAATACTTTAAAATGCCTCAGGGGAAAGAAAATTTTTTAAAAAGTTACTGGAAATTGTGCAAATGATCAATTTACTGATGGCTAGTATTTTCAAACCCCATCTCCACTCCTGTTCCCTGTGAAAGGAGTCTGTGCAACTGATAGAACTGTCCTAGATTTGTCACTGCCAGAACTGGGTCTCCCATGCTTCTGGTAGCAGTGCTGATCCCTTGGGGGCAGCTAGGTGGCACAATGGACTGGGACTGAAGTCAGAAAGACTTCTTCCTGAGTTCAAATCTGTCCTCAGACACTAACTAGCTGTGTGATCCTGGGCAAGTCACTCAACCCTGTTTGCCTCAGTTTGTTCATCTGTAAAATGAGCTGGAGAAGGAAATGGCAAGCCACTCCCATTTCTTTGCCAAGAAAGCCCCAAATGGGGTTCCAAAAAATTGCACATGACTGAAAGTCCTCTATCCATTGTGCCATGTTACTCCTCTTTAAACTACATTATCCAATAAAACAGCTGGGTAACCTGTATTATAAAATGGTCATTTTGGGGCCAGGGTCATTACATGATAGTTCGGTTGTGAAGCCCCTAAATAGAATCACAAAGAGTCAGACACAAACAACAGCAACTGATATCCTTGTGGGATTCCACAAGAATCCATTTTCCCACTGTGTGACTGGGAGAGGGGTGACAGTGAAGAAAGGAAATTTGAATCAGAACATACAATGTTCATTTATAAAAACAATGTTATTTCACATGGTAATCAGATTGAAATTGAAATAGTCATATTATTTCATTCGTTCATGGGAATCAGAGTTGGAAGGTACCTTATGTGTCATCTACTTTTGATGAAACCGTTATGGCACTTTGTTATCACCTATACCCTTTCTAGATGTTCACTAACCATTAACTAACCACTACCTCAATTCATTTTTAGGCCATATAAAATTCTAGGCACCCTCATCCCTATTCACACTCACATTGGTGAGTCAGGTCCCCTATGCTAGGTTAATTTCCCCTTCGGGGTGCTAGAGATTCTAGAGATATGCCTGAAGGGTCTGAATGATGCATCTGGTTGAAGCCCTTGTTCCAATGTGTTCTTCCCAGTACAATCATCGGTGATTAGACTTCCTGTATCATTTAGCTAATTAACATCAATTAGTTTTTACAAAGGTATATTTATTAAGAATATATTATAGCAAGGACAGAAGTAAGCACATTTCCTGCTCCTTGCTGAACACCTAGGGGCACACTCTCTCCTCTATTTCGTCAGTCCCTAGGGACAGTTGGCTGAAACTTAAAACAGTTTCTACAGATATTTGCTCCAATAAGTTCACTTCTAAATGCAGCATAGCACTACTAGTCACAGTTGAGTCTCAGCCACTGCTGATCTGGGTCACGTATGGTGCTCCTCAAGATGTCTTCAAGATGTTTGCCTCTGGCAGACTAAGAATACAGATCAGCTTTTAAATTTCTAGTGCTCACTATTCTATCCTTTCAAAGTTCACAAAGTCTTAGCCATATCTAATATCCTTTTAGGTAAAGTCACAAGTCACTTCTGACCCAATAGAGTCAGAAGCAACAAGCAGGGCCATCAGCTTATAGGTCACATAGCAGTAGCCCAGGTGGGGAGATAAAGTCCTGAGGCCTTTCTCTCCAATGAGGATTTTCGTTGGCATTCCTGGCCTCCTCCCTCCAACATAGCTAGTCAGGGAAGAGGAAACCTCCTGGCCATTTAATGCCTTTTGAATGTATTCTCACTTCTGGCTTAGTAGCCAATTGATGCGTAGGTCTTCACATGGTTAAAAGGACTGGAAGTAAAATACCTGGGCATTCTTTGAACTAGAGATCAGGTCCTTTCTGTTACATGACATCATTCCATTTGGGAAACAGACTTTTCAGTCTTTTCCATGTGGGCAGGTAGCAGTCAGAATACTGTATGTTTTAAAGATGGGGTTCCATTGACCAGGTCCCTATAACATATTCATTTTACAAGAACTTATTAAGCACTTACTACGTATTAGGGACTGTGCTAGGCTCTGGGGATACAGAGACAAAAATTAAATAGTCTCTGCCCTCATAGAATTTACATTCTCTTGGGGGTTGAAACATGTATACAGGTAAGTAAACAAAGCATAGATTCAGATATTAAATAATCTGTTCTATAATTCTCTCAGGAATGGAAGTCCAGTTTATTGGTCTTGAGTTTGCAGACTCTATTCATTTACCTTTTTTCAAAATAGGTTAAATATTTTCCTTACCCTGGTCCTTCAGTTCCTTTCCCATTATCCACAGTCTTTCAAACACTAACAATGCTTCAACACTGATACACACTCATGCAGTATTTAAGGATGTAGTTCATCTGGGAAAAGGGAAAGGAGTAAGTATTTATTAAGTGCTTATTATATGCCAGGCATTGTGCTAAATACTTTACAAATATCTCATTTGAGCCTTACAACAACCCTGAGAGGTAGGCATTATTATTATCTCCATTTTACAGTTTACAGTCTCCAAAACTGAGACAGACAAACCTTAAATGACTTCCTTAGGGTCACACAGCTAGGAAGTATCTGAGGTTGAGTTCAAGCCCAGAACTCTATCCACTACATCACTTGCCTGCCTCTGGGCCAGGCTACTTGCAGCTACATACTTTTTTCTATCTATTTATCGTGACTATCAACTCCTTATTAGCATTTTGTTTTCTTTTGTTGTTTTCAGCACAAAGATTATTTTCTTGAACAGTGAAGACAGAAGCAAAGTAAGAACCGTGCATTTCTACTTTTTCTCTGTTATTGTTGGCCTTTCTCTTCCAAGCAGCCTTTGTTTTATCTTTCTCTTTCACATAGTATAGCTCTAAAAAACATTTGGAGCTTAATATAATTTGCACAGTATCCACATGGACTCTATTGCCATGTATTAGAATCACTTTTTAAAAAATCTTTTCTCAGAGTTATCAAGGTCACCATCCACTACAGTGGAGAAAATTTTGTTAAGCGCATATGCCTTGTTCAAATGAATGAATGAGTGAATGAATGAATGAATGAAAAAGCATTTATGAAGTGTTTACTATGTGCAAAGCAATGGTGCTGAACTGAGTAATCTCTTTGGTTGCATTTATCAGCAGTCTTATATGACCTTAACATCCATATGAGATCCTCAAAGGCACTTGGTATACATGTAGACCCAATGAATGACACATAGTAGGAACTTATAAATTGTTAGTTGATTGATTGATATAAATGTCAACATAATTTTGATAATAATAATGGTTGTTATGACCTGTACCAATTTTAAGCCCAAGAGTATATCAGCAATAATACATTTTATAATTGGAATTTAGTTTAAAATCTTTGCTTTGCTTTGATTGAATTATGGCTTCTGTAGCAGATAAAAAAGTTGTTCCATGCTGTGCCATACCAGAGGCCTTCCTCAATTTCTTTTCATATTTTCATGGCACCAATGTAATTCTCAAGCAGTCCATATAATCATCTTACATGGAAACCTATAATAACATTTTTTAAAGTCCTAGAAAGAATTTGGAATACAATGGTGATCAAAAATATGCCACTTTTATAGGCAGTGATATTGTAGTGGCTTGAAATACTTTAACATAGTTTACCTTTCTCCATTGCCACTGGCAATAGTTGAGATTTCTGATTTTTATCTCTCCCAAAATAAATTATTTCAGAACCAGCTCATAAAATTTTTGAAGTCCCTTGATACTGGTTCTGCAGAACAATCCCAGGTGAGTTTCATCAATTCAAGTCAATGACAGGATGAAAATAAGCCAGGCATTATATGGCACATTAAATTTCTGGAGCTCGACTCTTTTCCTGTAATCTCAATGCAGCAGCAACAAAGTGGCATCCCTCACTCACTGCAATGGGGAAATAACAAAGCAAGAATAAAATTGATGCTGCAAAATGAAGCACATCACCACATTTTCATCCATGACATTATACTATGTGCACCTCCCAGGGGCCAGAAAAGCATAGCCAAATCTTTCAAAGTGAATCCAGATGTCAGCCAACACTGCAGCAGGGCTTTAATTATTCAAAAAACAAAAAAGAAGCAAGTCCTTAGGTACTTTCTAAGCAGGTGCCTCTTCACAGAAAACAGAAGAGTTGAACAAACAGATGTGGTATTGTGTCTGCTGCAAGGCTAAGGAAGAAAAGTATAATACAGCAGCAAGTACTAAGAGGTAGCATAGAAAATGATTATTATTAACGTGTATAAAATGTTTGGTAATCATTAACCCACACAAAATAAAAGCTTTATTAATTTTGATACTCTCATTTTATAGATGAGAAAACTAAGGACAAATGAGCAAGGGATTTGTTATTCAGTCAGGGCTAGAGGCATTTCTGACATTCAGTTTTGTTTCATATCCTGTCATTTGTGAACATTTTGTAGGATCCTTTGGTAATGATACTTTTACTGTATTTATGAGGTTGGAATTTAAATGGAAACTAATTTATTCATATTCAATCAAATAAAAATTCTAAGGGCTGCTGAAAATATGAAACTGGACTTTAGATAATAGATGGGTACTGAAGATATGGATTTAGGAATCAGTATAAAAGTGATAGTTGAAGTCCTGAAAAAGTATGTTGTCTCTGAGGCAGTATAAATAGAGAAGAGAAAACCAAATACTGAGCCTTGAGAGATACTCATAATTAGCACAAGGGGGAAATGAATGAGACCTAGGTGCTAGTGGAGATACAAAGATCATGAAACATGATCTCTGCCTTCCAGGATTTTATAGCCTAACAAGGGAAATAAGACACGCAAGGTCTACGTTACATTTAACTCCAGTGGCTATCTATTTGTTAAGCAATGACTATGTGCCAGGCACTGTGCTAAGCTATCATTGCCAGTGTCTAATATAAAATTCTCTGTTTGGTGTTCAAAGTGCTTCATAACCTTGGCTTCCTTCTACCTTGCTGGTGTTCTGACACCTTATAGCCCTTATTGTTCCATGTATTCTGCATTCCAGTGACATTGGCCCTCTTGCTGTTCCTTGAACAAACACTTCATCTCTTTACTCTGGGTATTTTCACTAGTTGTCCTACAGGCATGCAGTGCTTTCCTTCCCCATTGCCACTTCCTGGTTTCCCTGGATTCCTTCAAGTTCTAGCCAAAATCTCACCTTCTACAGTAAGCTTTTCCCAATCTCTCTTTAATTCTAGTACCTTTTCTATTATTTCCAATTTATCCTTTACATAACTTTGTACAGTTATTTTCATGTTGTCTCCCCCATTAGATTATGATATGCTCCTTGAGAGCAGGAGCTGTTTTTTAAATTTCTTTGTGTCCCCAGTACTTAGCACAGTGCCTGGTTACGTATTTGGTTATTATCCTTCATTCTCAAAGAGGACCAAAATGATATCACTATGTTAGTTACACAGTGTGTCTGACTGTGGCCGATAAGACTGAAACAAGCTTGGATGCTCTACCACAGGTCAGGCATAAATAATCCATGTGAACATTTGGGGTGGATTCTCTAAATTTTCACATCTTGTGTTTCTTTTGAGTTACTGTAATTCTGCTTTGCTCATACAGGATAGCACCTTCTCTGATGAGGGCATGCCATGCTGAGTAGTCCTGTACCAGTGTCTCCCATGTCACACAATCAATTCCAAAGTTCTTATAAGAGACCTTGAGAGTGTTCTTGTATTGCTTCTTCTGACCACCATGTGAATGCTTGCCCTGTGTGAGTTCTCCATAAAGGCAATCATACAATTCAAACATTGTGGCCAGCCCATCAGAATTGCACTCCCTGAAGTAGAGTTTGAATGCTTGGCAGTTTATTTTGAGAGAGGACCTCCGTGTCTGGTATCTTATTCTGCCAGATGATCTTCAGAATCTTCCTAAGATAATTGAAATGGAAACGATTCAATTTCCTAGCATGGCGCTGGTAGACTGTCCAGGTTTCACAAGCATACGACACTGAGGTCAACGCAATGGCTCTGTAGACTTTCAGTTTGGTAGTCAGTCTAATACCTCTTCTCTACCACACTTTAATTTGGAGCCTCCCAAACACTGAGAAACACTACCAAGGTAAGTGAACTTATCAACAGCATTCAAAACTTCTCCATTTGCTGTAACCAATGGTTCCACATATGGATGGTGTGGTGTTGGCTGATGGACCACTTGTGTTTTCTTGGTGTTGATTGTTAGGCCAAAATTAGCACAAGCAGCAGATAATTGATCCATACTTTGTTGCACCTCAGCTTCAGAGATCATCTGCAAAGAGAAAATCATGCATCAACACTCCCTCCACTTTGTTCTTGGCTTGTAGCCTTTCCAAGTTGAAAAATTTGCCATCAGTGTGGTAGCTGACCTTGATGCCATGTTTGTCCTTATTGAAGGCATTTGACAACATGGCTGAAAATATCACATTAAAAAGCATGGGAGCAAGCACCATTTGTCATTTGGCCCATAAAAAGCCTTCAAGGCATCATAAAAGTGCTTTGTATTGTTGCTGTCAGCATAAAACTGAATTTTACCTGCCCTCTTACTGAGCCAAGAATCCTGCATCTCTCTAAGCTTCACTTGTACTTTGCTCTTTTTTTTTTGTACTTTACTTTTGATGTAGTTAAATGCTGCCTTCTTAGAGATGGATGAATTATCCTGCTAGTAAACCCTGTGGAGTTCTCATTTTTCATTGAAAGCTTCTGAATTTCCCCATCATTTTTGTTAAACCAGTCTTGATGTTTGTGAGTGTTCTGACCCAGATGAGCAAATGCAGTGCTATACACCAAATCTCTGAAAGCTGCCCACTCCTTTTCTGCTCCACTGTTGCCAACTGTGTGTTAGCTCAAGTTTCTGTCCAAGTTAGTAATGAACTGTTCTTGCTCAGAGAATGGCTCTAATCTGTTGGTATTAAGTCTTCTGGTAGTCATTTTGCCTTGAGGCTACTGTTTTTGTCCAATGCAAATATTTAGCTTGGAGAGGATGTCTATGATCTGTCCAGCACTCTGTGCCACACATTGCCTTTGTCACTCTCACATCCTCTCTGTCTCTTCTCCTTACAATGGCATAGTCTACTAAATGCCAATGTTTGTCGGGAGTGTGCATCCATGAAGTTTTATTGCATTTAGGTAAATGGAAGATAGTATTGGTGATGAGAAGGTCATGAGACACACAAGTCTTCAGTAGTAAGTGGCCATTGCTGTTGTTTTTTCCAATTCTAATTCTCCCAAGGACTCTCTGCCATGTCTGGTAATCTAAGCTTACTCTAGCATTAAAGTCACTCAGAATTATAAGCTTCTCCTCTTTTGGCACGTTGATGATAAGACTTGCCAGGTTTTCATAAAAGTTTTCTTTGACCTCATTAGGGTTCACCACGGTGGGAGCATGGGCACTGATGATGGTGGTGTGGTTTTCCTGCAAGTGGCAATAGCATTATCGTGAGTCTGTAGTTCACTCTTTTTGAGAGGCATACAAACTTGTTGACTAAATTAGTTTTGATTATAAAGTCTACACCAGCTTCATGGTACTCCCCTTAACTGTGGCCACTCCAGAAAAACTTGTGTCCATCTCTGACTTCAGTGAGTTAGCTTTGATATGCCAGCCTTGTTTTACTTAGGGCTGCTATTTGGATGTGATACCTGCTGAGTTCACAACAATAGCTGGTCATCTTTCAGGTCTACTGGATTTTGTGTTGTGTATAAGTGCACCCACATTCCATGTACCAATGGTGAGTAGAATCATTTTTGCAGAAGTTTTTGTACATTTGTGTGTGTGTGTGTGTGTGTGTGTATTTTGACTGCAAGATGGGATCCTCACCTGTCTCAGTAAACAGGCCAGGGTTGGGTAAGTAGACAATTTTTATTTATTTATTTTAACTTTTTATTTTTAGTTTTCAACATTTACTTCCACAAGATTTTGAGTTTCAAATTTTCATCTCGTCCCTTGCCCCACCCCAAGATGGCATGCATTCTGAATATCCCTTCTAGTCTGCCTTCCTTTCCATCTCTCCCCCCCTTCTCTTATCCCCTTCCCCTTCTACTTTCCATAGGGCATGACAGATTTCTGTACCCCATTTCCTGTATTTCTTATTTCCCAGTTGCATGTGAAAACATTTTTTTAAAACATGTGTTTTTAAAACATTGGGTTCCAAATTTTCTCCCTTCCTCCCTCCCCACCCACCCTCATTAAAAAGGCAAGCAACTCAATATAGGTTATACATGTGCATTTATGCAAAACACTTCCATAATAGTCATGTTGTGAAAAACTAACTCTGTTTCCCTTAATCCTATCCCACCTCCCCTTTATTTTATTCTTTCTTTTGACCCTGTCCCTCCTCAGAAGTGTTTGCTTCTGATTACCCCCTTTCCCAATCTGCCCTCCTGTCTATCATTCCCTTGCTCTCTTGTCCCCTTCTCCCCCTATTCTCCTGTAGTGTAAGACAGATTTCCCTACCCAATTGAGTGTATATGTTATTCCCTTCTTAAGCCAAATCCTATGAGAATAAGATTCACTTATTCCCTCTCACCTTTCCCTGTTTCCCCTCCACTGTAAGAGCCTTTTCTTTTCTGTTTTTTTGTAAGATAAGTTACCCCATTATACCTCTCCCTTTCTCCTTCTCGCAGTATAATCTTCTCTCACCCCTTAATTTTACTTTCCAGATATGACCCCTTCACCTTCAACTCACCCTGTGCCATCTATCTGTCTGTCTGTCTGTCTATCTATCTATCTATCTATCTATCTTCTGTCTGTCTGTCTGTCTGTCTGTCTGTCTGTCTGTCTGTCTATCTGTCTGTCTATCTATCTATCTATCTATCTATCTATCTATCTATCTATCTATCTATCTATCTATATCTGTGTCTATCTATCTATTTATATACACATACATGTAATTTTTTCCCTCCAACTAATTCACTGAATGATAATTTTTTCCCCTGAAGGATTATACTCAGTTTTGCTGGGTAGGTGATTCTTGGTTGTAATCCTATCTCCTTTGCCCTCTGGAATATTATATTCCATGCCCTGTGGTTCTTTAATGTAGAAACAGCTAAATCTTGTGTTATCCTGATTGTGTTTCCACAATACTTGAATTGTTTCTTTCTGGCTGCTTGCAATATTTTCTCCTTGACCTGAGAACTCTGGAATTTGGTTACAATATTCCTAGGAG
This sequence comes from Phascolarctos cinereus, assembly GCF_003287225.1. Taxonomy (NCBI): domain Eukaryota; kingdom Metazoa; phylum Chordata; class Mammalia; order Diprotodontia; family Phascolarctidae; genus Phascolarctos; species Phascolarctos cinereus. The sequence goes on from NW_027556098.1 coordinate 182,289,049, forward strand.
TTTTCATTTGGGAATGTCTTTCATGAGGAGATTGATGGATTCTTTCAATTTCTATTTTGCCCTCTGGTTCTAAAATATCAGGGCAGTTTTCCTTGATAATTTCTTGAAAGATAATGTCTAGGCTCTTTTTTTGATCATGACTTTCAGATAGTCCAATAATTTTTGAATTCTCTTTCCTGGATCTATTTTCCAGGTCAGTTGTTTTTCCAGTGAGATATTTCATATTGTTTTCTAATTTTTCATTCTTTTGGATTTGTTTTACAGTGTCTTGATTTCTCATAAAGTCACTATCTTCTAATTGCTCTATTCTAATTTTTAAGGAAGTATTTTCTTCAGTAATCTTTTGGACTTCCTTTTCCATTTGGCCAATTTTGCTTGTTAGGGCATTCTTCTCCTCATTGGCTTTTTGGACTTCTTTTGCCATTTGGGTTAGGTTATTTTTTAAGGTGTTATTTTCTTCAGTATTTTTTTGGATCTCCTTTAGCAAGCTGTTGACTTGTTTTTCATTATTTTCTTGCATCACTCTCATTTCTCTTCCCAGTTTTTCCTCTACTTCTCTTACTTCTCAAAATCCCTCTTTTTTTTGTGTGTGTTTTGGCTAGGCAATGGTGTTAAGTGACTTGCCCAGGGTCACACAGCTAGTATGTGTTATGTGTCTGAGGCCGGATTTGAGCTCAGGTCCTCCTGAATCCAGGGCAGGTGCTCTATCCACTGCGCCATCTAGCTGCCCCAATCAAAATCCCTCTTGAGCTCTTCCATGGCCTGGGACTGATTCATATTTTTCTCGGAGGCTTTGGATGTAGGAGCTTTGACTTTGTTGTCTTCTTCTGGTTGTATGTTTTGATCTTCTTTGTTACCCAAAGAAAGATTCTATGGTCTGATACTTCTTGCAAGGTTTGCTCATGATCCCAGCCAATTACTTGAGTTATAAACTCTTTATTAAGGTAGAGGTCTGCTTCCAATGTGGAGAATGTATTGTCCCAAGCTTCAAGGGTTTATACAGCTGTTTTCAGAGATACTTGCAGGGACCTGTAAATTTTCAGTTCTTCCAGGGTGGTATGATAAGGGGTGAGGTGTTTACTTCTTTCCTGGCCTGTGCTCTGGTCTATGAGTAACCACAAGCACTCTTTTCTGTCTTGGAGCTGTGAGGAAATATCCTCTTCTCCACCACTACAAGCTCTACCACGCCAGCACTCCTCCTCGCCCCAGGACCACCACCCAGATCCAAACATGGGCAAAGCAAGAGATTCCTGCCTCAGCACTGGCAAAGAGATCCTTGCAATCCCCCTCTGATCAGCCACTGGATTCCCCCTCAGTCTGTGGGCTGGAAGCTCAGGAGGCAGCCACTGCCCTGCAGCCATGCTTGCTTGGGAACTGAGGCTGAGACCTAGCTTCTCTCTCTCCGCAGAAACAGACTTTTCCCATTGACCTTCTGATTTGTCTTTTGCGTTTGTGGGTTGAGAGGTCTGGACAACAGCTGCCTGTGATTCAGTCCTCTGAGGCCTGCTCCAGGTTCACTGAGGCCTGTGCTGCCTGCATGCCCACACCGAACTGCGCTTCTCTTACGGCCTGGCGCGGTATACCTTTCTGATCAACCATCCAGGTTGTCTTGGGCTGGAAATTTGTTTTACTCTGTGTTTTTGTGGATTCTGCTGCTTTAGAATTTGTTTAGAGCCATTTTTTGTAGGTATTTGCAGGGGTTTGGGGGAGAGCTCAAGCAAGTCACTGCTTTCACTCTGCCATGTTGGCTCTGCCCCCTCAGTTTCTTCTTGCAGACAACTTTTAAGGCACCTTTTCTAGCCCCTTCCTCACACAAGGTGGTGAGCAGTGTGGTCCTTAAAAGGCTATTCAGACACTGAGGGGGCTGCCAAATCTCATTGCTGCTTCCAGTGAGATGATCCTATGGCCTGAGCCGCCTATATGCAAGGCTGTGACTACAGCTCCCAGTATCTGCACTTGCTGCTTCATCACTTGTCTGTTGCCATAGAACTTTGAGATAGGTTAAAATGGTAAAATGATATGGGTGATATCTTTTGATTCATGCACAAATTAGATTTAAGTGAGGCAGAGTTGCACAAAGGTGTCTGCCTCACCCTCTCTTTCAGAGCCATCACACTCCAGTGGCAGGACAGAGTCAAGATGACTGGTGATGGCTTCAGATACAGTGGATGACCTTGGTTTATTTGATGTCTAACCAAGCTCTAAGTGCTCCATATCACCTGCTTCAGCTGCGTTCATGGCCATTGGAACAAATTGTTCTCATCTGCCCATCTCTCCAGGGGAAGTCTTTCCATGCTTGGGGTAGACACCCACCCTGCTTACTGCTGGGTTACCCTCAACCTGGTTTAGCCCGTCTGCTGAAATGATTTACTGGGGTGTGGGCACTGTGCATGCTACAGCTTTTTTGAGTTACAGGTGAAAGTTAGGTGGATCGGGTGGACACCAAAAGTAGAAAGTGGCCCTGAAATGGGCTCAGCAGCCTTCACACTAGAGGTACTTGTCTTCTCTGAACACAGCCTACACTCCATGGTATTATAATGGTATTATAATACACCCCATGGTGTATTATATTTTCCTCTCAGCACCTCATATTTGCCCAAGATATTGCTGTGTGTATCATCCTCAAATGTTGATGTTCTTTTCCTCTTCAGAATGTCTTCTTGTGTTTACTTATTTGTGTACATGTTGAACCCCTTGAGTAGAATGCAAGCTTCTTAATGCCTGGGACTAGTTCATTTTTTGTCTTTATATGCCCAGTCCTTGGCATAGTGTCTTTGCATGTAGTTGGCAACAATTGTTGGTTCAATTTAGTCTGTAGAAATAATTTTATCTTTAATAATATGTAAACAATTATTATGAGAGGTAACAAGAGACAACTTGGAGTCAGGACAACTAGGTTGAAATCCCATCTCCAACACTTGGTAGCTGGGTAATGACTGGCAAATCAGTGCCTTTATTTCTCACTTTCCTATACAATGGGAATAATACTTGTACAAGGCAACAATTGTTGCCAACTATGTGCAAAGACACCTTACAGAATTGTTGTGGAGAAAGCACTTTGTAAATCTTAAGATGCTATATAAGTGTGAGTTGTTATTGTTGTCATTCTTGATCTACTAGCTACTAGTATTCCTTGCAAAGTCTTGCCAGCAATTCATTTTCTTCCCCAGATATAGCTTTAAAAATAAGTCAAAAATTGCCCCTCTCTAAAAGTCTGTGTCATATTCTTTTATCCTAGCATCTTGAGTCACTCCAAACATGTCTCAAGTTACCCCCAGTGACTTCGTAATTGTGCTTCCTACAACCAAATCTTTGTGTGGATGTTTGCTATCTTTTAAAAGTCTATCTTAACAACAAAACATTCTTTTAATGGTTCTATGCTCTCTATTTATCCTGTTGGAAGTGCTAAATAAGCCTTTCCCTCAACTGACTTTCATTTTCTCCTGGGACTTAAAGGGAATAAATAGGCTATATACATATGCATATATATATATATATACATATATATATATATATATATATACATATATATATATATATATACATATATATATGACATATGTATGTTCCAGAAATACCTTTGATCCTTTCTTCTTATTTTCTCCTACTTGCTAGTTATTCCCTTTTTTCTGCATTAATATTCCTCTATTCCCTGATCTTAATGAGATTTATTTTCTGATCAACTTTTTATTTTTCTCAGTGAAGCATTTCAGTGAAATCACAAGGCCTCTAACTATTGCAAGGGGGGAAACTGTCCTTGAGGTTTTACCCATTTACTGGCTCCTACTCTGGACAATACTGCTAATGCTTTTGGGTTTTTTTTCTCTCATTTTATTCTGTTTGGCAACAATTTCATATTTTATATAAAAATTCTCATAATATTCCTATGATGTAGGGAAGAACTGTATATTATTCCTGTATCATTTTCTGTTTTGCAGGTATTAAAAAAAACATTCAATTCAATTAAACTCAGTTCAACACACATTGATTGGATGTCTCCTGAGTGTAAGATATTATGCGAGGTATTGGGTTCACAAGAACAAAAAAAAACATATTAAATTAGTACATTACCTCTAGGAGCTTATATCCTACTTGGCAGACATGGAAAGGAAAGCAAGTGGCAGGAAATCACAAAGCCAGTAAGAAATGGATAGAGAAACTTGCAATCCTGATTCTTAATCTAATGTTCTATTTCTAACAGTGATGTTGGTTATGTGTATACTTGGTGGGTGTTCAAGGTGACACTATGGTCACTGTGCTAAAATAAGTAGCCCACAATGGGTTCGTATACTGAAAGGCAAGAAGTACCCTTTCTATTAACTGGCAAGGAAAAATAATGTGTAATTTTGCCCACCAGGTGGCATGCTACTCCAGCCACCAGCCCAGTGGTCCTATCAGCCTGGATGGATATGCAAAAGATCCCCCTTATGCACATGTGCTTGAAGCCCAATCAAAGTGACTTCAAGTGGCAGGGGAAAGAAAAATCTTCAATGACTCAGGTTCTGAATGAACCTAAGTATGACTTAAAATACGGTTTATTAAGATATGTGGCCCTTCTCTGTGGCCCTTCCTCTTGGAAATTTCCTACTCTATTGACCCTCTCAATTGACAATCACGGGCAATTAACTTCTGTGTGGCTACGTAGTTTATTGAACGTAGTGAAGTAAAATTTCAAGAAACTATCAAGTCCTCCACCCTCTTGGGAAGCTTCATCCATTCTTCAAACCTCCTCCTGCTTACCCTCCCATTTCTGTGAGATACCCTGAGAATAATCCCAAGCCACCTTCTCTTTTGGGTTATCAAAGAGATTAAAGAAGAGGTTGAATTTCTGGGAATTCTCATAGAAGCAGGGATATGGAATAAAGGAAAGCATGAGGAAAAATGTCATGGGTTTAGAATGTTCTCCCAGCCTTCTCACTGCTTTCAAAGAACTTTGATGGCTCCCCACTCATCTGGATTTGGTTTCTAATTGGCTGCTTTAACTCCTAGTCCAATCTAGGTTTCTTAGCATAGCTCCTGGTCTTCAAAGATAGGAACATAGGTCCTACGAGCTCTTTGCAGGTAGGAGCTCCAAGTCAGGATGTCCCATCTTTCCCTGCCTTTGAAACACAATGTCAAGCACGAAGTTGTTCTCTTGAACTATGGGAGTGCTGTGGTCTCACGGACCTGATTCCCTATGCTAGTTGCTGCCAGCCTACATAATAGCTGACAGGATCCCCATGCCAAGACCACCTCTCTCTTTTTACTCCTCTCTTTATTCTATTAGGAGACACTCTGTTTTTCAGAGCTAAGGACCAGCAAGCAAGCTGTGTCCTGAGCTTGGCATAACGACTATCCTTTGGGTTCACCATCTGGATGAACGCAACCACAGCAAAATCCCAGAATTGCTTTACACCAGCATCAGGTGGTCCCTGAGCTCAGACCAGCTCCTGAAGGACCCATGTACTGGTTGTGAAGCCCTGCTATGAATCAAACTTGTCTCATTGTTGCTAATACTCCTCATTGTCAGGGCTACAGCTCACTGCATAGCCACTAGTATTAAGGTTTGCTCACACTAAGGCAGATCTCTTACCACAGAGGGCCTTGGCACATGTGTCTAGTTTCCCTTCTCTAATGAAATAAAGAAAGTTTTTTGCTTATGACCACTGTTATCTCTTTCGGTTTTGTGTGTGTGTGTGTGTGTGTGTGTGTGTGTGTGTGTGTGTGTGTGTGTGTTTCAGAGCTAACTATGGTTGTGATAAACTGTATGAGCTCTTTAGTATTTTTAGAATTAACAGTGGTTGCAAAACCTCTGTGACTCTTTGGTCATTTGTTTTCAGGGTTGACCTAGCTAATAGCCAACAATTACTATGCTAAACACTTTACAATTATAATCTTATATAATTATAATGTTATAAATATATACAAATTATAATTATAATTTGATCCTCACAACAACCCTGGGAGGTAGGTGCAATTATCATCCCCATTTTACACATAAGGAAACTGAAGCAATCAGGGATTAAGTCACTTGCCTATGTTTACAAAGCTAGTAAGTTTCAGAGGCTGGATTTGAACTCAGATCTTCTTGACTCCAAGCCAGCATGCTATCCACTGTGTCACCTGTCAGTCACCTGAGTTTGCCCATCAGCCTCCAAATGCATCCATACCTCTGCCTGACAAGGAAGGCAGTGCAGTCCAAATTTCATGGGCAAAAGGGAAGAAAAAGAGAACATTACATCCACATACAGCTTCATCACTGCTCTGCCCAAAAGCAAATATGCTCCCCCGAAGTACCCCAAAGGACCTAAAAGGTCCAAAGACTAGGCCAGAGATTCCCAAACTTATTTGGCCTACCACCCTTGTTTAAAAAAAAAATTACTCAGCACCCTCTGGAAATTTACTTTCTTTAACTCTTTAACTTCTTTTTTAAAAATTTGCAACATTTCAAATATATATATATATATATATATGTATATATAATTTCAAATATATATGTATGTATGTATATCATATAAACATCATTTCAAATATATACATATTTGTATATTTAAAATGATGCATCTTAAATTTAATAATTTATTGTAAATTTCTGGGGTTTTTCCTGCATTGAAATTTTGATGTTGCAAGATTGCATCATGTAACTGTATAGTATCTTATTGTAAACAAATCATTACATGCCCATATTCCTACTGATGTATGCTGGGCTTCTCAGTAATGCACGACATGCTAGCCTATCAACTATTAACTTAACTTGCTTGTTAAGCAAGCTTGACCACTGATTGGTTATAACTTGCATTTTGTATGTTTATTTAGAAAATAATTTAATCACAATGACTTTAACTCTGTTATACAACAGATGAAACATGTATGAATGGTTTTTCAAAATTTTCTTCTCTTCTTTCCTTATGCTTCCACCACCTCCTTATTTTTATTTAATGCCCCCCAATTGCACCCAGGGCTGCTACTGGCCCCCCTTCCCCTGATCATTCCAGTGACCGTCAGGGGGTAGTATAGCCCACTTTGGGAGCCTCTGAGACTCTTGAAGAAGACAGGGTCAGCAGTGTTCTGTCAGCTAGCTGCCTTTCCATCCTCTAAAAACTAATCTAGCATTTATGTAGTGCTGTAAGGTTTACAAATCACTTTACGAAGATTATCTTATTTTATCCTCACAACAGTTCTGAGATATGTGCATCACTCTGAGCCCTGGAATAAATAATATTTGTATAGCAGATTATGAATCCTAAAAGGAGCACCCTGCTATGGGTATCCTCACGTAGGTACTGATGCTATACCTGATCTACTGGTCTCTGAGAGCAGAATCATGGTATTCTGGCTCTTGAACTAGAAGGAACCTTAGAAGGTAGCTAATTCAACTCTGTTTAACAGATAGGCGACTGGTTACAGAAACTCGACCAAAGTCACACAGGTACTATCAAAGGGATTTGAACCTGAGGCCTCTCCAAAGCCAGTATTTTTTCCATTCAGGAGCATAGATTTAAAGCTGAAAGGGACTTTAGAACACCATATATTCCATCCCTCTCATTTTTCAGGGGAATGGAGATCCAGAGAGGTTGTGACATGCCTACTGTCAGAGAGGACATTAAGTGAACAGAATCGAAACACAAATTCTCTGACTAAATCCACTCTCTTTCCATTGCAATGTTGGTACATTCTTAAGTATTATGATATGGTAATTGTTTTATTATAGGGTAAAAGCTAAATACGATAAATACCTCACTTAAATCCAATTCACACGAAAGTATCACCCTTGTTATATCATTTCCTGTTTGAGAATGAAGGATGAATTATAGGGACTTAAATTAATAAAAGAACCTGAAAACCACTTTTTGCATTAGAACAGCTTAGCTGATTAATTTCTTCTGAGTTATTTTTTCTTTATAATTTTTTCAGTACATTTTTATAAACAACTTATGTTCTCAAAAATTGCATATTCACAAATGATTATTTACTTTATTCTTTATTTTTGTATGCTTTTTTGGTAGTGGATTTCTATATTGTATTTTTCCAGTTATGCTGCCATTATGAATCACTTATATGACTTTAGAATTCCCCTAGGTCAAAATAATCATTAACAATGCAATTTTATTGCTTTGCTAATAGCTGTATTGATTCAATCTGCCATCTGCCAATGTCAAAGCAATACTACCTGCCATTTCTACCTTTTTATGAAGAATGGTCCTTAGTGGTCATTGTCATTTCTATTTTGATTGTTTCTGAGATTTGTCTAATACTTCTTGTGTGTGATGTTTACGACTAGTGTTTTTTTTTTTTAAGCTGTGAGTTTACTGTTGGATTGTAGCAAAATTTACTGGATAGGAGAAATATTCTTTTTCAGCTGAGATTGGTCTATGGCACCATTCTTTATCCAGTACTTCCAGTTTTTCCTCTCTCCTCCGATTCCTATTTATATTTGTAGATTAGTCAAAGAATAAGAATGGAAAGGGGAGTAGGATGTTGAGAGTAGGATAATATTCTGATTTCAAGCAACCATCTCCAACAGGTGCTTGCAAATACTATCCCCAATCTCTCCCAGAAAAGATAAGTTTTGAATCTGAAATTTCCACACTTCTAAGTGAAATCATGTAGAAATGTGTGACTTAAGTGAAAGGAAATTGGAGTGAAAATGAGTTTTTTTCAATGTTTTGATACATGAGGGTAAAATTAGATTTTTCATGGAAGACAAAAAGTATCACTAGCAATGTTTAATGAAACATAATAATGTGAGCCTTGTGTCAGTTTCTTTGACAATCTTAAGAGACCAAGGTTCATTTGGGGGGATTTTTCTCTTTCTTGTCACTTATGGCTTCTATCCAAGAAGCCTAAGAAAAGATATGTGTAAACATCCCTCCCCTCATTTGGGATCCCAGAAAAAGTTATCCCAGTATTACAGGTTTAAGGTTTAATGTGGATCAGCAACTACGTGGAGCCATAGCTCCACTAAAGTGTTTATTTTTACTAAACCAACTAAACGAACATATAAGTTTTAAGCAAAAATATATTTAATTAAGCAGCATAGCAAATTAAATGACACAGTACCCTCCCACTCACCTCTCTTTGTTGTCGTTCGGTTGTTTTCAATCTTGTCTGACTCTTTGTGACTCCATTTAGGATTTTCTTGGCAAAGATACTGGAGTGGTTTGCTATTTCCTTCTCTAGCTCATTTTATAGATGAGGAAACTGAGGCTAACAGGGTTACGTGAGTTGCCCAAGGAAACACAGCTGGTAAGTGTCTGAGGCCAGATCTGAATTCAGGAAAATGAGTCTTCCTGACTCCAGGCCAAGTGCTCTATCCACTGAGCCACCTTGCTGCTTATACTCTCCAATAGTTTACCAAACTGGCAGTGAAGGGGGCAAATCATACCTCTGACACTGCAAAACTGACCTCTGTTGAACAGCTACTTTATGCTAGAAGTCCTGTCATGTCTTTACAATCATTCTTGCTGTTCTTCTCTGAGCAGCAGATCCTCTCTCCTCAGGTCTACAGTTGTTCTTCAATGAATGTCTCCTCTTGGTTAATGTTTGGAGAGATGCAACTTCTACAGAGTTGCAACCTCTTTTATCTCCTGCTTTTAGCTAGGGGTGGAAAATCTCAGAGATTCCCTTCTTCCTGAGGGTCTTGACCCCAGTCTACCAAGAGCTCTAGCCCTAAATATTTGCAAACTACCAACTAGATAGATATCTTCAGCTCAGAATCAATATTCTACCATAAACCTGCCTCTACCCCTAAAATCTCTATGTTTGTTAATATAACAAATATCCTTCCAGACTCTCAAGCTTTTAATTTTGGGATGAAAAGCCTTAAATTCTTAGCCTCTGAATATAAGTTGAAAGAACTGGGGATGTTAGCCTGGAGAAGATTATACTAAAAAGAAAAAAAAAAGGCTACTCCCAAATATTTGAAGGGCTATCACATGTAAGAAGGATCAAACTTGTTTCCTTAGATCCAGAAGGTGGAACTAGTGACAATGGGTTGGAAATCAAAAGGAGGTAAGTTTAAGTTTTATGTAAAGAAAACATTTCCTAATAATTAGAATTATCCCACAGTAGAATGGTCTGCCTCAGGAAATAGTAGCTTGCCTTCCAGTGAAGGTCTTTATGCAAAGGCAGAATAATCACTAGTTGGATATATTGTAGAAGCAACTCTTATCTAGGTATTGGTTGTACTCAGTGGCTTTTGAAGGCCCTTTTCATTCAGATTCAGTGATTCTGAGTCTAAGAGCCATAATAGATTCTTTTCTCCCTCCATGTTGTTGTTCTTCAGGCTAACTCTTCATGACCCATGGATCATTCTATCCATGGGGTTTTCTTGGCAAAGATACTGGAGTAGTTTGCCATTTCCTTCTTCAGTGGATTAAGGCAAACAAAGATTGAATGACTTGCCCAGGGTCACACAGCTGGTAAGTGTCTGAGGCTAGATTTGAACTCTGGTCTTCCTGCTCCAGGCCTAGTGCTCTATCCACTGAGCTGCCTACCTGCCTTCTAATATATTACTTCCAATAAGTTGCCTAGTCCTGCCATTTTTATCTCCACTGTATGTCATATCTGTACCTTCTCTGCCCTCCTAAGCACCCTAGTTTAAGACTTCAGACAGGCAGACTGACTCAATAGACAGAGAACTGGACTTAAAATCAGGGTTCAAATCTTGACCTGGGCAAATTACTCAACTTCTCTGTGCCTCAGTTTCCTTGTCTGTTAAATGAAGGGGTAGATAGAACTCAGTGGTTTCTAATGTTTCTTTAGGCTCTAAAACTATGATCCTGTGGTCTCTTTTCACACTATTGTAGTAGCCAATAGATTTTCTATCTTTAGTATATATCACCTCTCTAATTCATCCTTTACATATTGCCATTGTAGCCTTCCTAACACTCTGATAATATTATGTCACTTCTCTGCTTTACAAAAGGAATAATGGTATAGTAAAATGAAGATTTAACCTGGATTCAAGTGAGAGATCTCATGGGAAAAGCACAACCTTTCAGGGTCTTAGTTTCCGTTTCTGTACCTATCTTTCAATATTGTTAGACTCAAGGAAGGTAGCATACATCGAGTGTTTTCTAAACCTTAAAATGTTACATAAATGGTATCCATTTTTATTAATCAAAACCCTTTAGTGATTCCCCATTACTTCTCTGTTAGAGAAGCTTAACTACTGCCTAAGGCCCTGTTTATTCTGACTTTAACCGACCTGTCCAACCTTTATTTCACTATTCTTCGTTTATTAAGAGTCAGAGGTGAAGAAGAAGAGCTTTATAGGCACAAGGGAGAGCCAAGGCAAATGCATATAGTAAGAAGATGGAAGGAGGAAATAAGCCAGTGTAGTTGTGTCAAAGAATGTATGGAGGCGAGTAAAGTGTAAGAATACCAGAAAGATAAGTGGGATCTAGGTGGTGAAGGACTATAAATGCCAAACAGATGACTTTATATTTGATCTTGGAAGTAATGTGAAACCACTGAAATTTATTGTGCTTTAGGAAGATCACTTTGGCAGCTAAGTAGTGGGGATGATTTGAGATAGATTCAGATGATAATGAATTAGCCCAGGCAAGAGGGGTTGAGGTCCTGTACCAGAGTGGAGGCTGAATGAGTAAAGAGAAAAGAGAAAGAGAAGTATAAAATATATGTTAGAAAAGAAGAAATGATGAGGAAAACCAATGTTGATTGGTTCTAGAGTAAGAGGACCTGGGTTCAGATCCCACCTATGACACTCCCTGTGTGACTTTGGACATATTAACTTCCATTTAATTCCCCTGGACCTCAGTTCCATCATCTATAAAATGTAAGAAGTCCCTTCCAATTCTAGATCTATGATTACAGATGGGGAAATTCTCCTTATCCAATGCAAATCAGCATTTTCTCTGCAACTTAAAATCTTAAGAGAATTGCTTACAGAGCACCATGAGTTTGAGTACTTAACAACAGTCATACAGCCAGTAGGTGTCAGAGGCAGACTTTCATTTTCCTGTCGCAAAGGCCAGCTCTCTCCTCATTACATTATGCTTATTCTCTTGTTGAATTGAATATAATTAAATTTAATTCTTATTTGTGTGGATAATACTGACCTTAGAAGGATTGTTGTGAGATACTTATACGTACATATATATATAATATATATATGCATATATATATGTATATATATATATATGTATATATATACATATATATTATATATTATATATGTATATGTATATATTACTCTCAGCCTTCTAATATGGTATATGTTATATGTATATTTAACTCTATTTTCCTCTTCTGTCAATACTGCATAGTTGTTTACTGGCAATACTAGCAATTAATTCTGCTACTTTTTTGTATGGATACTGCATTCCAATTATTAAAAAAAACTCCATGTTTGTCGTTAGCAACCTAACAAAAGAATTGTTTATTATAGGTGTCAAATTTAAAATAAACTCAAAGGTGACCATGACATAGAACTGTCACTATGATAATTTTTTTAAAATTCCATAGTAACCTTTTATTTTTTGTCAAAAATGATTAAGTCCTACTTTTATAGAATGAGTAATACATTCATATGCCATAGGGACTCCCTGCTCTCCCAAAATTTCTAGCCAGTTTTCAGAGGCTTTGGTCCATTCATTACTTGGTGCCAATGCCTCTCCCCTCCATAAAGTATTATAGTACATTTGAGGTTACTGTGGGGCAACTACAGTGAACTACTGTATAACAGAATTAGGATTGATGGGGTGGAGACTCCTGGGGTTAGAACAAAAGGTCCAGCAGCAATGACTAATAGAACCATATATTAACTACAGGTTTTTTTGTCATTATAAGAGGCAAGTAGTCGTAATGTATATCCAAGAAAGTGAGATTCCCAGTTTTACAATTCTACAAACTGATTTTTTTTGAGATGAGAGAACTAATTTGTATGTTAATAACACATTTATATAGCATTTTATAGTTTGCAAATCACTTTCCTTACAACAAACTTATGAGATTGGGAGTACAAGTATTATTTTCATTTACAGATGAAAAAACAGACTCAGAGAGGCAATTGTCTCACAGTTACTTATATCTGAGACAAGATTCAAACATAGATCTCTTGAACACAAGTACAGAATTCTTTCTACTATGTGATGCTTACTTTCTTCTTTTATATCAATCAAGGACTGCATTTTTATTTTCATTCTCCACATGGGGGCAGAATTATATAACATGTCTGTAGAGTGATGTGCAACTTTTGAAGTAATTTCATGTATGTGCATATATGATATATAGTAGATAATGATAGATTGATAATATAAATATCATATATATATACATAACAGATGATATGTTTATTTAATTCTCACAACAATTCTATAAGGTAGGCAAAGAAGATATTTTTGTCCCCATTTTATTATTAAGGAAAGAGGTTTAGAGAGATTGTCCAAGGTCTTAGGGGTTACAATGGCAGAGCTGAGAACCCCCAACTTTTGATTTCTAGTCTAGCACACTTTCTACTAAGCTATTCTTCCTTTCTGAAGAGGAGTCAGTGACTTAATTTTTAAAATCTTTTCACAATGCATACATGATGGGGAAGGGCTAGAGAGTTAGACTTTGAGGGAGGGTTAATAAAGCATGCTAAGGATCAAGCAGAAACTTGGATTTTAAAGGGGGTAGTAAACTTCATGAGGATAGCAATCCTGTTTTATTCGAACTTTATCTGCCCCAATTCCTGGTATAGTAACTTGTAAAAAATAGGTACTTAATAAATATATGTTGAAGTAAATGGAAATTTAGAGTCTTTGTAACTGTCAAAATTTCCTAGACTTTTTTACATTTTTCTATTTGTCTTATGGGTTTGTGAAGGGTAGGAAAACTGGGAAGACTTGTGGTAGCATCTGAGAATAGGTTGAGATTATTCTCAGATTTTTGAACACATGTCACTTGCATTCATCAGGGTTTCTGACTTTAATTGAATTAATTTATTCATTTAGTATTTCTATCATATTTATTTGACTTCTATAGTTCCTGTCACATAGTAAACCCTTAAGAAATATATTTTCTTGAAGAAGTTTTTAGAAGAAACCCCAGCTGTCAGTAACCATCTGAAAAAAAAAGTTCCACTAATGATTAAAGAAAATTAGCACAAACCTGAGATTCTACCTCATACCCATCAATTGGCAAAGTTGGCTGAGAAAGGAAAATGACAAATGCTGGAGGGGCTGTCAGAAAATAGGTGCTTGAGTATACTGTTTTACCCAGAAATGCTACTACTAGGTCTATGCCCCAAAAACATCAAATAAAGGAAAAAAAGACTAATATGTACAAAAATATAGCAGCCGTTTTTGTGAAGTCAAAGAACTGGAAACTAAGAGGGTGCCTATCAGGTACAGAATGACTGAACAAATTATATGTGTGGATTGATGAAATACTATTGTATTATAAGAAAAGATGAAGGTGATAGTTTTAGAGAAACCTGGGAAGATATACATGAACTAACATAGAATGACATGAGTAGAACTAGGTAAACAATTGATACCTTAACAACAACATTCTAAACATTTGAAACTCTAAACAGTGCAGTGACCAACTGTAATTCCAAGGAACTCATGGCAAAACATGCTGGCTACCTCCTGACAGAGAGGTGATGGATTCAGGGTACAAAATGAGACATAGAGATTTTGGACACAGCCAACTGGGGATATTATTGTTCAAAACAATAATAATTGAAAAAATTAAAATTTTAATAAAATAAATACTTCTTCATAATTCATTCTCTAATGTAATATTAACTGGAAATGTCCTAGGGCTATTACTACAGATAACCAGTTTATATTTTAAAGTTTTATCTAAGAGATTGCCCTAGTAAAAATACAATTCTGGGTTTACCGACCAAGAAATAACAAAAGACTGAATGTAGCCTTGATGTTTCTACATCTAATTTAAAAATTCTTTACCTGAGACTTATGCTTTAACTTACCCAGCATTCTAATCATGTAAATTCAATAGAATTTTCCTTCATCTCTTTTAGTTTGCTTCACAATAGTCTCCATCTCCTTTCATGATACATTATCTTGACTAATTGAATTTTAAAGAGCATTCTGTGCTAGAAAAAAATGAATTAGATGATAGAATAAACCTTCTTGGTAAAGGCTAAATATTTTACCACATCTTTTAAAACTCCATTACATGCTGCATTAATATTCCAACACTATTCCTGATCTTGCTATTTGTTCCTGACTTGTGTAAAGAATGTCTTAACAAATTATACTAAATGAAGTCTCCCAAGGGTAAGGTATACTCCCTAGTTAAAAACATCAATATCCCCAAATTGGGACAGAAAATAGTACAAGAAATATATTTACCTCAGAAAAATCCATAGAGTCCTGAAAGTCTTTTTTTTTTAAGGAAAGGAAAGAATTACTATCCTAATGTTTCCTATACTCAATGAATTACAATGTTAATTATCCCCCTTGAGAGCTCCCTTGGTAGTTGATTTATAGAGGTACAGTAGAATTTGAATTGCTTACCCGTATTTACCTCAGATACCTTTGAAGTAGTTTAGAGAAAACTTAGATGGTTATTTGTCTGTACTTAATACTTGGAGAGTCATTGAAAACCACTCCACCTCAACAAAACACAAAGCTGTGACAATGCAGCAGAATCCAGATACCTTAGAGTAACAATAACAATGATTAGCAAAAGAGCAGCATTGACCCAACTGAGAGCTCCCACCTCCTCCAAAGCAAAGGAGCAATTTGGGGAGAAGCTTCAGGAATTAGTCACATTATTGATGGGCTGGTTGTGACATAATGTCGTAAAAATGAATTTTCTATACAATATCTGGATGTAGTAGTGTCACCAGAAAGTTATTAAGGAGTTTAGAAATTATTGAAATTTACCTTGATAGCTTTCAAAGTCCTTATTCAAAAAAGTTTAAAGAGAGATTTTTGTGTTTCTTGTTATATATTATAATAAGAATGCACCTCCTCTTTTTGTCTACAGCAGCAATAATGACTCCTACCTAGGTCCATATGCTAACAAGACTTAGAACTGGAAGGTAACTTGGAGATCATTTAGGACAGGAGTGGGGAACCTGTTTCCCTGAGGCCACATGTGGCCCTCTGAGTCCTCAAGTATGGCCCTTTGACTGAATCCTAACTTCCTTAAGAAAAGGATTTGTTCTGTGAAACTTGGATTCAGTCAAAAGGCCACGCACAAGGACCTAGACGGTCATATGTGGCCTCGAGGCTGCAGTTTCCCCACCCCTGATCTAGGACAAGCCGTTCCTTTTATAGGGAACTGAGATCCAGTATGCTTAAGTGACTTTTCCAATAGGAAGTAGAATCAAGATTTGAACTCATATATTTTTTTTTATTTTTCAAGGCTCTTGGAGCACTTTGAAAATCTAAATTATAAATCTCAATTTCTTGTTCAAGAAACCCTAATAATGGATAGCGTTAGCTACAATTGATACATGAGTAAAACTGAGAAACAAAGAGGTTAAATGTTTTACTGAAGGTCATGGAGATACTGTTTAAAATAGAAACCAAGACTACTGACTTGCAGTCCTAGGCACTAACCACTCGACCGCACTCCCACCCAAGGATCCTTAAAAAATTTAGTGAGTTTTTCTTCTTTGTAATTAGATGTAGTGATTAGAGTGTCTTTTACATTACACTGCATTTTCTTTCAAGGCAGGGTTGCAAGCCACATAGGACACTGTCCCTTGCAAAGCTAAACAAGGGATTTTCAATCTTGCAATACAATCTCTTGATATTTGTTTGTAGGTTTCACACATCAAAAAAAAAACAACAATGAAATCTATAATTTGTCAAATTATAATCTTTTCATTCTCCAAGTTCTGTGTCTATGAGAATTTGTAAATCTTTTGAAGAACATGCAATAGTTAGCTTAGAAAATCTGGACTTTCATATTTGGTTACAATTATACATCAGGGCCTTTCCTCCCATAATAATAAGTTTCTCAGAATTGTGGGTTTTCCCTATTTAAGGACAAATTAATGGGAATGTTAAGATATAATTCATCCAGCTATTAAGTCTTTTGGATCTTCAAAATTAGAAACTATTTGTGTTCTCCACCCTCCACAAAAGAGATAAAGAAGGAAAGTGTCTTATATTGTGGGCATATTAAAAAGCAATCTTTTGATTTAAGGGATTAAAAAATAAACAGCCTACACTGACAAGCTAGTAAATCATGTTAAAAAAAAAAACCTCAGTCTTTCTAAGCTATGTGTCATTTATAAAAGTTTTGACCCAACATATAGCTATTGTGTGAATTATACATTTTTAAAAATTCATACTAGTACCTTTTCAAGATAGGATGCTAATTCTAACTTAAAGAAAAAATTGAAAGTGCTGAAAATGGCCTTCTCAAAGGAATTTTAATCTTCTATAGTATTCTAACAGTTGCAAACAACACACTACATTTTGCAACTCTAGGATTCTATTTTATAAGGTGATTGATATGAGAGAGCTAATTTTCCCTTACTACTGTTCATTTTGAGAAAATAACATCTTGATATTCACCAAATTATATGGCAGTCTTATGTAGGGATTTATACATATATTCTGAATGCTGTCATCTAATTATTTGGAAATTTCATTCTAAAGCCATGAATTTACTTAAGTGGTAACTTTGCTTTCTTTTTTCAGCATATTTGAGTGAATCTTTTAGAATTTTTCAGACTTAGAATTTTTCAGTAGAAGAGTCTGCTGGGCAGAGTTCCCTTTTAGGACCACTGTTATATCTGAAGAACGTATAAAATTTTGTGAAAAAGGACCTAAGAAAGAGACCTGCTCTACTCCCAAACTTTCCTATTTCTGTTGAGTGTACCAAAATTGTTGACTCTGTGTGTGTGTGTGTGTGTGTGTGTGTGTGTATACTACATGTATGTGTATAATGTATATATGTATTTACTAAACTATTTTTTTTGTCTCTTTAAAAACTGGAAAAAACCCCCAAAAAACTTAAAAAAAATCTTTGTTGCAGTGGATGGCTTACTGGGTAAAGAAGGAAGAAGTATATTCAAAAAATGAATACATTCAGAAATAAAACCTAAAGGTATCAATGAAAATAAAATAAATTTTATAGAAAATAGATAAAAATAAAAATTTCAAGGGAGTGGTAATGAGTAGATTCAGCTGGGTGCATTCCTGGGTATCTTCCCTCTTTAAAGACTACAAGGCTGGATTGAAATGTGCCTGAATCCAGCATCACTGCTTTAGTGCTGTGAAATGCTCTCCCTCTTTATGCTAACCTCTATAATTCCCAAATGTGTGTAACTGTCTTGATAGGAACACAGTCTTTCTTTTTTCTTTTGAGCTAGACCGGGAAGGCATTTCCCCCACTAGGCTACTAGATAAGTGCCTACCCTTCATAGCCCTAGAGAGTGTTATGCAGTGGACTTTTCAGAGACTTTCTTAATAACTTCAGTCTGAGGCTGAATACAAGTATCATTCAGGGAGAAATTATCAAAGCCTGGCAGCTTGCTCTCTAAGTGTTACACCCTCCTCTAGCTACACTTTCTTCCTTAGAACATTGAGGAAATGATCCATCACAGTACACTATCCTCCAGTTATCCAAGCTCATAACCTGTGAGTCATCCTACCAGGGTGGGGAACCTGTGGCCTCAAGGCTACATGCAGCCTTCTAGGTCCTTGGGTATGGCCTTTTGACTGAGTCCAAGTTTTACAGAACAAATCCTTTTATTAAGGTGATTTGTTCTGGGAAGTTTGGATTCAGGCAAAGGGCCACACATGAGGACCTGGAGGGCTGCATGTGACCTTGAGGCCGCAGGTTCCCTACCCTTGTTAGACTCTTTTGGTTACCCCATTGGCCCCATCTGGTTGGTTACCCTGTACTATTTATTCTGTTCTATAACATCTCATATGTATTCGCTTCATTCACATGACTACTGCCTTTATTCTGGCATTTATCACCATTAGCACGGGCTATTGTAATAAACTCCTATTTTGTCTATTTCAATCAACCAATCAATAAACATTTATTAAATACTTATTATGTGCCCTGCATGGGAGATACAAAAAAGAAACAAAAGATAATCTCTGTCCTCAAGGAGCTTACAATTTAATGGGGTAGACAGCATGGAAACAAATTTACACAAAGCAAGCTACATACAGGATAAATAGGAAATAACAGAGGAAAGGCACCAGAATTAAGAGGGGTTGGGAAAGGCCTCCCATAAAATATGAGATTTTAGTTGGGATTTAAAGGAAGTCAGGAAAGTCAGTAGGTGGAGTTGAAGAGGGAGAACATTCCAAACATGGAGGACACATAGAGAAAATGACCACAGCCAAGAAGGGGTGTGTCTTGTTTGTGGAACAGCCAGGAGGCCAATGTCACTGGATCAAAGAGTATGTGACCAGAGGTAAGGTACAAGAAGAGTGGAAATATAGGAAAGGGCTAGGTTGTAAAGGTTTTTGAATGCCAATCAGAGCATTTTTAATCCTAAAGTCAATAGAGAGTTTAAAATAAACAAGTGTTAATAAATAAGCTAGAGTTTATTGAATAGAGGAGTGCCATGGTCGGACCTATGCTTTAGGAAAATCATTTTGGTGGCTGAATGGAGAATGGATTGGAGTGAGGAGAAGCTTGAGGCAGGCAGACTCTCCAGCAGGCTATTGCAGTAGTTTACATATGAGGTAATAAAGGTCTGCACTAGGTTGCAGAGTCAGAGAACAGAAGGGGGTAGATATAAGGTGATTTTGTAGGGGAAAGTACTAGTAGCTGTAATCAGAAAGTACAAGCCTTTCTGTATTCAGAAGATACAAATCTATTAGGAAAGGCTTCATGTAGAAGGTAGCACTTGAGCTGATTCTTGGAGGACACTAGGGATTCTGAGAGGCAGAGATGAGGAGGAAATATATTCCAGGCATAGGAGGAGGGCCAGTGCAAAGATTCAGAGATGGGAAATGGAGAATCATGTGTGAGGAACATAAAGCCCCTTTGACTGGACCATAGAGTGTATTAGAGGAAACAGTGTTCAATAAGACTCTAAAGGTAGGTTGGAACTAGGTTGTGAAGAGCTTTAAATGTCAAAAAAAAAAAGGGATTTATATTGGCTCTTAAAGATAATGGGAGACCATTGAAATTTAGTGAGTAAGGGATTGATGTGGTCAGATTTCCACTTGAGGAAAACCCTTTGGCAGCTATATGGAAGACAGATTGGAGTAGGGAGAGAGTTAAAACAAAGAGACCAATTAAATGGCTATTGCAGTAGTCTAGGCAAGAGGTAATGAGGGCCCAAACTAGTGTGGTAACTTTGGGAGTAGAGAGGAGACAGAAAAAAACAGGGTTGTGCAGGTAGAAATATGATTTGGCAACTGGATATGTGGAGTGAGTAAGAAGTAGAAGCTGAGGAAAACACCAAGGTGGTGAACCTTGATAACCCAAAAAAATGGTAGTACTGTTTTTAGTACTTGGGGAAATTCAGAACAGGTGTGAGTTTTGGGGGAAAGACAGGTCAGTTTTGGACTTAGTAAGCTTGAGGTGCTTACAGGACATTGAGAGAGAGAAAACAAAAGGGCCAAAGATAGAGGTCTACAGCATATCCACAGTGAGGGTATGAGATATAGATGATGACCTAGCAAATGAGACTGAAAGGTCGCATAGGTAGGAAGAGAAGCAAAAGAGAGCAGTGTCCCCCCAAAAATGAAGAGAATGGATTCAGGAGGAGTGTGTGGTCCCTCATGGCAAATACTGAAGGGAGGTCAAAATGAATGAGGATAATCAAAAGGCCATCAGATCTACCCATGCCTGGGGATACAGAGTCAAACGTGAAACACCTCTAGTGGTTAAAACCTTCTCTTTCTTTAGATTACCTTGAATTTATTCATCACAACAGAAGCTATAACTAATCCTCTCCCCAATCCAAACCAGGAGATACAAGCTTTTTGAGACTGGGTATTATTTCATTTTTGTCATTTTATCTTCAGCACCTAGCACAGTGCCTTTTATATAGGGTTATATTCTTGCCATAGTACTCCACTAATGACTAGCTTCCCATAATGGTGAAATTGTATATTAAACAATTAGACCAAAGAAGTATCTAATTTTTTTCCCCTTAAATTACAATCTTCTCTGGCATTATTGAAGATGCTTGAGGGCAGGAGTGTGGACAGGCTCTGGGTTAGTCTGGGTCAGAGGGTAACTGAGTGTTTGTCCACTGGTCCACTAAATAACCTGACTTTTTCTAAGATGGACAGAATATCAGTTATCTGTTAATTTCCTAAACTCTGTGTAACATCTTAGTGTTAGGGGAGGGCAGCTAGGTGGCGCAGTGGATAGATGACTGGCCTTGGACTCAAGAGGACCTGAGTTCAAATTCTACCTCAGACACATAACGCTTATTAGCTATGTGACCTTGGGCAAGTAAGTCACTTAACCCCATTATCTAGCAAAAAACAAACAAATAAACAACAACAACAAAACATCTTAGTGTTATGGGAATGTGCTAGCTGCATTTGGGAACATGGAAGAAGGTACTTCTTCCATCTCTAAGATTGAGAAACAAAATAAATTTGTTCTAATATTCTAGTACCTGAAGCAGACATAGTTCATCAGTGGATGCTCACACTCCTTTGATGTCCATGCTATTTGGTCCAAGTCTTATAGAGTCAAAGAGAGAGAACCATTCTTGAGCAGTAAGCTACAAAGATGTGACAGTACTATGACCAGAGGCTTGCATTCTTGGCAAAATAGTCTAATGTCCTACCCTCTGACATGTATCTGACAGTTTGTCAACTCCTAACATGTTGAAATTAAATTTGCACTGCTCCAGATTGTGGAGCATCATTTTATCATATTTTCATGATACTTTCTTGGTCAATCATGAATTAGCCATTTGTGTTACATGTACATATATTTAGATCTTCCATCTTGAATTAAAAGGACAGCCTGTTCAAAAACACAGAACAATGGCCAACTTTTGCTGGGTTTATTACTAACATTTTTATTGTGGCTCCCAATAGTTTACCTCTCAGTATTATTTGTTTTAAAGTTGCTGGAAAAACTGCTAAATATTTGGAGCTCTGTTATTGGTTTGGAGCCTAGTAAAATATTGTTTTAGAATGGGGCTTTTCCTGCAACACATAGTTAATGATCAAACTGAAAATAAGATATATATACCTTAATCCCCATTTTACAACATATACTATGGCCAGATCTCCACACACCTAGAAGTAATCTCATTGTCCTCAGCAGTGAAGTCATTGAGACCTCAATTTAAAGAGCATTGTCTACTGTCTGAAACAAAATGTAGAAACACTGGAAAGAATCTCAAAAAGAACAGCTGAAAAGAAGGCCAATGAGGGACAGGTTTATAGAGAATTTTTAGGAGAATGTCCAAGAACAGTTTCTGTGTAAATGGTTATGGGACTAAACAAGAAGAAAAATAGGCTTAAATTATTCCCAGTTTGGCAGAACCATCTGACTGGGCTTTCCCTCTTACTACCTGTATGACCTTATAAGTACTTTAACCTCTGTAAAATGATGTTAGATCAGATAACCTCTAATGTTCTTTTTAAAACTTGATATCCTGTGACTGTCATTGGCTGTTGAAGGAGCTTGTGTGGCCTCCAATATAGAAGTCTGTAACATAAAATAGATACATTAGCCTGTCTAGAGACAGAAGAAGAAACCAAATGATTTTTATAAATCTCTTCATATTCTATGCTTCTATAATGGTAATGTCTAGCAGATATTACATGACTAATCTAAAATTAGCTCATTTTTGTTATCGTCATAAGTGATACTATGGTAGCTACTTTCAAGTGAGAACTTAAGGACTGATTCAGAGAAGTAAATCATTGGCAAAGAAGTTGATGGGAGATAGATATATTTAATCATAGGGTGACAAAAAGAGTATCTTAGCTATCTTTTCTATTTTTTTTTTACTTATTTACATGCTCTGCCCATAGCATACTATAAAGTTTATTTACTATTACTATTGCTTTGTGCAGCCTCCCCTGGGGGAAAAAATGATAGTTCTAGCCTTATCTGGCTAATCTTACACCTTTTAAAAATATTAAAATTAAGAGAACAACAAAATGATGCAACTATGTCTAGGACTAGACCATCTGCTATAATGGAAAGACTTCCAAATTAAGTAAACTTTGTAACATTAAAAACTAACTTTAGCATAATTATGTATACAACATACCATGGAGATCTCAAAAATTTTTTTTTCCCATCTAGACCAGAAACCCATCCATCTACTTATAGGAAGAGGTTTATCACTCATTTCTTTTAGGACTAGGAAATGTAATTTTGACCTTAAGTCAAATTTAAGCCAAAAAGAGTGTTTTTTTCTACTTTAGAAGCTGTGATTGCCAATATAGGTTCTTTACGTAAAATCTGCTCTTCCCTGAAATTTAAAAACAAAAGTAGTTTTCAGAAATCCTAGAGAACAAAATCTTCAGAATAACTTGCCTTGTTTGAGGATGAAGAAAGTGTGCATTGTTTATTTGAAAGGGATAATGTTTTCAGTATATGTGTCTTTAAAAAATATTTTAGCCACATAGTGTCTGTTTTTTGAGTAAAAGCATTTCTCATTTAAAATTTTAAAAACTGATTAGAGATTTTATTCATTTGTTTAATATACTAACAAAAGAGATTTTGGAAACCTATAAAATGCTAATATACAAATCTTTGATTATAAATATTATAAACTTATGGCAAAGGGAGAAAATATTGACTGCTATCAAAATGATTTCTTTAAACACTGTAAAAAACAGTTGTGAGGATTATAGCACATAAAATACTGAATTATTCGGTATGACATTATTGTACTGATTAATGTATAGTTACTGGAAATATTTTGTCTGATTAGTTTTTTAGATAATTTGATATTAAACTTTACTAACATTTTAGTAATTACTAGGTTGTAGTTGATTTTTTCCCCTATAGTTGCCTTAGGTATATATGTATTAAATGTAAAATATATGTCAATATGTTACATTTATACCCATACCCTTAAGTTAACTTTATGTAAATTTTCATATATTTGATACAGTATGGCAATTATGAAAGAAAAGATTATGTATATAAATAAATCAACTTTACTAATATATATTCCTAAGGTAACTATAGAAAGAACATATATTATTTACATATAAAATGTGTCTATTACATTTAATATACATATGCTTAAGGCAACCATAAGGGGAAAAATCAAATATATTCTATTCATTGAATAAAATATTGGTAACTTTTACCATATATGACATATGCACAAAAATACAATATATCTAGATCTACAATATTTATCTATCATGGGTGTGATGCTTAAAGTCTGAACTACAACTAATGTTGAGATTAAATGCTCACACTTGCCGCTGTCATTGACTTTTGTCTGACACACTCACTAAACCCAAGCCATTCTGGTTCCAGAAGTTGGTGCAATATTCTGTGGGTCAGGCAAAAAAAAAAATCACAGCTTTCCTGCTCTGACACTTCAGTTAGCTCCTTGTCCTTATTCTAGTCCTTTTATTTTGTGTTAACACATAGAACTCTCTGTTGCACGTTCTAGGCCTTATACTCAATGGCTCCTTTTTTTTTTAATATCGAAATAGATCTTTTCCTTCTAGTGTTTCAATATTTAGATGTCCAGTACCACATGTTATTAGCTTAGAGCCCATCAAGTTGAACCTCCACATTTTACAGATGGGAAAACTAAAGTTTAAAAGTTAAATGACTTAGAAACATTATGGGTATAGAGTCAAGGCTAGATTTCTTAGTGCCTAGTAGTACAATGCCATACTTCCAATCAAAACATTCTTATGTTTACCCAAGATGTCAACCAATTAAACAATGAACAAACATTTATTAATCGCCTACTGTGTGCCAGGCATAACGGGGGCAGCTAGATGGTACAGAGGATAGAGTGGATAGAGTGCTGGGCCTGGAGTGAGGAAGACTTATCTTCCTTAGTTCAAATCTAGTCTCAGACATTTACTAGCTGTGTGAACCTGGGCAAGTCATTTAACTCTGTTGGCCTCAGTTTCCTCATCTGCAAAATGAACTGGAGAAGGAAATGGCTCACCACTCCAGTATCTTTACCAAGAGAATGGGATTGCAGAGAGTTGGGCATGACTGAAATGACTGAACAATAACAACTTGTGCCAGACACCATGCTAAGCACTGGGAATGCAAAGACAAGATTCTTAGAAGAGTCATATGACTTATAAGAGGGCCCCAGTGCTCCTAGAACTTATCTATTCTCACACTGTAGCCCAGGAGCTAGATTTAATGGACCTGATCCACTGTCAGTAGCTTATTTTAAGCTACTTTTTTTGGACCAGAACCGTAATTCCATTAGTACAGGGAACTCCTACTGAGGCACTTCTACCAATGCAGATTGGCACCTTTTCGGCAACTTATAGTCTTGGGAAGTTGCCTGGGTGACTAAGATAGGAAGTGACTTGCCAATATGTCACTCAGCCAGTATGTGATGCTGCGGAACAAAGACTGTCCTCTCAATCCTCCACTTCACCATTCTTTCTTTTTTAAAATAGTATTTGATTTTTCCAGTTACATGTAAAGACAATTTGTAATGTGCATTTTTAAAATTTTGAGTTCTAATTTTTTCCTTCCTATCTTTCTTCCCTCCTTCCTAAAAAGGTAAGAATTTTAAATAAGTTATATATGTGCAGTCATGTAAAACATATTTCCTTATTAGTCATGTTTTGAAAGAAGAAACAGACCAAAAGGGGGGAAAAACATGAAAAAGATAAAGTGAAAATAGAATGCTTTTATCTGCATTCAGACTCCATCAGTTCTTTCTCTGGATATAGATAGCATTTTCAATCATGAGTCCTTTGGAATTATCTTGGACCATTGTATTGCTGAGAAGAGCTAGGTTATTCATAGTTGATCATTGTACAGTGTTGCTGTTACTGTGTTGCAGTGTTCTCCTGGTTCTGTTCACTTCACTCAGTATCAGTTCATGTAAGTCTTTTCTGTTTTCTGAAATCTGCCTGTTCGTCATTTCTTATAGCACAATAGTATTCCATTATATTCACATACCACAGCTTGTTCATCCATTTCCCCAACTGATGAGCATCCCCTCAATTTCCAGTTCTTAGGTACCACAAAAAGAGCTGCTTTAAACATTTTTGTAGATATAGATCCTTTTCCCTTTTTTCACCATTATTTCTAATTGTTATGTGCAAAATAAATACAAGGTAATTTGTGGGAGAAGGCTCTAGCAACAAAGGAGGAATCAGGAAAGGTGTCATGCAGAAGGTAGGGTTTGAGCTGAGCTTTAAAGGAAACTAGGGATTCTTAGACATGAAGATCAGGAAGGAGGACATTCTAGTTAGGGAGGACAGGTTATGGAGATAGGAGACAGGTGTTAAATGTGAGGAACCACAAGAAGACCAGCTTAGCCAGAACAAAGAATGTATGAGAGAGAGAAAACTAGGCAGGTAGACTGGAGATAGGCTGCAGAGAGACTTGATTGCCAAACTCAGAAGTCTACATTTGATCCTAGAGGTAACAGAGAACCACAGGAGTTTCTTGAGGAGGGACACAAATAATGTGGTCAGACACATGCTTTAGAAATACTGCTTTGGCAGCTGTGTGCAGGATGGATTGAAGAAGGTTGAAATTCGAGTCAGGTAGACAAATTAGGCAACTATTGCAATGGCCTAGGTTAAAGGCAATGAGGGTCCATATAATAGCTGTAGCTGTATAAGTGGAGAGAAATGGATAGAAATGAGAAATGTTGGGTCAGAAAAATCTACAAGACTTGATAACCTACTGGTTATGTGAGGTGACAAAAGGTGAAGAGTTGATTATGACTCCAAGCTTAGAAAGCTGGGTGACTAAAAGGTTGATGATACCCATCACAGGAATATTTATTAGGAAACTTCATTCCACATGATTTAAGGATAGATGTTCATAACGCATAAATAGAGAAAATTTCCAATTTTGTAGCTATTCCAAAAGTGTCATAATTTTTTTTAATCATTAACAACTTGCATTACTTATGTCTTAGAGCTGTGGTGAAGAAAGTGATTTTCAGACTTCGAATTTGTACATAAATGTGAGTTCTTATTTAGATATGATACCTAAGCTGAAATAAGCAATGAATTCCTCAGAGATCCACAAGATGGTGCTGTCAAATGGAGTTTAGATCCTATTTAATCGTACCAATATGCTTGTTTCCAGGAACCTATTTATTAAACAGAATCTAGAAAAGCTATGCTGTACTAAAACTGGTAGTACATGGCCACATAGAACCGTAGACTTTCCATTGTAGTTTAGTGATGATTTTAAGAGGCAATGGAATTTGGTCAATAATTTATCTTTCACAATAGGGACAAGCAATACCTTCTCATGATAGTGTGTATGACATGTTTATCCTGTTAAATCCTTGGTCAGCTCAGCTTTTGTTTCCAACAACGTTTTGTGAAGGGACTGGGCTGGGACTTCACTTCAAGTCTTTTGACCCAATGCTTTTCTCAGTTGGTAAGGATAAGGACCATAAAGTGAAATTTTTTTTCCTTTAAAGTAGGTTTTTTTAATTACAAATATTAATGAAAGCCACAATATACATATGTAAGAGAAGAGATAATAATCCTTATATATGAATATGTGTTAGGAAAATGTTTATGATCCCCATTGAATTTATATACATATTTGTATTCAACCTGTTGGTATAGGTATTTCTTTGTTATTCTTAAGAACAAATTACCCAATTACATTACTCCTATATTTGAGGTTTGGTATAAGACTAGAAGATTAAGTACTTCTATAGAGCAAACAGTTTGAATAATATTCATTACTAAAAAAGGGACTCATCATTTTCCAGAGAATTTGATATCAGAATTGCCTGAAGAATACTTTTTATTCTGGAGGGTTTTTCTAGATTTTTCTGCTATTCATATTTTCATTAATCAGGTAAGAATTGTTTTTGCTATTCAAGGTAATCTTTTTAAAGGAATTGCCTCAAAAAAGCATTACGGTTTCATGGTAATGAAAATATTTTAAATTTAGAGGTTCTTTTTTCCAACTTGTAAGGAAACCATAAGATTGAGCAGTTTCACAGATTTCAGGAGAGTGAAGTTATTAGAAGCAACCAAAAGAATATACAGTGGAACTTGAGTTTAGATTTAAAGAAGTAAAACAGGTATTTCACACTGGCCATATTTATATTCAGCAGTAAAAGCACAGCGGAATCAAAAGTACTTTTACAGGCAGACCTATAACTGCAAATGTCACCAACTGAAGGAAGAGAAGAATTCCATCTGGAAGAGCTGAAGTGTAATACCGAATAAAAACTCCCAGCTCACATGGGGTAAAGAGAAATGGAAATAAAAAATATCTGATTGGCAAGGTTGGGGTGGGGGGTGGAATGAAGCAAGAAAAATAAGTAATTTTTCTCAAAACACAATAGATAGACCAAGAAATCTCCCAAGAGGAACAGCACTATGTAAGTGGTGAATAGGTTATACTGTTCTCCAAATAGAGTATTAAGAATGCCGATATTGCAAATGACAGAACAGTTGGGAAGGATATGAATGCAATGCAATCATACTGCCTGGTTAAGGATATGATTACTGAAAATCCATCATTCTTAACTGTAATTGTCTTTTCTATGAAATTATCTAATTTTAAATTCAGCTTTTTCTTAGAATTGAGAAATTTAGTCTCTGTACCAATTTCTCTCAAGTATTTTTAGGGTTAACTCCCAGCAACATATCTCTAATATATTTTACAAAAATGTGTCCATTTAGTTTAATGTCACCCATTTATTTGGAAGGTAATATAGATTTCAGTATTCCTGGTCTGTGGGACCAATATCTACCTAGGCTCTTAGTGAATTCTCTTTAAGTTTTCCTCAAGGGATACAAACTACTAATATACTTGGGAAAGTGAGAGAGATAAGATTGGAGATAAGGCAGATAGTTAAATAAAACGGACTCAATTTCCTGTCTGCCTCCTAAAGAAATAAATGTTTGCCACGCAAGGTAAATTGAAAGGAAAGAAACAGCAAAAATCTATTTAAAAACTGGGATATGTTGGGGGAAAAGAGACAATAACATTCTGGTTGCTATCATAACCATAGAAATTATTGTGCTGAAGGGACTGTCCCTCAAACTAGAGGGAATTCATGATTATCCAAAAGGGATCCTTTTCAAAACAAGAGAGACCCTCTCTGGACACATGTGGATTTTGAAACATGAATAAATATCTCTACTCACTGTCTCTGATTCTCACATAAAGAACTTCAACTTTCACAGAGGTTGAACCTAGCTCATCTTTACCGTATAGGTTCCTTTTAGAATTAACATTCATTTATAGATAGAAAGGAGAATGGAAGGGAATTTAAAAAATATTATTATAATCAAAAGTTTATATAGCTTTACTAGTACCATGCAAAAATACCCAGGTAGATTTACATCTCCTCCCTCCCTGCCCACGCCCCCCCCCCCCATTTCTGGTCGTGGGATTATAAAATTTAGAGTTGGAAAGAGCTTTAGAGAGCCTAAAATCTAATCCTTCATTTTATAGTTTAAGAAACTGAGTCTCAGAAAAGTTAAATGACTTGCTCAAGGCAACATAATTAGTAGCAGAGCTAACATTTGAACCTGATTTTGAATTCAGTGCTCTTTCATTTGTCATAGGAAGTAATGGGGTCATGCCATGTCTACTCTGAGATGACACTTCTAACCACAGTAAAGGGATACTTGATGAGTTGTTTTCTAGTAATGGTGATAAATTTGTCTTGATCCATTCACAGTCCTAGTCCATTCATATCATTATCATAATAATAGGGAACATTTATATACAGCTTCTACTAGGTGCCAGGCAGTATGTTAAGAGGTATACAATTATTATCTTATTTGATCTTCACAACAACCTGGGGTAGAGGGTAGGTGCTATTATAACCCCATTTTATAAATGAGGAAACAGAGGCAAACGGAGGTTAAGTGTCTGGCCCAGGGTCACACAGCCAGTAAGTGAATTAGGCTGGATTTGAACTCAGATCTTCCTGACTCTAGGCCCAGCACTCTATCTACTGCACCACCAATCTAACTGTAACTTTCTGTGAACTTTGAGACATAGCTGTAAAGAAGGATAAGATTAAGGAAAGAGTATAGACTGTGAACAAGATTAGAACTAAGATAAAACTTAGAACTAGAAGGAAATATATGATCCTCTAGCCCAACCTCCTCATTTTATAAGCAAAGAAATGGAGAAAATACATTATGGATAGTAGGAAGAATATTGTATCTAAGTAAGGAATTCTGGGTTTGAATCTTAGCTGTGTCCCTCATTACTCATGTGATAGTATAATCATCTAAACTCCATGGAGTTCAGCTTCTTCATCTGTACAATGAAAGTCTTGTACTGACAAGAGGATCTGTAAGGTATTTTCTAGCTCTAAATCAGATGTTACTACAACTGGTCTATCAAGATAAAACCAGCACCCATTAGTATATTAATTTCATGTTCCTAACAAACAGCTCACAAAATTAGAAAAAGAAATTTAGAGCTTCTTTAACCCTAGTCTTGGGTGTTTCTGAAAGATTTCACAGATTTTAGTTCACTTCCCCATAGATTGTTTTGTTGTTTCTTTAGCTTTGTTTACTGCATAGTTAAATGTCCAAAGGTGCTCTTAACCTGATTTCACAGTTACTCCTAAGTGGAAAGAGAGAATTATGTTAATAACCTTACATAGTTCATTTAACAATTAATGATTTTTTTTAGTTTTTAAAACAAAATTCATACCTTTTCTCAACTCTGAATATTTGTCTGCTTATAATGATACAAAGCAATAGTTACTGAAGAAAGTATGCACCTTAAATATATCTTTTCAATGGGACTACCACCATACTGGATCATTCTCCCATTTGGGAAGGGCCAGGTCTTAGATGGAAACCCTGACCAATTAACTTATGAAATTAGGACAGAAAGTATCAATCTGAAGACACAGTATCTTCTTGAGTCAATATTTCCGTATTATCTGTGGATGTTTGGCATTCTTAGACCATCTGACACTTTCTTTGTGTTTTTAATCATGTATGGAGGAAGAAGAAACTGAGTATAGCATTATTTGGTGTTCTTGAATACTCTTTCACTGGGTAACTGAGCTGTTAATGTAAAACAGTCCAAACAGAAATGGTAAAACAAGCAATTAAAATTGTTCGTGGTTGGCTTGAAAGTGAGTGACATTTTGGACAAGCAGTAGCATTGGTGAAAAGAGGAAAACATCTCCTTCATCATATATTTCAGTTTGTTCTTGAATTTTTATGGGCTAATTTATTTTTATAAATGTTTTATTTATACTTTTGGGGGCATATCATTAAATTTCTCAGTGACACCCCCAATAGTACATTCTTCCCCCTCCCCAAAGAAATATAAGTAAGCAAAACAAATACATTGACTACATCTGATAATATATGCCTCATACTAAACTCATACTTTCTCATCTCTATGCTCTGAGAATGGAAGTATATTTCACTGTCAGTCCTCCTAAAATCAAAATTGGTCACTGCATTAATTAGAGTTCTAATGGCCTTTAATGTTATTTTGATTTGTATTATTGTAGTCGTTGTATGAAGTATTTTCCTTGCTCAGTTCACTTTGTTGTATCAGTTCATACAAATCTTCCCAAGATTCTCTGATTTCTTCATAATTGTTGTTTCCTTTGGGCCAGTAATATTCTATTACACACACACACACACACACACACACACACATGCACACACACAAACATTTTGTTTAGCTATTCCCCAATTGATGGGTGTCTACTTCTATTTTTTTGGTACCATAAATAGTGCTGTTAAAATATTTCTATGCCAACCCCTTCATTTGACAGTTGATGAAATTAATGCCCAAGGAGATGAAGTAACTGCCAAGGGTCACACAGGTATTCCACAGAGAATTCAAACCTAGGTTTTTGCCCCTATCCTACAGCTGTTTCTCATGACTCATGATGCTTTCTAGAATGTCATTATTACAAAATCCCTGCATATAGACTTGCCTTTTGGTAAAGTTCAAAATCCACTTTAAGAATTGATTTTTAATTTTGTACTTAGAATGAATACTCTTGAAAACAATAAAGCTCAGGAGAAAAACTGCAGGAGATATTTCAGGCTAGTCTAAATTTTGCAGTATGAGTTATCACTGTACAAAGTATAAAAAAGATCAAGGAAAACTTAAATAAACTAGTTTAACACCAAACTCCTTGCTTAATATCATGTCACAGCATCATAGATCTCAGAGCTTGAAGTGACCTCAGAAGCATTATAATCTAAATTCTACCTAAGCAAGAATTCCTCATGCAACATACCTGACAAGTGGTCATCCAGCCTTTGCTTGAAGACCTCCATTGAGGCAGATAGCTTACTGAGGCAGTATGTGGCAGTGGAAGGAATCCTGACTCTATTGCTCCAGTGTGACCTGGGCAAATCACAAGCCACATTTTCCTCATCTACAAAATGAAGAGGCTGAACTACATAACCTCTAAGGTTCCTTCCAGCTGTAGATCTGTGGTCTGAATGTGGCCCATCCCACTTTGGGATAGCTTTAACAGTGGGAAGTTTGTTTTGATTTTTTTTGTTGTTTTTTTCCTTACATCAAGTCTAAACGTACCTCTTTGCAACAATTCATACATTGCTCCTAGTTCAGCTCTCTGGGACCTAACAGAATATGTCTAATCCCTTTTTCATGTGATAGCCTTTCAAATACTTAAATACAGCTATTATGTCCCTTTAAATCCCTTCAACAGGATAAACATCCCTTTCTAAAATGCATTTCCTAGAACTTAACAAAATACTCCAGATATAGTCTGCCTGATGTAGCCTACAGAAGGTTTCTCACCTCTCTAGGCCTTGACATATTCCTTTTTTAGTGCAGCCTAGCATTGAATTCTTTCCCCCCCCCCACTTATGTGCCATTTTTGACTTGTATTGAGGTTTCAATCCATTAAAACCCCCACATTTTTTTCCACACAAACTGCTGTCTAGCCACGCCTCTCCCATCTTTCACTTGTGAAGTTGGTATTTTTTTTTCAACCCACATTTAAGATGCCCTGACTGGGATTGAAGGGAATCTCATACAAAGTATAGAAGATGACCCCCTCCTGGATGCCCAGCTTCTGCTGCTCCATTTATTACATGTTCATTTCAAACCTAGATTCCATGCTCTTCCTACAGTTATTCTAGAAAATCTCTTATTGTTAATACACATTGTATTTGTGGTTTTAGCATTTTGGTTGTATCAGTAAGAAAGGGCAACAGAGATGACAATGTACAGCAATATGACCACCTAAGCCAGAAATCACTCTTACAATATGCATGTAATTGGTGCAACGTGATAAAGAAGAAGGCAGATTACAGGAGAGAAAATCTTCACCAGCAGTGGAAAACAGCATTCAATTTAGTGACTTCAGTCATGTCTCTCCCTTTTGTTCCCTTTGTATCATTCCCAATGCCAGCA
The DNA here is from genome assembly GCF_003287225.1 of Phascolarctos cinereus. Taxonomy (NCBI): domain Eukaryota; kingdom Metazoa; phylum Chordata; class Mammalia; order Diprotodontia; family Phascolarctidae; genus Phascolarctos; species Phascolarctos cinereus. Next base: position 182,322,484 of record NW_027556098.1, read on the forward strand.
TCCTAGTAGAGGTCCTTATTACCCCCATGCGCTCAGGTATGGCAGTAGTCTCTTTACAAGTCTTTCCACCACAACATTCTCCTCTCTAGTCTCATGCCAATCTTCTCTACGTAGAGATTTTAGAAATCTCCTTTGCTCAAAAATCTTCAGTGGCTCCCTATTAGCTTTTGTGTTAAAAGTTCACATCCCTTACTGAACATTTAAGTCTCTCCACATCTGGTGCCACCCAGCTTTTTCAGTCTTAATTCAACAGTTCTTCTCTCCGCATTACAGCGTTGTTGTTGTTCAGTTGTTTTCAGTTATGTCTGACTCTTCATGACCCAGTTTGGGGTTTTCTTGGCAAAGATACTGAAATGGCTTGCCATTTTATTCTCTGGCTCATTTTACACACGAGGAAACTGAGGCAAGCAAGGTTAAGTGACAGTAACCAAACTGTATTACTCTGACTCATAGTCACATGCTCATGCCCCTGTTTCCCCCCCTGCCTAGGAATATTTTTCCTCTTTTTCTTCACCTGTTTGTTTCCTCTCTCTTCTTAAAGCTAAACTCGAGTAATAGTCTTTCTGCAAAGTCTTCTCTACTATTCTTAGTAAATAATGACTTTTCCCTAAAATCTTCACTTTGCTTTGAAATTCTTTGATGTACTTGGGTAATTGTTTGTACTATAGCCATCCAAGTTGCTCAACTGGACTGAAGCGGCCTCTGGGGATGGCTGAAACCACACAGAGCAAGCTAGAGCAGGAGAGTCAGAAATCAAACAGAAGTTTAATTTCAAAGTGAGGGAAACTGCTTAAAAGCAAGGATATTTGTGCCCGAGGTCCCGCCCCTAAGGGGGGATCTACAGCAGGGCGGGTAGATCTCAATATTTTTACCAATGGCTCTGCAGGTAGCCCTGACAATGAGAGGTAACAGTAACAATGAGACAAGTCTGATTCGTAGTAGGGCTTCATGACAGGAACATGGGTACTTGTCCGACCTCGTCCAGTGCTTGTGCAAGCTCATAGAACACCTGGGGGTGGTCAAAGCAGTATAATAATTATGTGATTTTGCTGTGGCTGAGATCATCCAGAGGGTGAGCACAAAGGATTGTGGGCACACCTTCCTTGCTGGGCTTTAGCTCTGGAAAATAGGATGTCTCCTAATATCTTGACATTCCCTACTAGACTGTAAGCTCCTTGAGCACAAGAATCTGGTCTTACCTAAACCTTGTATCTTCCCTAACACATTACATAGTGTTTTTCCTACAGCAGATGCTTCATAAAAGTTTGTTATATTGTAATGCATTTATTTCGTTTGGTTTTGCCTTTATTCACCAAGACCTGAACTGTGAAGAGCTCATTTTCAAGTTAGGATTGAGACACATGGGTGCAGACTACTTTGTCCCATTCTTACTACTTGCTATACCCTCTTTAAGGACATCAAATCTTTGGGTTTTTTTCTTTAATTAATATGAAAAAGCTAGCATACACAACTAAACAAGTCAGCATTGAAAACCATTATCTTAGAAAGCAGTTTAACTGTATGACCAAGTCCAAACAGAGCATGGACTTCCTTTAACTACATAAAGCAAAGAAGTAAACATTTAACATTTACTTTAGCCCACAATTTTCAAACATCCTATACCACATTGACCTAAAATACCAACCAACGCCACTTAAAACAAATTTCAATCATACTTCAGATTAACTCTCTCTATAAATGAATAAATGATTTGATTTTCTTGTTCTAGACAGAGCAAATTTTGAAATAATTCAAGAAAATGTAGTTGATATCTATGAAAACTGCATTACAAACCTAATTTGTCCTTATCCAAGGATGGTTCTGTATGTACTTTCCCTTGAGTACAGAGGATATGAAGTTAAAATAAGTATAGCCTTAGCAGGGGTTGACTGAAATATAGATAAAATTATTTGTGGCAGAATATATGAACAAACAACTGATTCAAGGCATTTGTTAAAATTCTCATTGCAATTATATAATCCTATGCATTATTTTTCATGTACAATAGAAAAAAAACTATTTTGTTGAAGAAACAGAACTTACAAATAGGATAGATTGTTTTTGTAGTTCTAAGTAGGACTGGTCTTTCTATGGAATAAGTTGGACACATATGTTTTACACTGAAGGATGGGTGGTTTTTGTGTAATTTTCTCAGAGTGGAAATGCTCCATTCTCTGCAGTAATGGTAAAAAGGAAAACTTTCTCTCTGTCTGTGTTAGAGCTTAGGATTTCCACCCAGTTGGTAACTTGGAGGGGCAGCACTTGTAGGACAGAGTGAGACCTTGTCATTACTATGTGAAAAAGACTGGGGACAAAAGAGAGTTATCCCAACACCTTTGCTCAGTGGTGTGGTGGGTTCATGGAGCCCCAGGAGACTATGTATCACCTTCTTTGCCTTCACTTCCACTCATTTGGATTAGTGAAGGGTCTGGTTACAAAATCTAAAATTTAGATTCTAGAAAAGTTTCTATCTGATTTGTTTATTTTCACGGGAAATCCATGGTTCCATAGAAAATAGCAATCATATCTAATATTATTGATACTTTTTTTTTTGTTCCCACCTACTTTCTTTTGGACATGTGCAATAATTAAATAAGACCGAAAGAACAGACAACACAAAAACAGAAACCAGGAAATAATTAATAAACTAAATAACTCACTCCTGTACTATTAAGAATCAACCTCAGAAAGTAAGTTTCTGAAGAAAGTGCTTAAAATAAGGAAAACATAATTAATGTATATCTACATTTTCCATATAACATGACATGTAGTACTTTCTGAAATTATGTCATTGGTAATATTATATGCATTATGGCTAAATTTATGGGAATGTTGATAATAGCCTTTCAATCTAGTAGAGAACAGGCATATATTTTGAACATTATTGCTAAAATTTTACTTGCTATTACCTCTTCTCTTGTTTCTTTCTCCAGCAAAATCTGATTGTTGTGTCCAAGCAATTAAACCATATTTTCTGGCAAGGACAATTTAGGTCTTGCTTTCCCTTGAATTGTACTTCTTTTTTTTTAACCTTTATTTTTAATTAACAAGTACTTATTTTCCCTCTTAACTCCACTGGGAAAAAAAAAAGAAAAACAAAACTGTTGTAACACATGTACATTTGTTATTTAGCCATTTCAGTTGTATCTGACTTTTTGTGACCTCATTTGGGGTTTTCTTGGCAAAGATACTGGAGTGCTTTGCATTTCCTTCTCCAGCTGATTTTACAGATGAGGAAACTGGGGCAAACAGGGTTTAGTGACTTGCCCAGGGTCAAGTTTGATCTGAGGCCGGGTTTGAACTCAGGGCCGGTGCTCCATCCACTGCACCACCTAACTGCCCCATCTTTAGTCTGCTTCTTGAGTCCATCATTTCTCTGTCAAGATATGGGCATCATGCTTCATAATGCACCTTTGGAATTGGGGGGGGTGGTAAAAAGAGAGGTGGAAAAGCAGGTTTGGTTGACACAATGGCTAAAACAAGACCAAAGATTTCCCCAGTCCTTATCTTTATTTCTTCTTGGAACTATGATTATGAAATGAAGGAAAAGAAGAAGATTGGGAGAATGAAAAAATGAGCTATTCTTTTCATTTTTCATCTTCTGATCAAAGAAATTATATCGAGCAATGATATGCCAGTGTCATCACGGGAACTTCCCTTGAGACAGTGAGGTGATCTCTGGGAGTGGGGAATTAGAGCTGAAGTCAACACAGTACATAGGGAAAGAACATCAGTGGCCTGTGGTAGCTTACAGAGTTCTCTGGCTGATGTCACAGTTATCTGGAGTTCAGCTTTTTGCTGTTAACATCCACATGCAAACCCATTAGAAATATGTCTCTCTATATATTGCATTATGTATGCAGATACAGTATAAAGCATACATATACAAATAGTTTCTTTCATTCCAAGGGATCCCAAAGCATTTTGCAGATTTAAACTGATATGTAAGCCACAAAGGAATTGCTTCCTTCACCACTGAAACATAGACACCTCTGGGGTGAAATGTGGCAACAGTTTGACAGGCAGAGCAGTAGCTTAGGCCAGGAAGGATTTATCCAATTAAAATTATGGGATGAATTTTGGCTGGCAGAATGTAATTACCAGACTTGGAATCAATCCAGGATCCTGAGGTTAACACCCCTCCTCTTGCCAACAGCCCTCCTACCTGCCAACACTCAGAGATGGAGAAGGCTGAATCTGACATAATCACACATAATACTGTTGTGACATCTAAGCACAATGATGATGATGTGAGAAGCATCATGAACCTGATTTTTTTTTAACACTCATTATGTTACTTATTTTTATGCCACATTAGGCTAGAAACCAAATGTCCACATAAATGTTACTTTCTCCAAATCTGTGGGTTTTTTTTAAATTATAATTAGAAATTAAAAATAGATTTAAAAATTAATTTCTTCCTTTCAAAGTTACTGCTTGGTGGTTATTTCACTTCAAGCAGGGAACTTTATCAAGATGGTGTCATTCACTCCTTGCTGCAAAATGAAAAAGAAATTCCATGGCTTCAGAGCACAAATGAATACCAGAAATCAGTGGCCTGGAAAAAGCAGTATTTGGTTACTGTCCTTTGTAACTTCCTGGGACTAAGTGGGCCTTTGAAAATCAAGGTCTGGGCCTGTTCCTGGGACCTACTGATTCGAGGTAGTACCAAGCAGTTTTATAGACACAGGTCCTCACCAGCTGTGGTACTGAAGTCAGGAGGACATTAAATAGGAGTATTTCCCTTCCTCCCCACTCCAGGGCTTAGGAATCTGGGCTGGGAAATGAGCCTCCTGCTGGCATACAATAAATGGGTGAGATCTGAAGCCTTACAAAAAAAGAAAAAGAAAAGCAAAAAGAAAGAAAGCCAATTTTTAACTAGAAAGAAATGCGGAACTGGGATGGACTAAAGGCAGGACAGAGGAAAACTGGGAACAAAAACCAAAATTTTAACTTCTAGGAGAAAAGGAAGCTATTGGTTGGGAGTTTCCAGAGAGCTCCATGGGTCAGGCCAAAATGCGAAAGGATGTGCAAAAAGAATTTAGGTCAATTTCTAGGACCTCGAGAAAGGACCAGGGAGGTCTAGTCTGGCAAGATTGTGGACTTGTCTTTTGGCCTGTGTCAACATGCAGGGTGTTTGCCACTCAGTCCCCTCTTTCTTCGGCCCTGCTCCTGGCCGCTCCCAACAACAAATTCTGGGGTTTGAGAATGGCTATACCTGCACTCTCCTTGGTCCCTGCAGGGAGAACTGAAGCTTGCTGCTGCTGCTGCTAACGCTAAAGCTAATGCTAATACTAATGTTAGTGCTAATGCTAGTGCTAAGGCTGCTGCTGCTAATACTTCTATTTTTAATACTGTTGCTGCTGCTGCTAATGTTGTTGCTGCCCCTGGGTGGCACAAACATAGTAGCAGTCTGTGTCCTTCAGTATCTTCCATCAGGCTGGCTCCATGCCCTGTGAGAAAGGACACCTAAGGGACCAAGTAAATATTGTGTATTCGGGACAAAGACAACACTCCCAGAAGTCATTTGCAGCTAAGAACTTCAGATCTTCAATGTGATTATCAGCTCCCAGAACCAAGACTGGCTTCCTTAGTTCTAGGGGAAAGGGTGATTTTCCTTCCCTTTAGATAAAGGTTTTTGTTGTCTTGAATACAGATTGCTCCAAAAGAACCCTATGGTGGTTATGATTGTCTCTGATCCCACTGTAATTGGTGGGAAGGATAGTATAGTGGAAAGGGTGCTGAGTTTGCAGTCAGGGGTCTTAAGTTCCAGTCATGTAGTACCTAGGTGACTTTGCAAGTTGCTTAACTTCTCTGCACCCATTTACTCTTCTGTAAATGAAAGTGGAATAACTGGGCTGTAAGGTCTCTTTCAACTCAAATTTTAGGATCCTATGACTTACATAGCTGCTAGATCTCTGATATTTTTGGTGAGAAAAAGCCCTCTAAAACCAATACAGGCCAGCACCTCTTTTCAATTTATAGCCTTAGAATTGCCTAGACTCTAGAGGGGTTTAGTGACTTGCCCAAGGTCACACAGCCAATATGTGTCAAAGGTGAAACTTGAACCATATCTTCCTGGCTTTAAGGCCAGTTCTCTATCCACTATACCGAGGACCTTCTGAAAGGAGATTTAAAATATATTCTAGCTTAACCTGCTCATTTGCCAGAATGACAAACTGAGAACCAAAGCAGTTCAATGCCTTGAGTTAGGAAACTCACCATGACTCCTTTGAAGATGTCTACTATATTCAGCACTTAGTAGCACTGTAATTCTAGCTCCAAGGACGGAGAAAGATGGTTTCTCAGCATGACTGACAAAAACAATTTAAAACATGGCTGATTGTGTTCCAAGGCATGTGTGGACCAGGCAGGTGAACCTCAAAACCACAAAATACACAACCCTAGTACTATGTTGGTGACACAAAAGTATTTGTGTCAGTGATACAGAAGGGAAGGAAAGACATGGCTAGGTTACTCGTGTTCAAGTACAATTCTCCCTGGGTCTCCCTTATGCCTGGTATAAGCACCAAGTCCAAGTCTTTGCTGGGGAGGTGGATTTTCTCACACCATCTTTCTGTGAGTTAGCTGTCCACAGGGAATCCAAATGTGGAATGAGAGGATGAAACTAATCCTTTCTTGTGCACTGCTAGGGGTTGCCATAAACACCATTTGTTAAAAAGCATAATTATGTTGGGAAAGTGCCTGATGAGACAATTAAGCTACATAAACACACTGAAAACAAATGAAAACCAGAAGACGCCTACACCCCTTGTGTAAAGCAATTTTTTGTTTACATAGTAACTAGAGAGGTCTGAGAGACTTTATTACAACAATGTTATTAATGTCTATAAAATCTAATAACTATGTTTTTATGAATTTTCAATTAGGAGATGGTTGTCAGAATGTGAAAATCTGCCTGCAGACCTAAAGCAGACATGAAGCCTCAGAACTGCTCCAGATTAAGTTGATTAGGTCAAAATACAGCTTTAGTATACAAAATATGGCAGATATGTCCAGTGAAATCCCTGCCCCACACCGTACAACATGTTTAATTTAAAGTAGTTAGCTTACATTTTGTCTGAGAATAGTTAATTACTCATTAGTATCATATTAATTTCTCACTACAGAACTGAAGAGGTTCCAAGACCAAATGATGGCCTGATATTGGAAAGGAAATTAATTTTTAAGTGAGATATCTTAAGTTCTTCATACTATTAAAGTGTCACTTGGTGGAATGGAAAAAAGAATTGGCTGTGTTACTCTGGTGCCCCGAAAAAGTCAGGGTGCCTTCCAAGACAATCTTTTTAACCAGCAAAATCAACCCTCAAAGTATCCATAAGGAACAATAACCATATGAATCCAAGTACCTTAATCCCCAAAGTACCAAAATTACCTGGAATTTACAAGTGATTCAGAAACTGTAGAGATAAAAAATTAAAAACTCATTAAGTCAGTATTAAGCTTATTAACTTAAACACCCAAATCAAGCACAAAAATGGTACAAAAGTAATGTTACAGTAAAGCACAATCATTTGTCTATATAATATCCATACGATAACTTCTAGGAATACCTTTTTGCTTGCCATAGCTGAACCTGGAGTAGGAAGGGGATGCTTATAGGTAAAGAAAGCACATTATCACTGTCACACACATTTCTTTTATTCAACTAGATCCATATTAGATATTTTACATACTAGATATTCATCAATACTATTAGTAATGTCACAATTGTATTTTATTGTTATTCAAGGTTGAAGCAACCACTTAGGAATAAATTCTCCAATAATTACAATTTGTACTGCCTTGTTTTAAAATATATTGTCTTGCACTAGAAAAAAATGAAAGAATGAACCAGTGAAAGAAGCCAGAGAGACCAAAAAAAAAAGAATGTGAATAAACCCATAGGGATTGAAACTGAATAATCATTTGTATTTTTCTCTTTTAAGAAATTACAATGTCTTCTAGCAGACTGGGGCTCCGTTTGGCTGCCTGTTTACTAAACATTTCTGAAGCCAGAAGAAAAAACGTAGTTGAGAAAATAGCAAAAGCTGCTCTTTTTGAAGAAAATGGTAAGAAAAAAAATCATTGTAGGTTAGTATTGTAGTTTATTAGTAATATTTTTCTGCTGTGAAAACAATAACTGCAGAGTATTTATTTAGTTTGCCTAATTTTTTCCTTCCTTTCACTCTCTTTGCTTTTCCTGGTGTTTTCCTAGCTGATTTATTATGCAAGACTCCAGGAGACTGAGACAAATCTACACATATGTTTAAGAGTACTATCCTCTTAGAATGCCTACTTACCCTTGACATTGTAATTCCCCATATTTCTGAAAAAACATACTGTGAAACATGTTGATGGAGTGCAGAAGGATGAAATCTTTACTCTTGAGACTTAACATTATTCTAATTTGCCTTTTGATGACATTTTTTACCCTCCTGATTGCTTATTAATAGAAGTGTGTTTGCATAGAACTTGTTACCCATGGAGTTAGAGAATCTTTATAAACCAACTTATTCTCAAAGAATTTCTGGAGGGAAGGATGTATGATTTTTAATTCATTAAAAAAAAAACTACAAGGACTCAGGCCCCTGCAATTAAATGACTGATTTAAGATCACTCAGCAGCTCATTGGCAGGACTTGTAAACAAGACTTTTAGTCTTTTGCCTTCAAAGCCTTAATATCTTGAAGGATGATACTCTTTAAAAAATAAAATAAAACAAAACAACCTCCCCCAAAAAAACCCTCTCCCAAAACATTATTGAGATGTTTTTATGAGGACACATTATTGCAGGGATATTTAATCATGGCTTTACAATTTTAAAACACTATTCACTGTAAGCCTTATGTAAATGATTTATAGTAAAATAACATTATTATTAATCAGCCTGTCCTTGGCAATAACAGATGAACATTAATGCCATCATCACCAGACAATACTTAAAACAATGTCTTTGAATGGAGTCATTTGTTTTCTGTATTGATTTAAACGGGAAGGGATTTTTTTTTTAAAGCTGTTTTTAAGCTATCAATGCATTCCAATTACTGTCTTGAATCCTGGCAGAAGATGGGGCTATCTGTGAAAACACCTGTTAAATGCTGATAAGAAAACTCCTTTGGAGTTGGTATGCAGCTGTGCTTTTTCATCCTCTTTGCTTTAAGAGCCAGTTCTGGCTCATTGTCAGAAGTAGCACCACTTAATGGGATTGAGTTACCTGTCTCTGTGATGAAGTGAATATGCAAAGAAATGTGTGGAAGCCACACACTGATGGATGCCCAGGTCTTGACTCATAGTTTTTATCAGCTTATTAGTGGCAACAGCTCAAATGGAATTATAGCTATTATGCTCCATTACAAATACCAAACAATTTACTTCTGCTGAGATTCATACTGACAGCTCATCCTGCCAGCAGTAATTTTTTTTCTATATGTATGCTTAAGAAATTGCAGGAAAGAGTGTTTTATTCTTTCAGCATTTTATTCGATTGAAACATGAAACTGAGAATGAAAGCTTTTCAGAAAAAATTGAGGATGAAAAATAAAATAATTTTCTCTCCCACAAAAAGATAGAATGTATAAAAAAAACCCCACTACAAAGGGAGGAATGGATGAATTGCTTACATACATATTAACATATATACATATACATTTAAATGTTTTTTGATAAATAAGCATGGAATCAAATAAGACAATGGACAAGTTGTTTTCCAAGCATTTCTATAGCATGTATTTTTAAGTTAGTTAAAAGAACAAGATCTTTTTTTAAAATAACATTTATAATTAAGTAAAAATGAGAAAATTGAAATTACTTTAGAAGGTCTTAGGTAAAGTTGTCAATGTCTGTTCTTAACTCATCACCACAGCAGTGCTCTATGCATGTTTGTCTGGCTATGAGTGAGTGACATATGTTTATCTTCTCACATTATTAAAATTAAGTGTTCAATGCTGCCTTAGGCACTGTGGTTCCTGGGTGTAACCTCTTTTTCCCTTGCTCTGAAAAGATTAATTGTTAGGCTGCCAGGAGGATACAGGGACAAGGTATATAATAGCAAGAACTAAAGATTAATTACCACCTAAAACTTTTGTCCTTCACTTTGAATTTGTTTTTGTAGGCTTAAGAGAAACTTTTAAAAAGCCAGGCTCAGGCTCGTAAACTTCCAAAATAACTTTGAGGCTGACTGACTGTGTGGCTGAAAGTTTTGGTAAAGGATGTGGCAACTTTCTCCTCTAGGTCACAGATTCAAGTGAGTCACTAGCCACTGGAAACTGGAAGTCATTAACATCTGAAGGCTGTTTGGTGGTCTCTGAAAAGAGCTGATGGTGTCAGGCTTGTCTCTAATGGACAGGTGCATACATCACACAGACCACTAATTGGCAAGCTTCAGATTTGCCAGATGTCAGAGTCTGACCCAGACTAGTAGAGTTGAGGGTGTCAGAAGAAAGGGAAATATGAACAAGGGAAGACTGTGACAGAGGCTGAGAGATATGGATTAGGATGGAGATTGATAAGGAGCACTTGGAGTGGTGGGAATCCAAACCCAGAGATTTTGGAATCAAAGCCAGAGATTATGTCTCAGTTTGAGCTGAGAGAACTTGAGCCAACTCCATAGGAAGTCCAGGGGCAGATAGACCCACTGAATGAAGTACAATACCCTGTTTGGCTCCTCAAGTCAAAAGCTCATATTACTCATTTCCTACCTATTTCATTCTCAGAAGGTTGTCACCTCCAAGTTTTTCATCCCAGAATTCCCCATTTGTGGATCCCCTTAAATATAGTCCTTGAAAAATTAAAGAGTCAAAGAAGTATGCCATTTAGAGTTTTTCCTTAAATCATTAAAATAATTTCTGAGAATCTGTGCTTTGTGTTTTTTTCCCTAAAGGAAAGGAACATTCTGAAGCTACAGTGCTCAATATATTTTCTGATTATGATTATAACAGATCAGTTATAACAATAGCAGCACCTGTTGAGAAGCTGGGTAAGAGTTTTTTTTTAAAATGTATATATGATGTATTTCTATGGAAGACATAGGGCTGACTGTATGATTGCCTGTTTAATTCTGTAGTGCTCTATGTGGAGTTTTTAGAAAGGAACATAATTTCTTTCCATTAAATTGGGAGTCTACTCCAAACAAATAAACAAATAAAACAGTATTTCCTAATTTCCCTAAACCCCTAGGATAGGGATAGAGACTGGACCTATGATTTAATTCATATAGGAGAGTCTTGGATGAATAAGCTCCCTCTGCCAAAGCAGATCTGTACCCTCTTTGCAATTTGTAGTTTTACAGAGTTGGCAGAGCACTGGAGGTTAAGTGACTTTGCCTAGGACCACACATCCACACCTCTGGAATTGTTTACATTTTATTTGTGATTGATTCTGGGAGTCCAAGATTAATGGTTTTCTCATGTGGAGGACTGTCTCAGACTGTTGGTGGCTAATAGTCACTTTCAAATCAATGCTTAGGAGAAACATTTTAAAAATGGCTATTCCTATTTTTACTGTTTCATCTATTTCAATAGACTTGGAAGAAGCAGATCCAGCAGTCGGTGCCCAGGGTGGGAGTCAGGAACCAGGAGTTTCTTCTTTTGTTGTGCTAGTGGCTTGAGATTTACTACCCCTGTTTGAAAATGGAGAAAATAGTTGCTTTATGTTGTCAATTTATTAAGTGTCTATTATGTACCAGGCACTGTGTTGAGCACTGTTGACAGAGATTATGTGTGAGGGTTGATATCATTTGCAAATGAATTAAAATTTTTGGAATAAAAAAGTTATAAAAATAGAATTATTTTATTATTTGGTAAAGGATATACACACACACACACACATAGACAGATGGACACACATACATGTATATATGTATATATGCATGTACACAAACACACACAATTTCTCCCCCACCCCAGGCTTAGTTTTAGACTCAGCAGATTTTCCTTTTAAAAAGGGCGTACTTGGTTTTATTAAAAATGAAGTGCTATCTTGATAAGATAGCTCATTACTCTCAATAATATATTCCATTGATTATTATGATAAAGGAATCAGTTCCCTGTCTACTTCTACTTTTAAGGTGATACCATGCTAGACTTTAGGTAAATACAAAGCCGACAGCAGAATGGCAGTCTCAAGTACTTTCCTATGAAATAATTAATAAGAATAGTAGCTCACATTTATGTAGCACTTTCTCTGTGCCAGGCATTATGTTATCACATGGAATGCTCACAGCAAGCTGGGGAGGTAGGTGCTGTTATTATTCTCAGTTTACAGTTAAGGAAAATGAGGCAATCAGAGGTTAAATGAACATCTGTGGGTCATACAGCTAATAAATATCTTAAAGTCGATTGATCTTCCTGACTCCAAGTCTAGCATTGTATCTACTATACCCAAGCTGCTAAAGTTTAAAAGTTGTCATTCTGACCAGTGCTTGTGTTGTATTTATTAAAATGTTTCACAAAATAAACATCCTGAAAATAATATGAATTTTAATCAGATTTACCTGATTTAGCCAATCAGAAGAAAACATAAAGAAATCTATTATTATAAGTGGAGCAAGTGGTTTAGAGTCTAGACAGATAAAATGAATGATTTTTTCCCCCTCATGGAGTAAAAAAGTTAGTAAAAAAAAACCTAAACTTTCTTGACAACCGAGGGGGTTTGTTGAGTGTTTTATTTTTAATTAATGTAGGGTGGAGACAACCCATAAACAGACCATTGGAGGAAAAACAAGTAGTAATTAAGGTTTTAGGAGCAATTTAAGTATCATTCTCAATTTTATATTTCTTAGTCAACTCTGTTCTTGCTGCATGTGTGGAGGCTTTCCAGGTGATTGATATGGAGGTTCAAGAAGGAATTCACCCTTGCCTTGGAGCAGTGGACCTCATTCCCATCTACCCTCTTTCTGGAGTAGGAGTCGAAGAGTGTGGAATGGTGGCCAGAAGTAAGTAAAAGTTTGGGCTTGTGTGTTATTCCCAAATGTAAACAGGTTTCCCAAACCGAAACAGCTTGTGTGGCAGAGAAGAATCACTTGGGGACTCCCTCTGGAAAGGAGGGCTTTAAGGAATTGTATGACCACAATCTGTGACAATGCAGCTCTCTTTGATTGCATGCAGCACTATCTTCATTTGGGGGGAACTCATGCTTTTCTTCTCTATGATGTTGCTCTTGAGATGCTTAAGTAGTATATGGCAGAAAGACCACTGAAAATTGGGTTCCTACCTCCCCGTGTAGGCTCACCATAGATAATGAGGCAAACAACGGTAGTTTCTAATGAGTTCCTTAAACTATTATGGCAGTATGGTGGTGTAGTTTGCCCATCTGTGTCTTATTTTCTTTGAGAGGGGGTAATGATGAGGTCGAAAAACCCACTTAGATTTTAACTCCTCCCTTGCCTCTGATTTTCTCGCTTTCACTTACCCACTGCCTTTGGTAAGATTTCCTTTGGAGCTAAAATGTCACATGCTTGCCTTTCACCCCAGGGGTGAGTTTAATTTGGAAATTTTGAGCCATGTCACTTGAGGTGTTTTTGAATTAGGTAAATTGGAGGGGAAAGGATCCTTTGCCTGGACTGTCTAGCTGAACTACTGTTAATTACAATATATACAGGCTCATAACAGTTGGGGGAAATTCTGTCTTTGGATAATTGCATTCTTCTTGGTATGACTTCAGTAGGAATGGCATATCTCCTTTTTATTATGTTTTCTTTCTCTTTTTAAAATAATGAATTGCCTAACATTTTGGCTATAAATTTGGAATTTAGATGAGACAAATGGTAACAGATACATCGAATGCTACAAATAGGAAGCATGATTATGTTTCCAAAAGAACATTTCACAGCTTATCCTGCATTTTAATGTGACCTGATGATTGGAGAAGCCATTTCCCAGGGAAACTTTTTGCCAGCATTGACTTCATTTTTAATCTAACAATGAGTTAAGGTTCAGTAAGGGAAAAGAAAATTTTTTCGGGGTGGGAGGGGGGAAGGAAGTGTTCAGACCTGTCCAGACCAGATAATGATTTTAATTGTCTTCAAATCAATGATAGATAATTACATTAAACCTCAAATTAGCTAACACATGAAGGACTTCATTACAACAGGCCCAAGCCTCCCCAGATGTTCTTCCTGTATAGAAGACAGTTGTGTATCATAGGACCAGGCTACAGTACTTTTTCCCTCCCTCACCCTCTTGGTTTGTTGGCAGCTACTGTACCTCATGATTTAAACATGGACATTTCTAATTAAATGAGAGCTCAGCTGCATTCTTGAACTAATTTATAACATTTGATTTGAAATGTAATAGCTTCAATCTTCCTCTGATTAAAAACAGTCGTATACTGTACATGGTTACTATTTTGATGCTCCAACATGCAGTTTTTATTTTTACATTCCCCTTTCTACACAGCTGTTCAACTAATATCTTCCAATATTTTTTTAATTTTTATTTTTTGGTAACAGCATGTTCATAAGGCAGAACTATTCAAATTCCACAATGCTTAAGTTCTCAGGAAAGTGGTGGGATATTTTCAGCTCTTAGAGGGAAAACCTTCCTGAAGAAATCAACCATGGTGTTTAAACTGGTGATTAGGTGTGGGTGTTGTTTTGTTTTATTTTGAAGTGGAGAGGGAGAAAAGGAGAGGGCAGTTTTCACAAGTCATTAAATCACGATGGGATTGCCGAAGGAAGGTCTGGTAATTCACGAATGTCATTCCAACTGTCTCTTCCTTTCAAAGACATTATGTCTGCTCTGGTTTCCCTTTTCTCACTTTAAAATCTTGAACCCTGTAGTTAAGCTGGACACTGTCTTCTATCTTGAATCTCTTGATTCCTTGTCCTGTCATCACTCATTCTTTCCCAAACACCAATCCTGAATTAATCCTGCCATAAGCTTTTTGTGTTCCTGCTCCTTTGCTCCTGAACAGCAGTGGAGGAAGTTACACAAATGTGCTGAATCCCCTACACATTTTTGTTATCCAGTCTCAGCTGGCCCCTCATTGCTAAACACTAATTCTTTTTCTCTTCCCTAATTTGATCTCTATCCCACTTCCGTTAGCATATGTTCCAAACCTTCTCTTTTCAAATAATGTATATCATCTTCTCCCTCTCAGCAGAGGATGTTATCTCACACTTAGTTGAAGAAATTGAGGCCATATGTCTCATGGTCCCTTTTCTTCCCAAGTCTACACTTCAAATAATATCTACATCATTCCCCACTCTCTCCAGTCCCCACATTGCTCCAGTCTCAGCAGAAGAGGTAGCCCTTCTTGTAAATCCCTGCCCCTCTACTTGTGCCCTTGATTCTACCCCCTTCCATCTCCTCTGTGAGCTTGCCTCTTTGATCCTCTCTCTAATTTTCAGTTTCTCCTAATCTACTATCTTTACTTCTTACAAACATGCTTAGATCTCCTTCGCTTTAAAAGCTTCCACTTGACCTTATCATCCCCTCAAGCTATTGTCTTGCATAGATTCTTTTCACAGCTAAATTCCTAGGATAAAGAAAAAGAAAAGCAAACAAAAGAATATAATGCCTCTGGTTCCTTCCTTCTCCCTTCCTAACACCTTGCAATGTGTCCTGTAGCATCATCATTCAATTAAAACTTCTCTCTATGTGGAAACATAGTCACACTTCCTATTTGTAGAACTCAATGTATCTGTTATCATTTGTCTATAACATTACCAATGATCTCACTATTTCCAATTCTAATGTCTTTTTCTCGGTACTCTTACTCGTTGACATCTGCAGCATATGACACTATTAATTACCATCTCCTAAATACTCTCCCTTCTCTGGGTTTGTCCGCCACTCTTCTCTCCTAACTTGTTCCTAATTGGTTGTTTCTTTTCAGTCTCTTTTGAGGTTAACATCTATGTCCTCCCAGCTATATGTAAGTGCACCCTAGGGCCTTCTTCTCTCTCATTACTATACTCTTGGCTATCTCATCAGCTCCTGGGAGTTTAGTTATCAACTTTAATCAGACAGCTCCCACATCTAAATTTTAAGCCTCCATCTTTCTCCTAACCTATAATCCCACAACACCAACAGCCTATTGAACATCTCCAACTGGATATCCCATTGGTATCTGAAACTGAGTATGTTCAAAATGGAACTCTCTTCTCCAAACCGACCCTTCTTTCTCTCTTTGCTAAGGGCACGACCATCCTTCTGGTCACTGAATTTTGTAACCTCGTGGTAATCTCCTACTCTTCCATTTCTCTCACAGTATGAAATCCAATCAGTTGACAATCTTTGTTGATTGTTCCTTTGTAATAAATCTCCCATCTGAACCCTTTTCTCCACTTGCACATCCACTAGTCTGGCTCAGGCCCTCATCACGTCTCACCTGTACTATTGCATTAACCTCCATTCAGACTCTCCTTTCCAGTTTATCCTACACATTGGTGCCAAATAAATATTCATGAAGCACAAGTCTGTCCTTGTCACTTCCTGCCTCAAGAAACTCCATTGGCTCCACTTCCCTCCATAATAAAATGTAAACTTTTGTTTGGTTTTTAAAAGTCCTTTACCATCTGACTCCAGCCCTCCAGTCTTATTTCATATTGCTGTCTTTTCTGCACTTTGTGTTCTATACAAACCATCCTATTTGCGTGCCGCATACATGACAGTTACATTCTAGTACCTGTGCCTGTAGGCATAGTCCATATTCCATTCCTGGAATGCCCTCTTTCCTCCCCTTTGCCTCAGGGAAACCCTGAGTTCTTTTGGGACTTAGCTTAGTTGTACTACCCCCTACAGGAGACCTATCCTGATCCCCCAATTGCTAGTACCCCCCCCAATGCTTTGTGTTTTCATTGTATATATTTTGCATTTAATATTCTATGTACACGCAGTTTTCTCCCAATAGGATGTGAACTCTTTAAAGGCAGGTACTGTTTTTCGTCTTTGCATCTCTAGCACCTAACACAATGCCTGACACTTATTAGACACCTAGTAAAAATGCTTGTTGCTTTTTTCTTATAGAAAAACATTATTGGACATGATGTGAAGGAGGCTTTTGGTTTAAATCATGTTTACTTCTGTGGTAAAGGCAGAAAACCGTTCTTTCAGACTGTGGTCCTTCTACTGCTTAAAGGACAGCTTACATCTCACATGGTATAAAATCTTCTTGTCCTGAGAAGAATGTGGCCCTATATAAAATTTATCCCACTAGGGGCAGCTAGGTGGTGCAGTGGACAGAACCAGAAAGACTCATCTTCATGAGTTCAAATCTGGCCTCAGATATTTACTAGGCAAGTCACTTAAGCCTGTTTGCCTCAGTTTCCTCATCTTTAAAATGAGCTGGAGAAGGAAATGACAAATCACTCCAGCATCTTTGCCTAGAAAACTCCAGATGGGGTCACAAAGGGTTGGACATGACTGAAACAACTGAACAAGCAATAAACAAAATTTGGTAGTAAGCCCTTCAAAAGTGACTTATCTTCCATGTGTATGAAGTGTGTGTGTGTGTGTGTGTGTGTGTGTGTGTGTGTGTGTGGGTATGTGTGTGTGTATGCTCATGTGAATGTATGTAGAGGTTTGATGTTATTTGTGCTTTGGTACTAGTGTATTTATGTGTATATGTATAGCTCTAAGGGGCAGCTATGTGGTAAAGTGGATAGAGTACTGGACCTGGAGTCAGGAAGACTTCTTTTTCTGAGTTCAGATCTGGTCTCAAACACTTAAGCTATGTGACCCTGGGCAAGTCACTTAACCCTGTTTGCCTCAGTTTCCTCATCTGTAAAATGAGCTGGAGAAGGAAATGGCAAACCACTCCAGTATCTTTGCCAAAAAACTTCAAGTGGGGTCATGAAGAGTCGGACATGACTGAAAAACATCTGAACAAAATAGCTCTGTGTATGTATGTACTTTTTGACATTGTGACTATTTGTCTCTCTTATAACTAGCCCATGATCTTGGGCAACGCGCTTTCCCCATCTTGGTTTTAGTTTGCTTTTCTGCAAAATGAGGGGAGTTAGACTAGATGATCCTTAAGGATCCCAGCCCTGATAGACCATGTAATTATAGGAGATATAACTATAAAATAGTGAGACATGCCTCTTTTAATAAACACTCTATAACTTGTACAACCAAATGAGTTCCATCCTTCCAAGTAATCACCATTGGATGATACACACTTATTCAGATGCTGCTTATCTTTCTCCAAACATTTTTACAACTCTTCTTTGGCATTTGTGGAGCCATCTCCAAAGCCTCACAGAAAAAAATCAGTCTAATTATTATAGTTATGCTTCATATTTAACAAAAAAATAGCATGACCTGGCTGGACAACTAACCTTATTTGTTCACACTTGGCTCTGAATGCCTTTGGGTTGTTTCCAAAAATTAAATCCACCTTCCAGGGATGAAGCTGAGGATACCATTGAGGATACTGAAAATAATAGAGTGTGTTTCTGAAGGTAATTCTAACAGAATTCTAAAAAATGTTCCAAACAATGGCAGTATTGTTTAACTAATTATATAGCCTCAGTAGGGGACTACTTGGAAAGGACAGTGGTCATTAAGATATACAAGTTATATTTACAGAATATTAGTTATATTGCTTTATAATTAAAACTTTTTATATTATCTTTTCTTGCAAATTCCTATAGCTTAGTTTGGTGCCACGAGCAAAATAAAGACTAAAAAATATTTGTGGAAAATAAGGATGAACAGAACACAAAATATGTAAAGAAATGTCCCTCTGCCTCCTTGTAAATGAATAACATACCAAATAACATACCTAAAGTTGGTTGATCATAAATCCCTGATTTTCTTTTTCTATTCAACTAAATTGTTCAGGTTTTGGCCTATTGTTACCAAATTAAATAAACCAGAGTATTTATATTTTATAAAAATGACTAATTGGTGAATGATTTTGAAAATCTTGCTACCTTAGAAGGAAGTCAGGCAATATAATGCTACAAGAGACCTTGGGAATCCATGCAGCCCTTATGTCCAGGAAGGACCTCAACTAATAATCTAAGAAAGAAAATTATTTATCCAGCTTTGGAACAAAATCTGCAGAAGAGATTCTACAACTGACCCTGGCAGTGTATCCTGGTGTTTTAAAATGCTTATTGTTAGGTAATCCTTTCTGGTGTTTAACATAAGTCTTTCTTGATGCAGTTTAAACACATTCTCTCTCTTCTTGTTGGAAATATCCTATCAGGCACAAAATACTAGAAACACCACCATGAATCTATTTCTATAAATCTATCTATACTTATTTTCACAACTGTTTATATATTCCTTCTGCCAAGCTACATTCCAGACTTTTAGACTAGACAGAAGAAAAATGACTAACAAGATATCAATACTTAATATAAATAAGATGATAATTAAGAGAACTCTTAGCTGCCCTTGATGAATTTAATTCATCGGGCCCATAAATTTATTTTAATAGTGATTTTTGAAAGTATCATGGAAAACAGGAAAGATACTGTATGATTATTGTTGTTATTGTTCAGTTGATCAGTCACATTTGATTCTTCATGATCCTGTGGACATACTGTCCATGGGGTTTTCTTGACAAAGATACTGGAGTGGTTTGCCATTTTTTCTCCAGTGGATTAAGGCAAACAGGAATTAAGTGACTTGCCCAGGGTCACACAGCCAGTAAATTTCTGAGGCCAGATTTGAACTTAAGTTTTCCTGACTCCTGACCCAGTGCTCTATTCACTGAGCCACCTAGCTTCCTCACTGTGTGATTAGAAAAGGTCAAATATTCTGGTTTTTTTTTTAAAGGCAGAAAATGGAATCTATAAATTATAGGCTATTTACTTTAATCTCTGGGGAAATTCTAGAATATATTATTAAAGAAATGGCTAGTGGCATTTAACAAAGAGCTAACCCAAGTTCACCAAGAACAGGTCAAGCCAGAATCACCTTATTTCACTTTTTACTGTTACTAAAATGATAGAACAGAGGAATGCTGTAGATATAGCTCAGTTTTCATCAAGTGGTTAATTAAGTATCTCGTGTTCTTCATGTGAGAAAGCTGAAGAGATGTGGCCTAAACACAAATACAGTACAACTAAATGGATTTGATTGGAACACTAATGCATTGTTAGTGGAGTTGTGAAATGATCCAACCATTATGGAGAGCAATTTGGAACTATGCCCAAAGGGCTATAAAAATGTGCATACTCTTTGACCCAGCAATACCACTTCTAGGTCTATATCCCACAGAGATCATAAAAATGGGAAAAGGACCCATATGTACAAAAATATTTATAGCAGCTCTTTTTGTGGTGCCCAAGAATTGGAAGTTGAGAGGATTCCCATCAACTGGGGAATGACTTAACAAGTTGTGTTATATGAATGTGATGGAACACTATTGTTCCAAAGGAAATGATGAGCAGACGGACTTCAGAAAAACCTGGAAAGACTACATGAACTGATGCTGAGTGAAATGAGCAGAACCAGGAGAACATTGTACACATTAACAGCAACATTGTGCAATGACTGACTTTGATAGACTTAGCTCTTCTCAGCAATGCAAGGATCTAAGACAGCACCAAAAGACTCATGATGGAAACTGCTCTCTACATCCAGAAAAAGAACTATGAAATCTGAATGCAGATCGAAGCATACTATTTGGCCTCATTTTTATTGTTGTTGTTGTTGTTTCTTTTTTCTCATGGTTTCTCCCATTGGTTCTAATCCTTCTTTACAACATGACTAATGCGAAAATATGTTTAATAGGAATGTATATGTAGAGCTTATATCAGATTGCACACCATCTTGGGGAGGGCAGAAGAAAGGAAGGGGGAGAAAATTTAGAAGTGAATGTTGAAAACTAAAAATAAATAAATAATAAAAATAGACAAAAGAAGCTAAATGGATTTGAAACAAGTTGAATGGCTGTACTCAAAGAGTAGCTATACATTCCTTTATTTCAACTGGGAAGAAAATCGCTAATGGAGAGCCTCAGGGATCTGTGCTTACCTGTCTGTGGGTTATCATTTTTATTAATGAGTTGGATAAAGGCAAAGACAGAATTTGTCCAACTTGCTGATGGAACTATAGTAACATGGATAACTAAGAAACTGGATGGCATAGTAAGGATGCAAAAATATATCCTGATAGCCTAGAATGTTTGGGCAAAACCTAATAATATGAAATTTGATAGTATTAAATACAATTGATTTAGAGTCATAGATCATAGAAACATAGAGTTGGGAGGGATTTCATGGGCTGTTTAGTCCAACCTCTCACTTTACAGGTGAGGAAAAGGAGACCTATGGAGGTTAAATGACTTGCTCAAAGTAATGCAGGTAGTAAACATCAGAGGCAAGAGATGGACCCAGCCCTTCTGATTCCAGAGCTAGTGTTCTTCCTATTACGTTGTTTTTCACTTGGGTTCAGGAAATTGACTTTACAAATAAAATATGGGAGAGGCCTAGTTGGATAGCAATTTGTCTGAAAAAAAAAATCTTGGGTTTTTAGTGAACCACAAGTTCAATGTTAGTCAATCTTGGCCTACATGATGCAATGTATCTTCCAAGATGATAGTTTTGCTGTGTGCTTAACTGGTCAAGGGACAGCTAGGTGGTGTGGTGGATAGAGCACCAGACCTGGAGTCAGGAAGATTCATCTTTCTGAGTTCAGATCTGGTCTCAGACACTTGCTAGCTGTGTGACCTTGGGCAAGTCACTTAAGCCTGTTTGCCTCAGTTTCTCATCTGTAAAATGAGCTGGATAAGGAAATGGCAAACCACTCCAGTATCTTTGCCAATAAAACCCCAAATATAGTCATGAATAATTGGACATGACTGAAAATGACTGAATGGCAACAAAATATTGTATTCAGTTCCAACTTATTGATAAGCTAGAAAATGGACAAAGAAAGGCCATCAGAACAGGGAGAGGTTTGAGACCATGACATATGAAGGTCAGTTGAAGAAACTGGTTATGTTTAGACTAATACGAGAAGATTCAGAGAAGACATTATAGCCATCTTTAAAATGTTGAAAGGTTATTTTGTGGAAGTGGGATTAGATTTTTTCTGTTTGGCCCCAGAAGGCAGAACTAGGTACTGTGGATGAAAGTTCCCAATAAAGAGAAATTTTGGCTTGATGCTAGGAACTCCTTCCTCTCAGTTGCTGCAATTGCAAAGCAGAATGAGCTACCTCTGGAGACAGTGGGTTTCCTCCAGGAAAGACCAGATGACCACTTGTTGTGCGTTTTGCAGGAGCTCTTTATGTTAAGGGCATAAATTAGTCTAGATGGCCACTGAGGTCTCTTCCAAGTCTAAAATTCTGTTTCTTTGGTTCTGTTCTCCTCCAGCCTAAATGAAGAATATCTCTTTCACTTTTTTTCTTATCTATACTAATCCCAAGCTTTAAGCTATTTTTGTTGTTCTTTTTATACTCTGTGAATTCTGCAAATCTCAAGTTAAAGGAGCCCAAACTGGGTGCAGTATTAAAAAAAAAAAAGCAAACCCTGACCAGTACAGAAGCTAGTGGAAGATTATGTTATGGTTTCCATATGTCATGTTTCTAATTCTCCTTTGAAGTGTTGCTCTGTTGTTTTTTAATGACAAAAATATTATAGTATATTTACAGGATCAGATTTTAAAGCTGGAAGGAGCCTTAGAGATTATCTAGACCCCTCCATGTTGCCAATGAGGAAGGGAAGTGGCTTGCCTAAGGTTCTGCACATAGAAAGAGGCAGAGCTAGGATTCCAAACCAGGCCCTCAGACTCCAGATCTAATGCTCTTTCTATTCCACCACACTGTCTGTATGATTGACCTACTGCAAAGCTTCCTATCCCCACACCCTATTCTATGTGGTTTGCTTTTATTTCCCAATACAGTTTTATCCTGTTTACATCCAACCTCTTCTCTTAATTTTCAGAGTAAATTTTAATTGACATTTTTTCTTCCAGGAGCTTCTGAGTATCATCAGTATAGTTCCAGAACATTTTATCTGGTCCGTCATCCAAATCATTAATTAAAACTAATACTTCTGAGTCTCTGGTTCATGAATAGGCTTTTGTAAATTTTCAAAGAACTTTCTGAAGTTTTTCTGGACACTGCAAGACACTACAGTCCTTTTGTGTTCTCTGCCATTCAGGCCTTCTTTTTCATAGACTCACATAGTTTTGGAGTTGGAAGGGGTCTCAGTTGCCATTTTTTCCTACACATTCTGGAACAAGAATGCCCTCTCCACCACTCTACCATAGTTAACAAATGGTCATCCAGTCTTTGCTTGAAGACCTCAGCTGAGGAAGAGCCCAACACCTCCTGAGGTAACTCATTTCCACTTTGAAGTAGCTTTAATTATTAGGACATTTTTCCTTACATTAAATCCAAATTTTTCTCTTTGTAACTTACACATATCATTTGTAGTTCTGCACTATGAGTCCAAAGAGAATGCATCTAATCCCTTTCCCATCTGACAACACTTGTCAGCAAATAATATGCTCCTGCATGTGTGAGCCCTTTCCAAATGCAAAACTGAAGGTGCACAGTTCTCAGTGGTAGTACTGTATCTGTGCCACGTGTTTTGTAAAACTACATGGAGATTTGCCTTTTGGTTTATGGCACTGCTACTGTAGTACTGGAGAGGCCTGGTGCTCTCCAGGTCACTTAAAGGGAAGGTGCCATATTTACTTTTGAATTCTCCATCCAGTTAAAATATGCAAGACACAAACATAATATCAATGCCTTTGATTAACAGTCATCAGCACCCATAGGAGTAGATTCAGGATGGTGCTTCTAGTATTTTTTGTGGCTGAGAGGAAAGATGCCATCATGAATTCACAAGGCATCAACACTATTGCATGGTAGTCTCAGTACCCTTTGATTACCTATTACAGATTGTCAAAACATAGTCTGATCTGGCAAATCAAGAACAACTTTTCACTTCCAGGCTTGAATCTACTCTGCTTCTCCAGTTGCTATGGAGATGGTCATATGAAAGCAGCCTTGTATTTGGTTAGGGATAGGAGGTTTTGGTATTTTCAGAGTCTCGGTTTAGTTCTATTTTCCTTTTTTCCATAGCCCTGCCATTGTCATCACTTCTGAAAGCAGTGGTTTACTTTACATATAGATTAATTGTAGTCTTCATTCAAGAATATGGTCTTCACATGTGATACTGAAAAAGGAATAGAAAAATAAATGGGAGCTACAGAATTAAGCAAAATAAGGTAATAACTTATTTATATAGTACCTTATGGTTTATAAAAGACTTTCCTCATAGCCACTCTAGGATCTAGATAGGTTTATCATCCACATTTTACAGAAGATACACTTGAGGCTGTGAGAGGTTGAATGATTTGCCTGCATCCACATGACTATAAACCTATTTTAGTAGCTGTTGGGTACTGGAACCCCATTTTCCTGACCCCCCTCTGTGCCCTTTTCATTACATCATAATGTTTTGAAATTATCATTTTGTGATAAGGCAAATTTTTAATTAATTTAGTGGATTTGACAGTCATGAAGGATGAGCGTAAGTCCACATTGCTACAGGCTTGGTGACTGCTATTAGTACCTCTCTACTGCCTTAAGAGAGTGAGATGCTAAGAACAGGAAGAAACAGACAGCACAGGAAACTAAAGTACCAGCTAATTCCATAGGATTGATTTTAGGCTCAAAGGAGATAATGTACATAAAGCTCATTGTGAACTTCAAAGCATTATATAACTGATAGTTATAATAATTATTTTCATTAATCTAATCTTACCCAATTAGAAATTCTGAGTTAGCTGGGCCAATCATGAGTTTGGGTTTCTCTTACCTTATGGAAAGTGCCCCATTGACTTTGGATAGCTCAGTAATTAGTTGGAACAAATTGATTAAACTAAATGCTTCTTTATCACGTACACTTCCTTGAACACTACTCCCTACTAATGCAGAAGTCCATTTTCATGCAAAAATTGAGTGCTAGACCCCTGTCCCCATGCTCTCCACCCCTGTACCCATTGGAGACTTCTTAGGATAGCCTGTATTAAGCCAAGGGATTATTAGAAAGACACTCCTCACCTTTCACCAACTCTGATATATGATGAAAGCTTACATTAGCTTCTTTGCTTTCTGGTTATTTTAATTGAATTTGAACTTTGGTAGACTCTCAGCCATTCTTAGAGAATAGTGTCAGCAACATGAAAAATCAGAGTATGGAAAATAAAGTATAAAACCAGAATAACAGCTAAGATTTCCTTTGTCCCTTTAAGAAATGAATCAAAGCACCAAGGTGCTGAGCCAAGTGATTGTTTTTAATGGTCTATAAATTCAGTGATGAGCCTAATATTCCTTGACTTCCTCATTTTTCCCTTGGGGTTTAGATGCTTTCTTATGTTCAGTTTTAGAGGCAAGTATATGGGAGGAGATTTAGTGCTCATGACAGCTAACAACAGGCTATATAAATATGATGACCCCGCCTCTTCTATCCCAGGAATATCCCCTGTGCTCCTTCCTAGAGTTTATGATATGCTTCAGTGTCAAGGAGATGAGACCTAAAGAGCTGTGAAGAAACCATTTGGTAGTGATCTGTCCCACATGATTTTTTCTTCTTTGGGTAGAGAGATAATTTAGGACTCAAAAACCCTTGGAGAAATGGAGAAAGGATGTTATAATAGGGAAAGGTTTGAGAACATCCACTCTAAATCAATAAGGCACATAAAGGGAAACTGCCCAAATGAGGAGGATGTTACTAAGTAACTATCTGCATCCCATGGCTATCCCTCCTCACACTCTAGCAGAGAGATGCAATGGGTTTAACATGGAGGTACACCTAGAACTTTTCTGTTATCTTGAAACTCTCATGCTCCTGATTTTCTTCTGCTTCTCCTTGCTGCTGGTGAAGGGTTCAAGGCCCACAAGAAGTTAGGGTCAATAGATAAGTGTTCTTAAATGCCAGGGCTGGACTAGGCCACAGAACAGGGTCAGAGATTCAGATGACTTTAGGTATCTCCAGCAGTAGAGCCTTTATTATCTCAAACAAATAGCTCCTCCTGACTCAGCTTTCTATCTGTTAAATTATATACAGCAAATCTGTAGGCCTTTATTGATTATTTAATATGCTCTCAGCATTGTGTTGTGTGTTTTAGGGAATACTAGAAACCATATGACAGTTCTTACCCACAGGGAGCTTATGATCAAGCCCAGGAAAAAAGATTTACACATAAAAATCATAGACTCCTTGAGTTAGAAGATACCTTAGTGTACTCTCTGCAACATGCCTGATAGCCAGCTGGTCTCTTACTCGTAATAATAATAATGATGATGATTAATGCTTTAATATATATATATATATATATATATATATGTTGTCTCATTTAATCCTCTCAATAATCCTTTAAAATAGGTATATTATCACCATCTTACAGATGAGGAAAAAGGCTGTCAAAGATCAAGTGACTTTCCCAGAGTCATGTAACTAGTTAAGTATGTAATCCAGAATTTGAACATAGGCCTTCCTGATTCCAAGTCCACATTCTATCTACTGTGACATTTACCTCCCTTGGTAAATACATATAGGGAACATACTTGAATGAGCTTACATACAGGGAGTACAAGTGATGGGGCACAAATGTAGGAAACACATGTGGCCTAAGCACATATAATGAAGCCACACATATAGGAACATGTGTAGGCAGGGCACATGAGTGGCTGGGGTAACTCATACCTCTGATACTATAAGCAACCAATTTTGGTGCCATCACTGTGCTGCTGTCTGTGGTGGTCACTGCATGCCAGGCTTCCATGGGGCATCATGTCATCTGTTGGGAGCTTCCATTGGTTTCTAGCTACAGTGTTTCCTGAAGTGCATTCTGTATTGGGACCTGGCACACAGCTGCTAGTAAACCCCTCCCAGGAAAGAAAGGGTTAATAAGCTGTTTTAGTCTATATAGCCCAAGGAGTCAATGACAACCAGATCCATCTAGGTAACTAATGAAAGCCAGGAGAAACCCTCGGGCTAAGATCACATCCAATCTGGCTGCATCTTTTGTTGTTGTTGTGGTTGTTGCTGGCTTAAAGTCCCTGGTCCCAGCCAACTATCTGACTTGGACATAGAAAATTTCTTTTAACTTCCATCAGATCCCTAATTGTAAGTCTCTATTCCCTCAAACCATTTGCAAAAATGCCACCTAAAAATGACTTAAGCGAGGCATGTAGGGGTGAAAATATAACTTCTTTTTAGTTCCCGTAATGATACTGTTTGCCATGAAAATCTGGGACAAGAAAAAAAAGAGCTAAGCCAAGTTCCTGTTCTACATTATTTATTCTACATTCCTGCATTTATTATACATACCTGCCAGCAACAAGGTTGCTATTGTTTAACATTCCTGTCAGTAACAAAACTGAAGAATCTTCCTATTTAGATAAAATATATTATTTCTAAAAAGAAGTAAAGTGTAGATAAACATCTATTAAGTGCTGACTATTTGATAATTAAAACCATGGAAATGAATGAGATCAAAGCAGAGTGTAGAGAGAGATGAGAAGAGATACAATGACAGAACCTTGGAGAACATCCAATATTAAGTGATGAGAGGAAAACAAAAAGCCAGTGAAATATGAGTGATTGGAGAGGTACAGAGACAACAATGTAGGAACAGTGTTATTATGACAGCCAAGGGAAGAGAGAGTATCAAGAAACAAGGGATGACCAACAGTGTCAAGTGAGGGTTAAAGAAGTTAGGAATGAAAACCTAGTACCCTAGATTGAGGGCTGGAAAGGAGCTCAGGGATCATCTAGTCCAATCCCTTAATTTTATAAATGAAGAAACCAAGGCCTACAGAGCTTAAGTGACTTGCCCAACGCTTCTTACACTTGAAATGGAAGATTGAGATCTGAATCCACAACCTCTGACTCCAAATCTAGAACTCTTTCCATGACACTGTACTGGCTCCTGCTTGTCATCAGAGCTATAGGTGAGATCCAAGGTCCTTTCTAGACTTGCATTCCATGATCTCCTGGTTTGGCGAACAAGGAGGTCATTGATAACCTTAGAAAGGTTAGATTAAGTAGCATGGTGAAGATTAAAGTCATATTGCAAGGAGTTGAGGAATGAATGGTTGTTGAGAGAGTATAGGCAGGGGCAGAGAGTGTAGAGTATTCTATCCAAAAGTTTTTCATAGAAGGAGAGAAAAATGATAGGAAAATAGCTTGAGGGAAATGCAGAGTCAATGGGGTTTATATTTTTTAGGAGAGGGGATACCTGAACTTGTTTGTAGGCAGTGTTACAACAATCAAGGAGGCAGGAGAGTTGAGGAGCAGGAAGGCAGAAGCTACCAATATTCCCTAACTAGGATCTCAGTTTCTTTTCATGCTCTGTGGTAGCCTATAGGAAGCATGTAAATGGAGGGAGATTTAAGGTCTCCTGTGTCTCTTAACTGATCTTTATCCTGTGCCTGAGGGCTGAGTGTGTTGAAAGGAAAGAGGGCAAGAGAACCAGTTGAGAACTGAATAATTTTCCCTGTGTATCTGTATTTATGTCCCTTATTGTTTGGGTCACTGGGAGAGTCCTCTGTATTAGCCTGTATGGAAAGCTGCTTGACATCTTTGGCACAGAATATACCAAAAGTCTAGGTGATAATGACCCTGCAGAAAGACATTGTCACATGTACTCATTTTGGCCTGTAATCATTTATTTATTTTTACTATAATATTTTATTTTTCCAAATTACATGTTAAAACAATTTTTGAACATTTTTAAAAAAGTATTGAGTTCCAAATTCTATCCCTTTCTCCCTTCCCTCGTCCCTGAGATGGTAAGCAATCTGATATAGTTTATGCATGTGCAGTCATGTAAAACATTTTCATATTAGTCATTTTGTACAAGAAGACTCGAATAGAAAGAAAAAAAAAGAAAGAAAAGAAAGTGAAAAATAGAATGCTTCAATCTGTATTCAGATAGTATCACTTCTTTCTCTAGAGGCGGATAGTATGCTTCACCATTTTTTTGGGGGATTGTCTTGGAACATTGTATTGCTGAGAATAGCTAAGTCATTCACGGTTCTTCATTGTACAATATTGCTGTTACTGTGTACAATGTTCTCCTGATTCTCCTCACTTCACTTTGTATCAATTCATGTAATTTTTTTCCAGGTTTTTCTGAAATCATCCTGTCTATCATTTGTTATAGCACAATAATATTCCATCACAATCATATACCACAGCTTGTTTAGCCATTCCCCAATTGATGGGCATCCTCTCAATTTCCAATTCTTAGCCATCACAAAAAGAGCTGCTATAAAATATTTTTGTACAAATAGGTCCTTTTCCCTTTTTTATATCTTTGAGATATAGACCTAGCAGTGGTATTGCTGAATCAAAGGGTATGCACAGTTTTATAGTCCTTTGGGCATAGTTTCAATTGCTTTCCAGAATGGTTGGATTGGTTCACCGTTCCTCCAAGAGTGTGTTAGTGTCCCAGTTTTCCCACATTCCCTCCAACATTTATCATTTTCCTTTTTTTGTCATATTAGCCAATGTGATAGGTTTGAGGTGGTAGCTCAGAGTTGTTTTAATTTGCTTATGGTATCATCCTTTGTGTATAAATCATGTACCCATTTTGACCTTATCTCAGTATATGGTATGAGATGTTGGTCTATACCTAGTTTCTGCCATACTGTTTTCCAGTACTCTTGATGACACTTTCTGATCCTATCTATATTCTTACAAGTGTGCTTGTTTTAGAGGTCAATATGCTCTGAAAGTTATTATTCATGAGACCCTGACACCCTTGAAGGGAAAGAGGCAATGGAGGAGAGATTAAGGATTAATTCAAGGAGAGAGCAAAATTGATAGAGAACAATTTCATGGAGGAAGTGGGAAGGAATGGGATCAGTCAAGCATGCATACAGGTTAGCCTTGGCAAGGTTGAGAGACACCATATTTTCTGAGACTAGAATAAAAGTTGATAGAATGAGTGACAGCATCATTTTAGGGGACATGAAAAAGCTTATAACCAATGCTTTCAATCTTCTCACTAAGGTAAGAAGACAAGACTTCTTGAAAGTAAGAAAGGAAGCATTGAAATTGGAGGCTTGAAGAGAATAGAGAAGAGAAAAGCTACTGTCCAAATGTGGCAGAGATCTAATAGAGATGAATAAAAGGATTATAATAAACCTAACTAGCTTAAATTTGTAGATAATCAATATACTTTTGTGATTTCTTTCAGCAATACTGGACCATTTAGGAAGAGTAGCACAATTAAATATAATTCAACAAATATTAAGGAGCTACTATATGCAAAGCACTGTGCTGGACACTGGAGATACAAAGGCAAAAAAAAAATGAGGCACCAAAGTCCAGGAACTTGCATTTACCAAGGATGATGCATGTACACAAATAACTGTGCTACAAAGTTGAATGTGACTGGGGCAAAGGAGGGAGAAATAGACAATGTACTCTAGGAAAATGGGATGACAGAAAAAACACTTTAATCTGGGGATAGGGAAATAGAGGGATCAGAGAAAGCTTCATGGAAGAGATGATGCCTTATCTGAGCTTTGAGGGTTTCAATAGGCAGAGATCAGGAAAGAGTGTATTCCAGGAATGAAGAATGCCCTGGAGGAGTGCAAGTGGGAGAATGCTTGACAAAAACTGGGGAATATCCAATAGGCTCATTTGGTTGTAGCATAGGCTTCATGAAGGAAATGGAATAATGTCTTGGGGCTTAGCAAGCAATCTCTTATTGCCTAAATCTCAAAAGGGCAAGTGATTCAAAGACTGAGGAAAGTTTTGTATCAAGACTGGGTAGGAAAGGGAAGGAGGCCAGAATGGGATTGATAGATTCGGAGAAAAGAGAGCAACTTAGCTCAGGACCTTCAGCATAAGGAGGCTGAAGAAATGGTTTTGGAGGAATTATGAAGTAAAGTAGGAGAAGCAAGCTAGTACATTGTAATCTTATTTATACTAGTAAGATTTCCACAAGGTAATGTTGATACCAAATTTTGTAAGCTTATATCCTCACTAGAATTCACAGCTGTAACACATGGATTCATTTCCCCCCTGTACTCCCATTAATTAAGTGCTCAGTTGGAATTAACTTCTCGTAAATCTTCTGAATTTCTGTAGGTAAATATATATGTATATTTATTTTTCTCTTGCTGGCAGAGTAAATGGAAACATGACTTACCAATGAAATTACTTGCCTGAGAAAGAAGCCTGTTCATTTTGAATCATAGACATTATCAGTTTATCTTTATTTGTATCTTTATTTGTATTTTAGAAGTAAAATGTGATAGAGTAAACAGTAGCACCCAGCATGGAGTGACAGTGTTTTGTTTTCTCCTTTTAAATTGTATTCCACTCCCACAAGAAAAACCAGGCAGGAGAATGTGTCAGAAGAAAGGCAATTTAGGAATTGTACTTAATCTCATTTTTCAGTTTAATGTTTCTGTTCTTTCATCATAAAGATCAGCTGCATTTTATTTTTTTTCCATTTCCTTAGAATAACATCCCCTTTTAGTCAACATGCTTAACGTAGTTCTCAATGATGTTCTAGCACAATAAATTTTCATATCTCATGTGTATGTACATATGGTAGAAATTTCTTTGAGTTCCAGTCACGTGGGGGAGGAATATCGCGGTTGCTTTGTTAATGTGGTGTTTGTGTTGAAGTGGTTAGGGCCCTGTGCTTTAACTCACAGTACGAGGCGTAATGAGATGGCTTTGATGGTAGTCATAGACTAGTGGGATGGTCACAGTTTCACACTTCAAAGCTGAGCATATGGGGTGAATACTGGTTAGCTTTGTACTCTATGGGAATGGTTGGGGGGCCATACTTAACATCTCTGTTTAATGAAGACACTGAAAAACTAATGCTTTCTCTCTTGAAAAAATTTGACATTCAAAGAGAGAACTTTTCCTCTTGCCCCCAACATTGCAACCTTAAAAAATGCCATGTAATTTTCCAAAGATTAAAAAGTATTGCTGTATTCTTAATATTTTTTAATGTACAGGTCTTCAGTTTTTCAAAGTGTGAAACTGATTAAAGTTTCATCTGTCATATTGCTTAAGCTATTTTCTAGTATTGCTCTTTTTTTTGAAGAATTGTAGCAAAGGAAAATGAAAGTTTAGTTTAGGCTTAAGAATAACAGATGCTTAAATTATGCTTTAAGGTTTGCTCTACATTTGTTATCACTTTTGATCCTCACAACAACTGGGTAAAGTAAGTATTAAAGATATTTTAGACCCATTTTACAGATGATGAAATTGAGGCTAAGACTTGCTCGAAGTCACATAGTAAGTGTCTGAGGTATGATTCAAATCCAGATCTTCTGGACTGTAAATCCAATCCTGTATTTACTATGTCATGCTCCTCCTTGGGTATCTGGGTAATTGTATGCATGGTCTATCATATTGAAAAATCAAAACAGGAAAAACATATGCAGATTGGTTTGTTTATTTTTTTTCATTCCTGTGATCAAATATAAGTTTCATACTACAGTTAACTGATTGCTGTTAGAATGTGTCCACATGTTCAAGGAGCTGGCCAGCAGGCCTCCAAGCAATGTAACAAACCCTTTCTGTTGCATCCTTTTTGCTAATTTTTTAAGTGGAAATTTGCATTTGTAGAATTTGGGGGTCTGTATACTAGACTTGTGTTCCATTGTCTTTATGACAGAGGAAGCAGCAGTAGTAAGAACCCAATTTGTTAGGAAGGAGGAAGAGAGTAACAGTGGTAAGGGGTGTGTGTGGGTGGGGGGGTGTGTGTGGGTGTGTGTGTATGCTTGTGCACATTTTAAAAGTTTTATTGGTGATTTTTGTTTTTTACATTCATATTACTTTCTAATCTGTCAGTCTCCCATAGGATCTTCCCTTGTATCAAAATAGTCAAGAAAAACAAACCGTCATGACAAAAGAATCTAATGTCATAGGCAACTTCCTCAACTTGTAGTCCACCAGGCCAAGGCCAAAAGGGATAGAGGATGTTTCATCATCAGTCCTCTAAAACCATGATTGGTCATTGCATTTCATCTGAATTCTGATGTCTTTTTGTGTTTTCTTCATTTACATTACTGTGGACATTGTATAGATTGTTCTTTTGATTCTACTTTCTTGATTCTGCATTAGTTCATGCAGATATTACTTTGTTCCTCGAAATTCCTCATATCTGTAGTTTCTTATAGCACATTAATATTCTATAACATTCATATTCCATAATTTTTTATGCAGCTGTTCTATATACAAGGAACATTAACTTTTTTTTTACTACCATAAAAAGTGCTGCTACAAATATGTTGCTATATGTGTGTATTTCCTCCCTCGGCTACTCTTTTAATTGACATTTACAGATTATCACCTGGGGATAATTACCCCAGGTTCTGTACTTGGGTCTGTACTCCTAAAACTACGGATTAGGATAATCCTCCTCCCCAAAATGGTGTGTTTACCCTTTGATAGTCAGCCAGAGGGTAAAATTAACTCAAGCAAAGGCAGTTATTGAAATGATATAACCAGGAGTTTTTAACTTGAAGTCCATAGACCCTCATGGAGAGATCTCAAGAAGTCTTTGAATTTGTTTTTTTTTTCCTATATTTTGATGACTGCATTTCACTCTAATTGGTTTCCTTTATAATCCTATGTATTTTGTATTTTATTCTGAAAAAGGGTCCATAGACTTCACCAGATAGCCAGAGGGATTCATGATGCAATGAGTGAATAAATTAAAAACAAACAAATAAATATTAAGTGTTTAATATGTGCAAAGTGCTGAGCTAAGAACTAGGGATGCAACTAGAAAAGTAAGACAGCCCTTGCTCTCCAGGAGCTTACATTATAGTGGGGGAGACAACACATGTGGAAGGTTTCAGCTGTAAGTCAAATGGAATGGTCCCGTGGTCCTTAGGGGAAAGCAGTGGGGAAGATTATAGTGCCTCCTCTTTAATGTTATTTTAACTGATAAAATATCAATTTCTGATATTAAACAGTTTGACAGTCCCAAGGACTTTGGTGACAAGAACCTTCTTTTCTGAGTTTTCAGTAGCTGGAGCCATAGCACTTCAATTCTGGAGCATTTTATCTCCTGAGCAAGATCTCCACTCTAGGTACAGTGCCCTCCACTCATCCAACTCAAATACAACTCACAACTGGCACTGAAATCTCCTTTTTCTGCTAAAAGGCTGGATTCAAGGATCACAATGTCCAGAGAATTCCAAATCTTTCCTCCTCTGCACCCAGAAGTATGCCCAGGAGCTCCATACAAGTGACTCTCTGCATTCTCTAAGAGTACCATAAGGGAAGAAGTGAAGGATGAAATCACAGCTGACTCCTACTTTTAAAAGATTGTCAGAGATGTGGCTTGTCCTTAAGCATAATTTATCTCCCATCAGTTGTGTTCATCTGATGGTGAGTTCCTTATAATTCCATCAAGTTCATCAAGGAACTTTTTCAATTTGATCAGCAAACAGGAACAGCTCACATTCTGTTATGTTTATCTGGTCATTTAGGAAACTCTTGTCACAATCTGTGGTCAGGTTGTTTAAGAAAAGTCCTGAATACCTCCTTTATACATAGGATTGCTGCATAGTTTTTTCAGACTAGTGGGCAAAATTCTATTAAATCACAGAAACTAAGAATGAATTAGATCTCAATAAACAAGGTCAGGCAACATTTTACACAGAACAAAAGCGTAAAGGCACTTTGTAACCTGAGAATATTTTAGGTATTCTGGTAGGAATCCTTAGTTTTTGCCTTTGAAAGCACCAGACTGCTATCCTTTAGACTAGTGGTTTTTAACCATTTCTGTGTCATGGACCCCTTTGGACTCAGTTTCAAAAAAAGTTTTCAAATGCATAAAATAAAATGCACAAGATATAAAGGAAACCAATTATTATGAAATACAGTTATCAAAATATATTTTTAAAAACCAAGTTATTGGACTTTATAGTAAAAGCCCCTACTTTAGAACAAGATTCAGAATGAGTCTTAGCCTTCCTAAGATTTCGGCTCTGGTACCTTTATGGTTTGTTTTGAAAGATGTGGTACATTTGTTTCTTTGAGTATGAGGTGAAAGGGGCAGAAAATCTTGACTTGTACCTAAGACCAAGAGAACATGATGGTTTCTTTGAGCATCATTGAAGATCTGGTAAAGAAGGCTAGAGACTGCTCTTGGGAACCACAGATACTCTCAGAATGCCAGAGGAAACAGGATTTGTTTTGCCTCTTCCCAGGGGAAAAAGGATGAGCAGTAGATGGTTGGAGTTGCCTTTTGGCTACACATATTGGCCGGCACAGGGCTGTTAAACAGAGCTGAACTCAACATTTTATGTTCTTTGTGCTGCCACATTACCATTCCAATGGTTTAAGAAAAAAAAGTAAAGTTTCATATTTTTCCTGCCAGCAGCCCTAAATATTTCTGAGAGAAACAAAAACAGAAAGGAAAAGAATGGTATTAAGTGATGCTCCAGACACAAAATGCACATTAGTGCAAGGCAGGCACATATAATCAATTAAGCTGATTTTTAAACACAATCCGTATGTCCTACTTTTATTACTGTAAATTCTCTATAAAACACTACATTGCAACCACAGTCATGTCTGGTATACATTTGTAGAAAAACACTTGTGATAACAATATCAAGCTGAAACTGTTGCACAAACAAGCTTTTCATTTCATACTAGTCTCTTCTTTTTGAAAAGGAGAAATTGCCAAGCTCATTACATAAATATCTAAAGTTGAAACAGAATAACATCATAAAATAAATGAGTATGAGTGGATAAAAAAAATCATTTTAAGAGGAGCTGAGGCCAGCCAGTTGGCTATATGAGATACGTTCTTCAGAGTCTCAGGCGATGCAAACAAAGTCTCAGCCTAGTAAAAATGTAGTTGGAGAGAAGGATGCTGCTCAGCCCTGATGAATAATGGGGAGACATATGGATGTAGAATCATAGGATTATAGATCCGGAGGTAGGATGGACCTCAGAAGCTCCTTATTTTACAGATGAAGAGCTAGAGGCCCAGGGAGGGAAGAAGGCTAAATGATTTTCGTATTATATCAAAGGCAGAATTTGAACCTAGTCTTTGGAATCTAGTCAGTGTTTTTTCTACTGTAACAAATCTGCTGTATATGGACAAAAAAGAAAAAAAATTAGTTATCTTCATAACAGTTATGGTGGCTGTAGAAATTTGCCCTTTTATTGCTTCCTACTTATGTGAGGACACATTCCTTCTTTTTTTGGGCGGAGGGTTTGGTTTTTATTGTTTTAGGCAATGGGGTTAAGTGACTTGCCCAGGGTCACACAGCTAGTATGTGTTATATGTCTGAAGCCAGATTTGAACTCAGGTCCTCCTGAATCCAGTGCCAGTGCTCTATCCACTGCACCACCTAGCTGCCCCCTCCCCCCCCCACGTTCCTCCTTTTGAACAAGATGGATTGATTCATACCCTTGAACTCTCCTCATACTATGGACTAAATTTAGTACCTTGTACTATGTATCTTTGCCTCAGTTTCCTCATCTGTAAAATGAGCTGGAGAAGGAAATGGCAAAACCATTCCAACATCTTTGCCATGAAAACTCCAAATAGGGTCACGAAGAGTAAGACACAACTGAAATTAACAGAGGCAAAAACTGTAGAAGTACTTAAAGAATCAGCATTTATCCCCAAATTCCCATTCTCTGAAAGTGTTCAAAGCAACCTACTTTACAAAGTTTAGCCCCACTTAATCTTTTAATTTTTTGTGACCAACTCTAATAAAATATATATATATATACATCAGAGAGAACTATAGTCACTGGCTAATTGTAGCAGATTGGATGAAATGTTTGCTATAAAAAATGATGGAATTTAGAGTTGAAAAGAGCCTAAAGAGATCATTCAATCCAATCCCTCATTTTATATATAATGGATGTCCAAGTTCATCAATGTAAATTCTTTGACCTGGCTTTCTATGTTGATACCACATTAAAGATGGAATCCATAGCCATCTTGTTTACATAGACTCTGCATGATTAATCAATCATCTTTAATGTGGTATTAACAAGAATGGAGACCGCAGAGAGAAAAGAGACCTAGAGAACCTCCTAGCTCATCTACTTATATCCAGTGTCTCCCTGATTCAGTCCATCCTTCATGCAGTCCATCTGATATTCCTAAAGCACAAATCTGACCATGTTAGTGCCCTGCTGACAAAAGCTCACAAGGCCGCCTCATGCCTCTAGGATAAAATCCAAACTCTTCCATCTGCCACGTAGAGCCTTCCATTACCTGGATACGGCCTACCTTTGCGAGCTTAATGCACGTGACTCCCCTTCATGTGCTCTCTGTTCCAGCCAAGCTATGCCACTTGTTCCCTCCACACAGCACACCCACCTCTGTGCATTTGCACAGGCTGGCCTTCCTACCTGGAGCGCACTCCCTCCTCGGTGCCACTTCATGCATTTTCTAGCTTCTTTCAAGCCTCAGCTGAGGCGCTACCTCCTGTACAAGGCTCACCCTGATCCCTGCAATTGTTTGTGTCCTTGCCCCTGAAATGACTTTGTGTTTACTGTGTATATACTTTGCATTTGCTTAGCCATGTGTGTGGTGTTTCCTTTTCCCCTTCTCACGTCCTTAGGGTCAGGGACTCTCATTTTTATCTTTTTATTGCCACTGCCTAGTATAATGCCTGGCAAATAGTAGATGCTTAGAAGGTGCTCTGTTGTATAAAGGACCTCAACTCAGAGCAATTGTAGCATTACCTATGGTAGTACTGTAAATTGGGACCTGAGAGGTTAGTTCTTTGTGCTTTTTTTTTTTCCTCTTCCCAGGTCAAATGAAGTCTCTTTTATCATCAATGCTCTATTAAAGGGGAGCTGAATGACTTTTTTTCCCCCTTTTCTTATATAGTCTAGTACTGAGCCAAATTATGGTATTTGGAGGGGAACCGTAGGAAGGGGCAAAGTATTTTCAGAGGAAGCTCTGTGTGGATATATAAGCCAGGGGTAAATCTTGAGA
This sequence comes from Phascolarctos cinereus, assembly GCF_003287225.1. Taxonomy (NCBI): domain Eukaryota; kingdom Metazoa; phylum Chordata; class Mammalia; order Diprotodontia; family Phascolarctidae; genus Phascolarctos; species Phascolarctos cinereus. The sequence continues at coordinate 182,360,372 of NW_027556098.1, forward strand.
AGTCCCCAAGAGTGAATTTGTTCTTTATAAACCTGTAGGTCACATATAGATGAGAAAACTGAGGATGAGGAAGAGGAATTAACTTTACCAAGGTAAGTATAAGAGCTAAGGTTAGAATTTAGGTCTTCTCATTTCTAGCTTAGGGATATAGTGCTTCTGTCTTTCACAAGAGTTGAATGTTATCTTCATGAATTAGACACAAAAGTTTCTTCAGTTTGCATTTTCAGGGAGCCTAGAAAGGTTTATTGCTATCAAAAACGCTAAACAAAGACTAGTGATTTTGTTGCTGGTAATAAAGGCAAATAATAAAGGCAAATTTAGAAGAAAAGATCTGAAGAGGAGACTGTGAACTTCACATAAAACTTTTGTCAACCCTACATAGCTCCTTTGTGCTTTATTGGGCGGAGCCTCCAAAATCATTTGGTGGGGTACAGACTGATCATCAGGGATTTGACAGAAATTAAAAGGAATTTTCTAATCCTAAATCAAATAATTTGGGAAGGAAGGAAGGAAGAAAGGGGAAAAAATAGGGAGGGAGGGGGGAAAGGAAGGAGATAGGAAGGAAGGAAGGAAGGAAGGAAGGAAGGAAGGAAGGAAGGAAGGAAGGAAGGAAGGAAGGAAGGAAGGAAGGAAGGAAGAAAGGAAGGAAAGAAAATTGGCTATCCAGGCCCAGGCAGACTAAATGAGCTTAATCTTCTTTGCCAGAAAAAGGCTTAGCAGCAGCTGTACCCCAATAAATGATAGCAGAGAGCAGCTTATAGAGCACAGCAGTTAGAGATAGGCAGAGATGCACAATAGAGACATGATGTTCAACAGGAAACAAAAACATTACTGGAAGCACAGAGCAGGAAAGGCAGTACAATAGCACCTCCAAAGCCTCTCCCCATTCCACTTCATCCTCCTCACTCAGTTGCCAAATGATCTTCCTAAAGTGTGACTGTGATTACGGCACTCCACTACAGTGGTTCCCTGGAACCTCAGAATAAAATATAAAATATAATATATAAAATCCTCTGGCATCCTGAGGCAGCTAGGTGGCACAGTGGATAGAGTGCCAGGCCTGGGGTCAGGAAGAACTGAGTTCAAATATGTCCTCAGACACTTACTTAGCTGTGTAGCCCTGGTCAGGTCACTGAACCTCCATTTGCCTCAGCTTCCTCAATCATAAAATGGGGATAATAACAGCACCTACCTTGTTGGGAGAATCAAATGAGATAATATCTCTAAAAAGCTCTTAGCACAATGCCTGACACATAATATTCACTATATAAATGCTAGCTAATATTGTTGTTATTATTATTATTTAAACTCCTTTACAACCTTGTCCCTTTCTGTCTTCTGATCTTCTTATGCTTTGCTCCATTCTACACATGCTATAGTCCAACAGTGATGGCCTTCCTGCTGTCCCTTACACATAACACTCCATCTGCAGACTGTACCCGTGTCTCGAATGATCTTCCTTCTCACCTCTGCCTACTGGATTCTTTGGTCTCCTTGAAAGCTCATCTCAAAATCTGCCTTCAGCAGAAGACCTTTCCCAACATCCCAGTACCACTCCCTACCTACTCTTCCCCTGCTGCCCCAGTGCTATCTATTTGAGATTACCTTTCATTTACACTATATAGCATTTATACATGTTGTTTGCATGTTGCCTCCCCCATTAGAAATGTGGGCTCCTTAAGGGCAGGAACTTTGTATTTTTGCCTTTCTTTGTATCCCCAGTGCGCAGCACAGTGTCTGGCACTTAAGTTCTTAATAAATGGCTTGTCATGGCAGCTAGGTAATGCAGTGGATAGAGCACTGGCCCTGGATTCAGGAGGACCTGAGTTCAAATCCGGCCTCAGACACATAACACTTACTAGCTGGGTGACCCTGGGCAAGTCACTTAACCCAACTGCCTAGCAAATAAATAAATGAATGAATGAATGAATGAATGGCTTGCCAACTGACTGAATGTTCTCTGTGTTTGTGAATGAATAAGCATTTATTAAGTACTTACTATATGCCAGGAGCCAGCTATACAAATACGCAAAGCAAGATAGTCTCTGCTCTCAAGGACCTTACATTGTAGTATGTACACTCTTCCACTGGTATATAATAGCTTAGGGATGGTTTTTCCCTGTGGGAACATTTCTTATCACTTAATTTGATATGTTAACTGTCTTTTACTTTGAATTCAGATGTCTTTCCTAAAGCTAGCATAGAAAGGAGATGTTCATTCCAACTCAGAAATTTTGGGATCTGTTCTTATTTTTTTTAAAGGAACACATCTGTAGGGGCTCATGGGCCATAGTTTTGAGTAGGTGTTGTCTTATAGAGAGACTCAAACCTGAGGCAGCTTTTTGGAGGTCCATATGTGAAAGTGGCCTGGGAGTTTTATTATTTTAAATCATAGTACATTTAAAAAGTTTATTTTGAATAAGCAGTTTATGTATATAAAACAGATAATGGTAGTTTTTATTGATCTTTATTCAGCATCTGTTATGTTCAAGTCTCTGTGGAAGATGCAAGAGGGATACAAATTAAAAATGGAAATGCTACCTTCCCTCAAAGGCTTCTGTTCTACTAGGGATGGGGGATGATGGGGTAGTAAAGAAGAGGAGAAATAAACAGATAAGTAAATGTAGGACGTATGCAAAGCAAATGTCTGAAGAGGAAGCACTAATAATTTTGTGTGTGTGTGTGTGTGTGGGTGAGAGAGAGAGAGAGAGAGAGAGAGAGAGAGAGAGAGAGAGAGAGACAGAGAGAGAGAGAGAGATGGAGAGAAGGAGGAGAGAGAGAGAGAGATCAGGAAACAGCTTGTATAGGATGTGGTACTTGAGCTGTTGGAGCTAGGGACTTCAGGAGGTAGAAACGAGGAGGTCTTGCATTCCAGGCATGAGAAATAGTCTGTGCAAGGGTAAAGAATTGTGAGGATGGATCATGTAAAGGGGAGAACAAGTAGGTCAGTTTAGCTAGGATATAAAATATATGAGGAATGAAACAAGTCTGGAATGATAGTTTAGATTCTAAACTTTAGATTTGATTGTGAAGGGTTTTAAATGTCTTGTTAAGAAGTTTATATCTTTCCCCAGAGCCAATAGGAAGCCATTGGAGTTTCATGAGCAGAGGCCTAATCTGGACTTTGGGAATATCAATTTGGCAGCAATGTGGAAGGTAGATTGGGAAGGAGAGAAGCTGGAGACAGGGGAAACAATTAAGAACTTAGTACAAAATATAGTTCAAGTAAGAAGTGACAAGAAGGTCTTTGTATCCCCAGCACTTAGTCTGCAGAGTACTTTGCATATAGTAAATGCTCAATAAACACTTGTTGAATTTATATGTATATGTATGTATGTATGCATGCATACACATGTATATATGTGTGTATACATATAGATATATATGTGTATATGTACACGAATTGGTGAGAGTCTGAATTGTAGAAGTAGTTGTATGAATTGAGAGAAGGGGTAGATGCAAGAAATAAAATAAAAGTAGAATAAACAATACTTGAGACCTAACTGGATGTGGAAGAAGAGAGTAAAGGGTCAAGGATGCTATTGAGTTCGTGAATCTGGACATTTTATTAAGTTTGGGTTGTCTAAGGAACTTTCAGAAGGAGAGATATTCAGCCCACAAATTGGTGTGGGACTGGATTTTAGAAAAGAGCTAAGAGATGAATATGTAGATTTGAAAACTATCTACATAGTGATAATACTTGAGCCCATGAAAGTTGATAGGATCATTGAGATAGAATATATATATACAGACGATAAGAAGGTCTCAAATATAATTCTAGTCTACACCATTCCTAGAAGGTGGGATGTTGATCATCATCCAGCAAAGGAGACCAAAGAAGCAGTCCAATAGTTAGGAGAACCAAGAGAGAACAATGTCATGAAAACCCAGGGAAGAAAATGCACAAATCAAAATGTATATATGTATAATAGGTACTGAGTTCTGGATCCTTTGTACAAAAATAAATTGTAAAATGAGCTAAAGGTAAAAGGACACTGAAGTGTGAATTTTTCAAATATGAATAAAGGTATAAGACATTTTTAAAGACTGATTTTTGTTATTGTTTCTCCCTGCCTCCTTCCCCTTCTCCTTAGGCTTAGCTGAAAAGCTGACAATTCATGTGCCTGGTTGTAGTGTGTTTCTTTTTGGGGAAGCTGACCAGCCAGAGAAACGAAGCCTTGCCCAAAGACGGAAGCAGCTCGGCTGGTTCTCAAGGAGGGAATTCAAATCTCTTAAACCTGATATAGGAACTATGCCTGACAAAAGATGTGGCCTAACAGGTTAGAAACTCATTTTTTCACCTCCATCTGATAGCATAGAGACAAAAGATCAATGTTATTTACTTATTCCCATTCTCCTGGGAAAAGGGTGTTGTGATGATGAAAGCAAGGCACATTTAGAGACTACTTACAAGTCATCCCTCCAAGGAGTCTTTTTAGTAAAGTGAGCTAGAAGAGCTTTTTGTTGGAGCCATGGTCAGGCATAGCCTGGGAAAATTCTTCTCTAAATCTTGGGTTTCTTATCTTTTTAAACATTAAATTAGCAAATTAAATTATGTACTTTATTGTGTTTTTCTTTTAAACATCTCTAACAATGACTTTTTAAAAATTATTTTCAGAAGACGCTTTGATTTTTCAGAATTTATAGTTTTTCTTTACTTGGTAATTATTATTTTATTGATATTCTAATTTTTCAAACTGTACATTCAATTAATTGATCTCTTCTCTCTTTTGATAACATGTATTTAGAGATAAATTTCCCCTTACAAATGGCTTTGGCTGTCTCCCATAAGTGTTGGTATGTTTTTCTCATTGTTATCATTTACTTTGATATAATTACTTGTTTCTCTGATTTGTTGTTTGAGCCACTCATATTTGGATTAAATCATTTAAATTTTAATTCAAAATTCTTTGCTATTTTCCCTTTGTTAATTAGATTTTATTTCATTGCAGTCTTTAAGGGAGGTGTTTAATATTTCTGCCTTTCTATCTTTGTCTATGAGTTCTTTATTCCCTAGCTCCTGGTTAATTGTTGCAAAGATGCCAGAAAACTGAAAAATATGCATATTCCTTATAGTTCCTATTCAGTAACTGCTAACAGTCTGTTATACCACATTCTTCTAATATTTTATTCAGATTCTTAAATTCTTTCTTGTTTATTTTTCTGTTAGCCTTTCCCTCTAGGCACAGAAAATGGCTTTTAATAACTCAAATACAATTTTACTGAAATTTTGAGTGGGATGACTAGGTGGGTTTCTGCTCAGTACATCAACTCTACCACCTACCACACCATCACTATTATTTCTTTGAATCTTGTAGCATTTTCCAAGGCCCATCTTAAATATATAAGCTTCATTGTCAAAATAAGGTCAAAACGCTGATCCTCATTGCTAGTAGACATCCTTAGCTGTGAACTTTATCAATTATAAACAAAGGGCCAGGTCAATGGAGTATTAAAGACTCTGGACAAGGGAATGTGTGCCTCACTTAGGGAAGTCACAACTTGTCCAAGGGAGTAAGAGGGATATGGACCTTATTATGCTCTTCTTGGTACGTGACTGAGCATACCAAATACTATATACATGCATACACATATAGCGTGTTTATATATATATACACACATGCTATACTATGCACACATATATACATGTGTATATATACTATATATGTATGCACATATATGTGTATATGTGTGTTTTATATTTATACATGCATGTTTGTAAACATTAAAGTTCTGTTTAAAGGAGAGCTATTACCTTGTTCATCACTTCTGGTTACATGTGCTATATATTGTCAATCTTAGGTATTAAATCATGTTCACAAGTACATAGTCCCACCTAAGCTGTAGAAACTCACAGAGCTAAAAAATATGTTTTCTTTTTCAGTACAAGAACAAGCTCAGTACATTAATGACTGGCAGAGAGAAACTCTCTCCCTGAAACCTATTTATTCCTTACTTATTGCCTCATAACTCAGCTCACAGATGAGCAAGTGTAAATTTGATGACTAAAACTTCAGAAATTTCATGCCTGGTTTCTAACTCAAGCTGCATTGCAGATTGAGCCTGTATCTATATGTTGCCAAAACATCCAGTCAGTTCAATAAACAATATAGTCCAATCAGTTGTTTAGTATCATGTAGACCAAACATCTGGATGAGTAATTGAATTGTTCATTTTTGTAGCTCAATGAGAATGAGTCATTGTCTATGGACCTCTCACAGAGCATTTTCCTGTCTCTAAGGTACTTACCATGTATGTTGTGTATGACAGTATCAGTGTAAGCTGTCCACTAGACTGTTAATCTCATGAAGGGCTTTATTTCTCCCCCCAGTGCCTGGCATAGCGCTCTGCATATGATATGCACTTAATAGACGTTGGCTGGGTTGAATTGAATTACTTGTGCGGATATTCAAGTTTTTCTGGTAAATATCATTACCTAAAAATCAAACACTAATACTACTTTTCTTATTTGGCCATTCTCCCAAAATGAAGGAAATTTCATTTTTGTTTTAAGCCAGTACATATGTTACTTCCCATTCTAATTCTAAATGCATTTGTAAAGAAGAATATTTTTGTTTCTACTTTTTCAGCATTAATCTTTGGTTCGTTTGTCTTCAACCTTCTTAAATCTTCTATGCCACTTTACATGAAGGTCAGCTATCTCTAGAAAAATCTGGAGAACTTTGAGGTGATCTTTAGCTTTTTTAAAAATTTCTACACAAATGTTTCTCTTACTTATCTCCTTTTTTTTTGTAGGCTTTTTGTTAAGATTAGTCAATTTGGAATTTTTATAAGTCAGGTTTTGAATTCAGCCAAGTTTGGCCTGATGAAAGATCTAAAATGTTTTTGTATTAAGAAAGAAAGAAAAATGGGCCTACACTGTTTCCCATGATCTTTCTTGTACTCCTTGATAAATCTTTCCTGAAAGCATTGTAAACTTCACCTTGACCGGGAAATTTGAAAATTGCAAGGACTTCCAAGCTTACTTTTCCATACTCTTAGATAAGGTCAGCCAAAAATAGCAACACATTTAGCAGGTCCTGAGCAGGTGCTGGTAGCAATTAAATAAACTTTTTCAAAGGTTAGTGGAAAATAATTTTTAAAGCTGTATAAATTATCTGCTTCTTATATACCCCAGGCCAGAATGTAAGTGGAGTCTGTGATTCATAGTAAACTCCAAGTAGAGATTAGTTTCTCTAAGTAGAGGTTAGTTTATTTCATTATAAGATGAAATAAAATATCTACCATATTTCATTTCATCTTATAATGAAGTTAGGAAGGAAAAATGATCTACTTTTGTCTAAAATAATATCTTGTTAAAATGTCATTTTCATAGCTATAATGTTTAAGTGAAGCCACAACAGATCTGGTTATCATTTGATTAAATGAGTTTGGTCCCATATAATACTATTGCTTTTATATGTTTCCTAAATTTAACCTTTAATATTTTTTTCCAACTCGTCTCAGGTTACTCTACATAGTCTTAGCATTCTTCTCTTGATTTATTCCGCCAAAACAAACCATATTGACACCAACAACATATTGTTGTCACGTTCATTTCTATTTTTAAAAAAATTGAATAAAATATTAGCATTGCTATCAAGTTAACACTTAATGTCAACATTCCAGGATGACAAATATATTCACACAATCACCAGAGTGGAAACAGAATCAATAAGGGCACAGGTTTCTAATTTGAAGTTTCCTAAGAATATTATAAACAAGAGAGAACAAAATGAGTCCAGGGATGATTAACATTCTCAGCCTCTGCCAAACACATAAAAATCTTTTAAGCCAAATTCCTTTTAAAAGTTCATGTTTGGTCAGCTTGTTGTGAACATAAGTGAGGATAGAGCAATCATGGTTGATAGTCTAAGAACTATAAATAAACACCATATTAAAAAAAAAGCCTAAACATTTATGGGGTAATTTAAACACTGTAGTCACTCTGCTATATGAAAAGCATGCATGTGTGTATAATTGTTTAAAAAATAGAAGAAAAGTGTTCTTTGAATTCTAATCTTATATGATGTTTTAAGAGTCATAGATAATATGAGTAATGGCACGTCTTGGAATCATAGACTTTCTATTTAGCTCTCTAAATGGGTTACTGAGATCTGCTCCTGCTCAATTCCCTCCACTCTAAACAGGAAGTCCAATATCAGACAATCCTGCTCTTGGCATCAAGAAACCCAACTGATGTATGTAGTGCCTCGTGACCCCACACCGAGAATTTCCTATGAGGATTGTTTTCAGATACCTGCAAGTGTTCTCAAAGCTCGAAGCCTCAACTTAGAAAATGATTTACCATTTGTAGAAAGAAGTTTGTTTCAAGGAGCATATTTCATCATTTCTTGCACTTTACTGTTTAGTCAAGTTGATCTTCTGAAAAGTAGCATTTCTCAAAGTGTTGAAACTTAATGGGTCTTAGGTACTTAAACTGTGAACTCAAGAAGGAGATGAAAAGAGAACTATCTCTACAGGGGCTAAGTAGAGAAGGGCACAGTTGTACTTTCTAGAAAAATTTGAGTTTGGGCATATTTATGTGTTATTTGTTTTTCAGTAATTTTTTAGTCGTATCTGATTCTTCATGACTCCATTTGGGGTTTTCTTGGCAAAGATATTGGAATGGTTTGCCATTTCCTTCTCCAGCTCATTTTATAGATGGAGAAACTGAGGCAAACAGGGTTAAGTGATTTGCCCAGGGTCACACAGCTAGTAGCATCTAAAGCATCTGAGGCCGGATTTGAACTCAGGAAGATGAGTCTTGCTGATTCCAGGCCTGGAACTCTATCCACTGTACTAATTATATTTCTCAAATATTTCTGGAAGTCATTCCATGACACTCATTCATATGTATATATATAGAGATAGATAGATAGATAGATAGATAGATAAATAGATAGATAGATATAGATATAGATATAGATATAGGTAGATAAATAGATATAGTTATATGTACACACATTTAGTGCAGTTTTAAATTGTTAAATGTATATATGTAGATATATTTGTATATGTAAAACTTTTTTAAACCTTTAAGTACTATATACATATATGTTATTAATGTTAATAATAACAATTTAATTTAATTATAGATCCACCACCTTCAGAAACATTCCTTTGAACATCACTGTCTTTAATTGATTGGAACTCATGATTACTCTGTACTAGGATAATATTATTCCTCTTTTGATGAGGAAGACAGGAAGTTATTACAGGAACAAAATTTGAAATCAAATCCAATTGAAGCAATGTCTCTGGCTAGTCTGTGGCTAGAAGACTAGAATACTTCTTTGATTCTGTTAACGTCTGTGTGTCTGTCCTCTTGCTAAGTTTTTTCTTTCTTATTTCAGTGATATAGATGGATGTCCTGCATTCCCTCTGTGGTAATATTTGGCTTACTAAGCACATTAGCGTCATATGGATCCTCCAATCAAACTCCCGGTGGTTGCCAGGCTTCTTCTTTAGGACACACTTAAAATTGTTTGAAGTATTCATGACTAGCGTGATAACAAATTGATTGGAAAGAATCTCTCTGCCCATAAACTTGAACCTATGTGGCACTCTTACCCTGGGAGCCTCTCTGAAGCAAGGATTACTGTTTATCCTAGTTTGGTAAAAGTTTGTTGTTACAGTCGTGTCTAACTGTTTGTGACCCCATTTTGGGATTTTCTTGGTAAAGATACTGGAGTGGCTTTCCATTTCCTTCTCCAGCTCATTTTATAGATGAGGAAACTGAGGCAAACAGGATTAAGTGATTTGCCCAGGGTCACACAGCTAGTAGTATCTGAAGCTAGATTTGAACTCAGGAAGATGAGTCTTCCTGCCTTCTCCACAGTGCCACCTAGCTGCCCTTGGTGAAAGTTACCAGGATTTTATCTAGTGTTTGGATAGCAGTTGAAATGTAGCCTACAAATAAGGAAGATGTCCTTTCTCCAAATAGATTAAATAGGGGTTCTTAAACTTTGCTAGTGTGATAGACTGCTATCGCAGCCTGGTAAAGCCTATGAATTCCTTAGAATAATGTTTTTGAAATGCATAAAATGAAAATTACAAAGGAAAGCAATTATATTGAAATACAGTTATCATATACTAAAAATTCCAAGTTCACAGACCTCCTGGAATCTGTTCACTGTCAGGGGTCTATGGAGCTTAGGTTAAGAAGCCTTAAAAAAGAAGATGCCAAATATTTTATATCATTGCCTTTCTCAACACAGTACAGTGGAAAAAACACTGAGTCATAGGAGCCTGGTTCAAATCCCACCTGTGTTGCTCACTACTTGTGTAAACCTGAGTCACTTAACCTTTCTGTGACTCAATTTTCTCATCTATAAAATGACACAGTTGGACTACATGGCCTCCAAGGCCCATTGTAGCCCTAAATCTATGGTCTTTTGAACTCATCAATTTATTCAAAAAGGGGATGCCTAAGTTAGTAAGTAAAACTAACACAGAAACTCTCAAGCTATCTCTGACCTTGTTAAATTTAAGCTTATTTGGAGGAAAGGGCAGAAGGGAGAAGACTATATGGCGTCTTTTCTACCTTTGATTTATTGAAAATGATGGTATCTGGATCCACTCTTGAGAGTAGTTATGATATGTGAGTATGTTTCTAAAGGGAAAAAAAATTACATGTTTCTCTTCTGATGGCTGCTTCTTTATTTTTCTGATGGGCTCTTTCTTCACCATTGTTTTGTCTGAACACAAGTTTTTATTTGTGTTGCTTCAGACGTGATCTTGCCACAAGCATCTTTCAACCAGACATTAATAGCGGAGTTCACAGTCGTTACTGCTAGTGCTCAAACACAAATATTGCATTTGTGTTTGAAAAAGCTACACATCAGATGTTAATTAAGTGCATTTGTTTTTTTTTTTCCTGCTTAAACAATCTGGCATAAAGAGTTTACATCACTATCAGTTAACCATAAGGTCTCTACAATATCTGACTCACCAGCCGTACAGTATATGATAAATACAGTGTTTCCACACAAGAAAATAGCAGAATTGTCAGGAAAACATCAGGCTTGTTATATTTCCAAGCTACATAATAGCAACTCAATCTCAGTTTCTTTTTCTTTTTAGAAAAAAAAAGATTTAAATAGGAGTAAACACCAATATTTAGAATGATAAATTTTCTCATTAAAGAACACATGGAAATTAAATCATACCAGAGTTTTTTTCCCCTCCTTGTTTTTAGCTTGCTTCAGGGCGTTGTGACAGTTGTGTTGGAATAAAATTGTGATTTCAACCGTGCAGCAAAGATTTGCATTCTGCCATCAGAACATCTGAATACCATTCTGTTGTAGACTTTGGGAGGCGAGTGAAGCTACCACTTGAAAAGAAAATGCTCACATCAGATTTCTACTTTCCAAACAAGAATGGAATTATTTGAATTAGACAGCCTTAACTAACTAAAGGACATGGTGGAATTAGCTTTCCTTTTTTAATTAAAAATTCTTTCGAAGTTGCAATGAGCACAGAGGACTGAATTCTGCCTGTCTGTCACATCAATGGGATCTCTGTATTCAAAGCAGAATCTGGTTTATTGTTATTGGATCATTTTTATCATTCATTATTGGTTTATAAAGGGTGGAATGCTAGCATCTAGAAAAGTATGAAGCAAAAGAAGAGGCATTTTGTTGTTGTTGTCATTGTTATTGTAGGAAAGAGCTGTAGCCTACTATAGAGTAAATGCCTTCTTTGATTGGAAATTTGGAGATCATTTGTTCACGTACTAGTAAGAAGTAATTTGATAGTATCTGGTAAGAACAAAAACAAACACAAACATAAAAACGAGAACCCACCATTCTCCTAAGGTTCAGTGTCCTAGTTAATTATACATGGTAAGGCACAATAAGAAGCTCTTGTGTCAGTTATAGATTCATATAAAATCATGGAGTAAAATATTGAGTGAGAAATTCCGTGTGTCTGCTTTTAGACCAGAGAGATGGGGTGTGTGTGAGAGAGAGAGAAAGAGAGAGAGACATAGAGACAGAGAGAGACAGAGAAGAAGACAGACACAGAGAGAAAGACAGACAGATATCATGATAAAAATAGCTGACATTAACTAAAAGTGTTCTAAGACTTGTGAAGTGTTTGACAGGTTAACTAGCCAATTAAAAAAACCCTCATTCTACAGATATTTTACAGATGAGGAAACTGAGCTTAAGAGAGTTAAAATCACTTGCTCAGGGTCACATAGTTAGCAAGTGCCCAAAGCAAAATGTGATTCAAAGTCTTTCCTGTCTCAAGGTCCAGGGTATAAGTTGGGCTCCCTCCCTATCATACTTAGATGCCCATACAGAGTTCACACATGGCAACACTGTACATCAGGATTTATGTGAGTAAAAGGAATGTCTAAATGCACTCTGTGAAATGTTACAATGATTTACTTCCTGCAGATATTTGGAGTAGGTGATTGCTGTGTGCTATTTGAAAAGAGAGAGAGAGAGATCTATTGACTGTTAGGAAATGTATTTTTTGTGAAATCAGCAGTATAGAGAAATACTGTAATATGATTCATGCCTGCAGAAGTCCCTGTACCAAGGGGCTTGCCTGTTCATGGGAGATGAAATGTTTCATTGTGACTTTGTGTGAGAAAAGAAGGAAATGTGCCTTATTTAATAGTTTAACTGGTTCCAGTAAAGCCTGTCTTTCTGAACATGTAAAGAGACCATTACTGTGAGAGGAGCCAGGCCGGTGAGTTAAAAAACCCCAAATCTCAGTAGTATAAAGAAAAAACAGTAGGTACCTCTCTGGTGGACACTGATATCACAAGTAATATGTTTGAAAGCAGCAAGAAAAAGAAATGACAGCAAAATGAGCTGGCAATAATAACTAAGGAATTGTTAAATGAAAAAAAAAAAGTTACCCTTTTTACTCTTACTAACCCCCTAGACAGTTTTGCTGTTAAGAAATGTAAATATTCCCAAATGAAGGCATAGAAAACTGAGGCTTATTATGCTGCCATTAACTTAATCAGCTAATAAACTATATATTTAGAAGCCTAGTTTTTAGAGTTCAGAAGAATCAAAAATTACATAGTACCCAAAGTACATGGCAATAGCAGATTATCAAAAATGACTTGCATAAAAAATATCTATATCTATATCTCTCTCTATATATATATCTATATATAGAGAGAGACTATCTATATTATCTATCTCTACCTATCTCTATTTATCTATTTTATATATATGTGTGTATCTATCTATCTATCTATCTATCTATCTATCTATCTATTTGAGGTAAGTCAATCATGTAGCAAAAATAAAAGACCACATGTGGACAGATCAAGATATTAAGATATCTATCAATATTTATCAATAGTTTTAACAATGATTATCATAAGATATTAAAAGAAAGAGAGAAGGCCTTCAGAACATTGGGTAGAGCCTTAATGGAGATTTTACAGAAGGACATAATGAAAATCATATAGACCAAGAAGGTAAGGAAAGGTTATGATATATAGTTTGGTGGGAGAAATATCTACACTGGTCAGTTTATAGATCCATCAATGTATATTTGGTATGTGCAATGTGAGTAGAACTATCCCTAGAGTACTGTGAATAGAATGGCCATTCTGAGCACCATAATTTAAGTGATCCTCAGTATTATTTCAAACTATCTCATCTTTTCCCAAGCCTACCAGGGCATCTCTTCCTTAATGCTCTTAACTGAGGGCCTTGACACATACCTCACAGAAGCCATCCCCATCTCCCATCTCCCCTCCTCATCACACATCACTCAGGGATCACTCACTGTCTCCTCTACAGTCTCAGATGAAGAAGTGACATTTCTCCTTGCTAAGGCAAACCCCTCTACATGTGTTTTGATTTCATCCACTCCTATTTTGTCCAGTATTGCCACTATTATCCTCACTTTTTCTTGTTTTGATTCTCTCCCTATCCAAGGATTCTGTCCCTGCTGCCTAAAAACACATCTCATATCTTAAAAAAAAAAGCCTTACTTTACTGTACCCTCCCTTCTAGTTTTTATTCTCTGTCTCTCTGTTGCTAAGTTTCTTGAGAAAAGTTGTCTTGACTAGGTTTTGCCGTTTGATTTTCTCTCTTTCTTAAACCCTCTACAATCTATTTTCTAATTCATCATTCAACTGAAACTTCTCTCTCTGAAGTTACCAATGGGTTTTTTTTTAGTTTTATTTATTTTATGTTTAATTTATGGGATAAAACAAGCATTTCAACAACATAGTATAATAAAAAAAGATGATCGTACATGGAACTGCAAATCTATTATGTACAACTTACTACTCCTTTTAAATATATAATAAAGTTATCATGTAATTTTTCTTCCTTTTTTCCCTCCCCCCACCCTAGAAGTGGCTACCATTAGACACAAATATGTATATATGTAAAAATCATTCTATATATACTTCTATTTGTCAGTTCTTTCTCTGGATGCAGACAGCGTCTTCCTTCATATATCCTTTGTAGTTAATTTGGGTATTTATAATAGTCAAAATGACTTGGTCACTTAAGGTAGTTTTTAAAATAATATTGCTGTTACTGTATACAGTGTTCTCTTGGTTTTGCTCATTTCAATCTTCATTATTTTGTGCAAGTCTCTCCATGTTTTTCTAAGATCATCGAGCTCATAATTTCTTAATTGCATTTTTTTAATCCTCATCCTTCTCTATTTTTCTACAGCATTTGTCATGATTGGTCTCTTTTTCTCCTCTGTTTATAAAAATTAATTCATATTGATATGTTTTGATTTTACGATTTCCCCTTCTCCTCTCTGCCATAGAGCTATAAAAAGAATACTTTTGAAAAGAATGAGCCAAACTAATCAGTACATGAAAAATATCTGACAACATATGTAATGATCATTCCATATTATGTTCATAAGGATTGGTAGGGAGGGTGGTGGTGGTGAGGAGAATGTCTTCTAAATCTCTTCTTTGTAATTTCACAACATTCACATTTGATTATTTTGTGGTTCTATTTACATTAGTGTAGGCATTGCACATATTGTTTTCTTGATTCTGCTAACTTCACTCTATATCAGTTCATACAAGTCCTTTCCAGGCTTCTCTGTATTAATCGTATTCATAGTTTTTTACAGCAGAGTGATATTTCCTTATGTTACTATATCACAACTTATATGGCCATTCCAAAATTGATGGACATCTACTTTGTTTCAAATTCTTTGCTACCGGGAGCAGCTAGGTGGCACAATGGATAAATCTCTGGCCTTGGAGTCAGGAGGACCTGAGTTCAAATGTGGCCTCAGACACTTGACGCTTACTAGCTGTGTGACCCTGGGCAAGTAACTTAACCCCGATTGCCTTGCAACAAAACAAGACAAAAACTTCATTAAAAAAATCAAATTCTTTGCTATAAATATTTCGTTGCATGTGGAGACATTGTACTTAGCAATAAATTCATTGGGTAATATATTTAGTAATGGAATCTCTGTATCAAAATGTATGGATAGTTAATTACTTTATTGCATAATTCCAAATTGCTTGACAAAATGGTTATATTGACTAACAGCTCCACCAATAATGCGTTAGTGTACTAACTTCTTCAGCTAGGTTGTACAGTGGATAGGGTGCTAGGCCTGAGCTCAAATCCAGCCTTAGACATTTAATAGCTGTGTGACCCTGGGCAAATCACTTAACCTTTGTCCGCCTCAGTTTCTTCAACTATGAAATTGGGACAGTACTAGTGCCTACCTCCCAAGGTGGTTGTAAAGATCAAGTGAGAGTGTATTATAAATAATGTACAGCTCTTAGCATAGTGCCTAACACATAGTAGACACTTGAAAATGCTTGTTTTCTTCCTTCTTTTGATACTGACCATTCCCATCTTTTATCATCTTTGCCAGCATGTGCAGTTTGATGTGAAACCTCAGGGTATCAGGGTATTTTTGATTCACATTTCTTTTATTATTACAGATTTGGGAGCATTCTTCTATGTCCTTTCTGGGCTTTCTTGACTTTACTTCTGATCGGTCCACCTGTTCTTTTTCAGTCACCTTTGCTGGTTAATCATCCACATCATATTGATTAATCATGTGTATCCCCCAAGAGTCCTTCCTGGGTTCTCTTTTCCTTTCTTTGTATTCTAGAATCATGATCTCATCAACTTCCATGGGTTCTAAGCAACTCTATGCAGATAATTTTCAGATTTACATTACAGTCCTGAACTAGACTAGTCTTACATCACCAATTACCTTTTGGTCATCTTGAACTGGATCTCATAGGTGTCCCATCACAAGCTTCTCTTTCAAACTTCCCCATTACTTTTAAGGGGACCACCATCCTCCTAATCACCCAGGCTCAAAACTTTAATGTTATCACCTAATTCTTACTTATCCTACATTACCCAATCTTTTGCTAATTCTTATCATTTTTAAGTTTTCATGACATTCATGTCATCTGTCATACTTGTCCCTTTCTTTCTACTTATAAAACCATCAGAGCAGCTAGGTGGCTCAATGGATAGAGTGTCAGGCCTAGAGTCAGGGAAACTCATCTCCGTAAGTTCAAATCTGGCCTCAAACATTTACTGGCTATGTGACCTTGGGCAAGTCACTTAAGCCTGTTTGCCTTAGTGTCCTCATCTGTAAAATGAGCTGGAGAAGGAAATGCCAAACCACTCTACTATATTTGCCAAGAAAACCCCAAATAGAGTCACAAAGAGACATGATCGGAAAGCAACTAAACAGCAACAATTATCTTTAATTCATTTTCCTTAAAAGGCAGGAGAGGTGGTGGAGCATTTGGTGGTGCAAGAGCAAGTTCAGGCCCTGAGGGACCTTTCAGGTTGGTCTCCCTACCCCAAGTCTCTCCTTATTCCAGTGTATCTTTCACCCAATGGCTAGAGTACTTTCTCTAAAGAGTAGTTCTGACAATGTCACTCTTGTGTTCAGTGAGATCCAGGGGCTCCCAATTACCTCCAGAATAAAAAATAAAGTCCTCTATTTAACATTTAAGGCTCTTTATAACTTGGCCTCTTTCTGTCTTATACTTTGCTCCCGTCAAGACCTCTCCAATCAAGCCACACTAGTTTACTTGCTGTTCCTCCACATGACAGTCTATCACCTAACTCTGTACCTTAGAATCCCCATGCCTGGATTTTTTTCCCCCCTCAACCTTTTTTTCTTAGTCCTTTGGCTTCCTTCAAAGCTCAGCTCAAATCCCACATTCTTCAGAAGGTCTTTCCTGGCTGTCTAGCTGCTAGTGACTTTTGCTCCAAGATTACCTTCTATTTACTCTATATATCATGTATGTACCTAATTATTTATACATTATCTCTCCCGTTAGAATGTTAACTCCTTATGGGAAGGGACTATTTTTGCCATTGTTTGTATACTTAGAGCTTAACATAGTGCCTAGTATGTATTAAGTGTTTAATCAATGCTTGTTGACTGACTGCCAGTGGCACGGGGCAGTGACTCACTCAGGAACAGGGGAAGGAGTTGGCTTCACTAGCTATGGAATGAAAAAAAAAAGCAAAACTGATCTGAGGCTTGTATACATAAAGTCAGCCCATGACCAGGGCAAAGTTCCTGTCTACCTCTCCTTATCCATAACAAAGCTCCATTTTGTCTTTCTGAGAGTTCTTTTACCATTCAGTTGGCATTAGATGGAAGTTGAAGATTATTTCGCAATAGTTTACTCTTTTTAAATTTATTTTGATTTATCAATAATCAATTCCATATGCTTTTGAGTTTAAAATTTTTCTCTCCGTTCCTCCCCACCACCCTCCCCAAGATGGCGCACAATCTGATATAGGCTATACATATGCATTCCTATTAAACATATTTTCACATTAGTGATATTGTAAGTAAGAATTAGAACCAATGGGAGAAACCATCAGAAAGAGGAAACAAAACTCAACAGAAGAAAAAAAATAGCAAATACTATGCTTCAATCTGCATTCAAACTCCATAGTTCTTTCTTTGGATGTGGATAGTATTTTCCATCACGAGGCCTTTGGAGATGTCTTAGATCTTTGTATTGCTGGAAAGGGTTAAGTTTATCAATATCAGTCATCACACAACGTGGCTGTTATCGTGTACAACGTTCTCTTGGTTCTGCTCATTTCACTCAGCATCAGGCCATCCAAGTCTTTCCAGGTTTTTCTGAAGTCAGCCTGTTCATCATTTCTTATAGGACAGTAGTGTTCCATTACATTCATATACCACAACTTGTTCAGCCATTCCCCAATTGATGGGCATCCTCTCAATTTCCAATTCTTTGCCACCACAAAAAGAGCTGCTATGAATATTTTTGTAGAATAGTTTACTCTTGATGATATCCCAGGGGACCACTGGAATCTTTTCAGTAAGAGATGACATGGTCAGATGTTTGATTTAGGAAACTCCCTTTAGCAACACTAGAAAATGGATTGGAGAGGGGAGAGATTTGAGGTAGGAAGACCATACCTTTGCTCATAGTGTAAGTGCAGGGGGTTTTAAACTTTTTGTGTATGTCATGGATCCACCTGGAAGTCTGCTGAAGCTAGAATTATGTTTTTAAATATGTAAGACTTAATTTTCTTCCTATCCAAATTCATAGATACCTAAAATCTATCCATGGACCTTTGAAAGATCAGTTAATCTCAAGTTAAGAATCAAGTCTCCCATGTTTTATAATTATCTAGGTTGAAAAAGTCCTCCAAATGCTTTTAAAATTGATATAATAAAAATGATATAATATGTTTCCTTATACTCACTGTTATCTCAGAAAGCTATGTCAACTTTGCTCAGATATCACCACAAAGATAATGTTTCAGAAAATTGTGAGTCACTGAAAAGAGAGAACATTAATGATGGCACTTCACATTATTTTGTGGTGAAAGCAGGCCAAAGAAAGTGTTTTATTGGTGATCTCAACAGATTAAAGAGAGGGTTCTTGAAATACTCCAAATTGGAACTTGTTCTTATTCACTAATATAATTTTCTAATGATTGTAGGTATTGGTGCCAGCCCCTATGTGATGAACTGCAATGTGACAATTGACTCTCAAGATTTGGTTACAGGAAAAAAGATTGCAAGTGCGATCAGAGGCTCCAGTGTGGATGGACTAAAGGGTGTTCAAGCTATGGCTTTTCCTCATGGTGGGAAAATTGAAATTGCTTGTAATGTAGAAAGTTTCAAAGATCAAAATCCTATAGAAAACACAGGGTATATAACATACTGTATTCTTGGGCATCATTATTCTTACATTTCTCCTCAGTCTCTAGAGGCTCAAATTAAAAAGCTGGCTCATGATGAGGGAATTAGCACCATTGGAACAGCATTGGTTGGGTTTACACCTCAGGAGTGCAAAGACTGTGCTGAATATGCTCTAAGGAAAAAGATTGGAGAATTCTGGAAGAAACGGGAAGGCATTTTCATGTGACTCCAGCAAGTGCTTTTCCATTAATTGGAAAGTGGCAGCCTCTACCAAACCCTTTCTTCATTAAGTAAGGATGAAAAGAAAATACACAGAGGTTGGATTGCAGCTGCAATAGGAAAATAGTATCTGTAAACATCAACAAAAAATGGCCTTGTGATTTTGCTATGATTATTAGGAGCACTTAGCTACTATGTGGTAATTAAGAAAAATCTTGGAAGAAAAAAAATCAGTTCTTGGAAAAAGAAAAAAAAGTATGTGTGTGTGTGTGTGTGTGTGTGTGTGTGTGTGTGTGTATCTCCACTAATTGATATAAATAAAGGCAAAGATAGACTTTATTTATTTAATTGCTCATTCTGAAGTACCTATACCTTCTGTTTCCAGCAGGTTCTCAATACCTTCTAGCATTATATGTGTATTGTTGGATAAAGTGATGCTCTTGGAGGCAAGAGAGACCTGGGTTCAGATTTTGCATCACAGATAAATCACCTAAACTCTTTGAGCCTCAGTTTTCTCACTCATTAAGGAGATGGAATAATATATTGAATACTTGCTTTACAAGATTGTTGTGGTATTTGAAGATAATATATGTAAAACACTTTATGAACCTTAAAATATTGTAACCAAATATGGGACAAAAAGGAAATGTGCCTTAAAAGATTACATAAATCAGAGCCATAACTAGGAATTCTAGCACCTGTGGCCAGGTCTGAGTGAGGGATGGAGATGCTTCAGGTTTGACACATCTGTGTGGTTGAGTAGCATTGGCTATGGAAATCACAGGAGTTGAGGAGATAGAACCATAACTCTGTAGTATTTGGAAGTCCAAGGATTGGGGTGGAAAATAAAACTAAGCCAGATACTGAAATTACTGTTGAAGAAGCTGAGTGATTTGGAGGTACACAGGAGATAGCAACAGAGATCTAGATAGGTTGGAATGAACTTTAAGGTAGGAGAGGCGGTTGCTGAGTGATAATGGCAGAAAGAGGGTTTGAAATGAAGAGGAAGGAATACGTCAACTTCTCTTCCCAACCCTGAATGTGAAAGGCTCTGGTAGAAAGAACAACTTTTCAAAGAATGCCAAGAGGCATGATATGTTCAGGAGGAAGCTAGATTTCAATGAATACCAGAACATGGAGGATTATAAAAGTCAGTCAACAATGTTTACTGTGTGCCAGGTACTGTGCTAAATAGTAGGGATACAAAGGAAGGCAAAATATGGTCACTGCCCTCAAAGAACTCACATTCTATTAGAAGGAGATCATATGCAAGCAACTCTGTGTGTGTGTGTGTGTGTGTGTGTGTGTGTGTGTGTGTGATGTATGGAGTATTCCAGAAGAACTAGCACTCTAGTGTGAGGGCTTGTCGAACCCTTTTCATGGTTGCTCATCCATCTTTGGTGGCTCCAAGAAGCTGTAGCATGCACAGCAGCCACACCCCAGTAAACCATGTAGGCAGACAGCCTAAACCAGGTTGGGGGTAACCAACAGGCCTCAAACCTGTTAGTAAGTTAGGGGGATGTCTACCACAACCATGTGAAGACTTTTGTAGGCACAATGGGTGGATGAAACCCATTTGTTCCAGTGGCCATGAAGGTGGCTAAAGCAGGAGCTATGGAATACTTGGAGCTTGGTCAGACATCAAAAACACCAAGGTCATCCACTACATCTGTGGACTTCCAGGACTCTGGAAGAGAGAGTGAGGCTGATGACTTTGTGTAACTCTGCCTCACTTAAATCCAATTCATGCACAAGTTAAGACATCAT
Source organism: Phascolarctos cinereus (assembly GCF_003287225.1). Taxonomy (NCBI): domain Eukaryota; kingdom Metazoa; phylum Chordata; class Mammalia; order Diprotodontia; family Phascolarctidae; genus Phascolarctos; species Phascolarctos cinereus. Next base: position 182,381,507 of record NW_027556098.1, read on the forward strand.
ACACACACACACACACACACATATATATATATATATATATATATATATATATATGCATACACACATACATACACACATATAGTATAATAGAATCTATAACATATATCATAAAATAACATGTTATATATTATATATAATGGCATACACGTACACATATAAGGTAGCACTGAGCAGGTGAGGAGGCACTGAGAAAAGCCTTTTATAGAAGATAGGATTTAACTTGAGTTTTGAAGGAATCCAGGGAAGCCAGGAGGCAGAGGAAAGGAGAACATTCCAGGCATGAGATACAGCCAATGAAAAGGCAAAGAGTTGTGAGGTAGTGTGCAGTGAGAGGTCTAATATGGAATAAAGTTTAACAATCAACAGGCTTTTATTAAATATTTGTTAGTCTCTGGAAACAGAAATACAAAAATTATACATTCTCCTGGAAGAAGTGAGGGCTGAGGAGTATAGGGAATTGGCCCATAGTAATTAAAGCCCTGGATATTATTACTATCTTTTGCCACTAATGAACTATATTAATTCCTATGGTAATAATAACAATAGTTAGCATTTATAACTCTTTAGGGTTTGCAAAAAAATGTTATTTTATTTTATCCATATAGCAATCTGGGAAGGTATGTCCTAATATTATTCTCATTTTACAGATGAGGAAACTGAGGCTGAGAGAGGTTAAGTGGCTTTCCCAGGGTAGCAGAGCTAATAAGTGTCTGAAGCTGGATTTGAGTTCAGGTCTTCTAGTTCTAGTACTCTATCCACTGTATCACCTAACTGCCTGTCAGATTACTGGGAGTGAGTCAGGCCATCTTTAGGGTAGATAATTATCTATTTTGTTTTAATAGATACTTTAAAATAGTATTCAGAAACCATTGAAATACAGAGGGATTTTTCATAGACTAAATAGTATGATTCAGTTAATAGTATAACCTAACACAACTCAGAACAACATAACCACTTCTAGGGGATGTGGTAGGCAGGACTCTCAGGCCTTGGGGAAGAGGTTGCACTATATGACTTCTGAGGTCCCTCCATTCCAACTCTGTAATTTTGTGATTGAGGGGTGGGGAGAGTTATAAAAAATACTCCACTTTCTATTTTCATATTTTCATGTCCCTTCATTATAGCATTTTGTGTACTTTAGTGGTAATCTTGAGAGTAGGGTTTGTCTTTTGTTGAGGGTTCGTACTGGGAACCATTACAGGTTGAGTTTAAAAGCCACTTTCTTCATCACTACCATGTGAGGTAGGGAGTATAAGTCTTATTATTCCCATTTTCCAGATGGAAAAGCTGAGGTTGAAAGTTAAGTGACTTCCGCAGCTAGGAAGCATTAGAACTGGCACTAAATCTAGGTCTTCTAACTCTCAGGGTTTATGCCATTATGCTGCACTGACTGTCATACTGACCATGCTTATGAGTACAGATTGTTTCATTTTACATACACACACACACACACACACACACACACTTATATATGTATATATGTGTATATATACACATAAATATATCTATATACATACATATATATATATGTGTATATATACACATAAATATATCTATATACATACATATAAACATACATATCCCTAGGCACCTAGCACAGTGCCTAGAATGTTAACGGGTGAGGAATAAAGGTTTGTTAACTGATTGACTGATTAATTTTAAGTGATGTAGAGTATATAAATGGGAAATCTGAGTGATGAAGTAATGCATCGCTATTGGGTAAGATTAATGGCATTTGTTGGAAGAAATTTCAAGAGAAAGAAACCAACATGTGGTGTACATCTTGTTGTGACAATTAGTGTCTTCTAAGTACTTTCAAATCTTTGGAGATATGCTGTAAATACATAAAATTTGCATTGAAATCCTTGAAGATAGTCTATAAATACACAGAATTTGTACTTAGTCGTACCCATGATTTTCCATGGTGCTCCTGTCTAGCCATAAACGAATGAAATTTCATGATGGACTTTTTGATCACCTTTGTTTAGCAAGGAAGATTACAAACTTGTCTGGTAACAGCACATGATGTGAATTTGTTTGAAGGGACTACAAAAGAAGATGAACTCACTTATTCCTTAGACAGTAGCTTGTTATTTACTCTAATGTTCTGTATGCTTTGTATTTAAGCCTTGGACCCAAACACTTGATTTTCTTGCCAGAATTGTGATTTTTGTTTTCTTTTGGTTATTTATCATTATAAATAAAAAGTGGAAGGAAAAACAGTGAAACAGTCATGGTATCTGAGTATTGGTCATGTGTGCTCCTAATTGTGAGGGGTGAAGCATCTTTCCCGTTTGACTGGCTAGGTCAATGTACCTCTCTGGGTGTAACATGTGGGGAAGACACCTAACTTTCCTCTCCTCTAGCAATTTTTTGCAGACTTATTCTAGGGCTACAACCTTTTTCTCAGTATTTGAAGTCATTCATTTGGGTTTAGTATAAAAATCATACCAAATTGTGTAGAAGTTGATTTACTTTTCAATGACTTTCAAGGATAATCACACTCTTTCTGTGTATGCCCACATCAATGCATACCAAACTGCTTTTTTAGGAGCAGGCCCTGTTAGATCATATCACCTCAAATAAGGGAATTTTGTTAACAAATCCATGAATTCTTAAGAAAATATAATCTGTAGCTCAAATGCACACATAAATACACATGGATAAAGTATATAAGGTTCCCTTTTTCTACTTTTATCTCTTAAGCTGACTTCACTTACTGAATGTGAGCTTTAGTTGTGCTTATTTTTTTTAAACAAACATAAATCCTGTGCATCAAGTGGAAATATGTGACAATTATGTACATTTAAAAATTGTATTAGCTTATTATTTTGAGTGATAAATAATAGAATGTTGCAAAACCAGTAGATTCATAAACTACATGAACTGTGTACCCCAGCTCCCCTTTTCTTTCTCTTCTTTTCCCTTTCTCTTTCTCTTCATTATATTTCTCTAGCAAGTCTCTTTGGACCAACTCTTCATTCTCTCAGACTTCTACGGTTGGATGCAGATGTTACCAGTTCCATCCACATGGATCTGGCAAATAGAGCCTTGAATGATGCTAAGAAGGAGGTGGGGTGGGATGAGTGTAGGATTAACATCGCAATGATCATTCTACTTGGTCTGGTATTTAGCAAGTATTGTGAATGTGGCAGAAAATCTGCTGAAATGAAATAATCTTTGATATATATCCTATCCCATGTTAAATGTTATGTGAAAAAGCTAAAATAATTCTAAGCCTAACTTTTTATTTTGTTTTTTCTTCATTTGGGCATATAATGGGTATTATATGGAAAATGGAATCATCCCATTTAGTTCCCAATGCCTCCCAGGTCATTTTGCTTACCATTTGTACCCATGCCAGGACAAAATCAAATTGACATGGACAAAATAGAGAATTTACCCTCTATCAACTGCTTGGTAATTCTTACCCTGCCCAATTTAAAACTTTAAACTTTAATTTCTTTTAAGAGGTCCAAGGAGAGAAGAAAGCAAGTCTGGGAGTGATAAATGTTTTGTGGTTGCTTTTTTTTCCCTAACAACTTTGGAACTGGATCATAAGAAATAAAAACACTTCAATGAAAGGTGGGTTAAGTAAAATGTAGCTGTAAAAGAAAGCAAAAAAATGGGAGGGAGTGATGCTGTCTTTGCTTGACATGAAAAGAAAGTCTTGAACTGTAATTAGTTTCTACCATCTCGGAAGTGGAGTCCATGGTCAACAAAGGACCACTATAATAGAGATCTGTAAGAAATTTATCATTCCCTCTGGCTGAGCAAAAGCAGGCTTGATATATAGTTTTGTTTAGTATAAATAGTCTCGTGTTACTGTTTACTTTGTGGGAATATGAGGATCTCACTGACAGGCTACGTGCTCCAAAGCTTCGCTTTTCTGAAGCATTTCTTTGACTTGCTTGTTTGTACTTCCACAGAAACTTCAGGGCATAGCACAGAATTTGTCTGATAAGAATCCAGACTGTACAACCAGAGCATGTGGTGCTCTGGGGCTAGAAAGGCTTATTGTTTTAAGGAAGCCTGCACATGGCTTTTAAGAAAATCTATTTTTCATAGGTATGAACAATTACTAAGGACAATCTGTAATAAAACATCTGCAACTATTCAGCTATGGTGAAAGCAAATGTTCCTATGCATAGGGGATGTGCCCAGAGCACCTAGTCTGAATTTTGATCAATTGGCTGCTTCCCTTTCATTTATGTGTATTTTCAGGTTTCATCCCATAAAGCATTTATGTTAGTTTAGCATGATTTGGGAGTTGGAGCAGAGGCCTAAACATTGGAACCTATTTATCATCCAAGGTTCTTGGCAGAGAAACAAGCCCTCTTACAGTCTAAGCATGAGATAATAGAGACACAGAGATAGAGGCAGAGAATCTACAGGATCATCAGAGTTCCTAATAAAGGACAGACAACTGGTCTATTCTCTTTGTCAGCTCCCTATTGTCTTATCTCTTTATTATCTCCTTTATCAGTCTCTCTTCACCTCATCTGTGTCTTTATGAACCCTTCAGTCAGACAGGATCTGACTTATATCTCTGGAGTTAAGGGGGAGAAATATTAATGATGGCTTACTTATAGGTAGGATGTCCAAATGGAGTCTCAAGGTGTTCATTGATATAGCTTATTCTACCCTATGAAACACAGCAATGTAGTGTCAAAAATGCCCCATGAATCAACCCATCAGTCTACTGAAATCTTTACTAACTTTCCCTTTTAGATACAGTCTCATTTTATCAGACTGCCCTCATTAGCTTCGTCCAAACATTTTCCCAAGCCCTCTACCCATCCTTTCCTGTCCATACATTTCTATCCTACTTTAATGAGCTCTATTTGCAGCTGGCCACTATGCTACAGCAAGCCCTGTTCAGTCATTTTTCAGTTGTGTTTAACTCTTTGTGACCTCATTTGGGGTTTTCTTGGCAAAGATCCTAGAGCACTTTGCCATTTCCTTGTCCATATCACTTTAAAGATGAGGAAACGGAGGCAAACAAGGTTAAGTGACCTGCCCAAGGTCACACAGCTAAGCAGTGTCTGAGGCCAGATTTGAACTCAGAAAACTGAGTCTTCCTGACTTCAGACCCAGCGTTCCAGCCGCTGCACCACCTAGTTGCCCCAGAGCAAGTCCTGTATCTTCCTCTAATTCTACAACTCCACCTTCATTAAACAGGAAGTGACTGGTCTTTGGATGTTGTGGCAGTTGATGTCAATACCATCCTTGTACGGGCTGCTGTGAGAGGTACCTCATCACTGTTGTCCTGCCCCTTAGAAGTATGTGAGGTGCTGCCTGTAATAAGGCAGGCAAGGTCGAGACCCTGGCTTCCCCTAAACCTCTCTACCTTCTTCACAGTAGCCTTGTCAAGCCTTTCAGATGAGAAGTAGAAAGGGAGATAGAACAAAGGAAAAGAAAATCAAAATGAATCCTTGCAGTCTTTGTTTCCCCAGTACCCAGGAGGGTGGTTTGCATGTTGTAAACACTTAGCAAATGCTTATTGGTTGACCAGTAATGAGGAAATATTTATGAAGTCCCTAATATGTATCAAACACTGTTCTATGTGTTATGGAAGGTATAAGAGACATGATCCTGGCCCATAGGAAGTTCAGGATTTAGTTACTGAAACAAGACAAAACTGTTAGGTGACAAGATAGGAAACAATGAAGTACTAATTGTGTGATTCTGTAAATGTAACAGGAGTTAGTAAAGGAAATAATTATATTATAGGTTCATAGGATTTATAGTTAGAAGGTATCTCAGGACATCTAGTTCATCCATGTCATTTTCCAGAAGAGGAGACATATTCAGAAGGGGTAACCTGAATTGTCCAAATGCTCATAGCTAGTGAAACAGTTATCTCTTCCACATAGCCCAGGTTAGAAGCATTGTGCCCCCGCAATTTGGAAAATTCATGTAAAATTTTTTGGCCCTCCTTTCATACCAAAGAAGTCTGAATTTTTTTATAGGGTGTTTACAGTACCTTATTGAAAATTTGGGTTAGGTATTTGATTATAGGCTCTGTGTTGTCTGTTGGTCTTTGTGTCTTTGCATAAGCTTCTGCAAAACTCCCCCAAAATTCCCATTTCATTTCTTATGCCAACCCACAATATATTGAAGCCACAATGGGGAAGTCTCTATGTGGAAGGAATAACTGTAATGCAGTGAAGATTTTAGGGTCATGCAATTAGGACTTAAAGAAAATTTGGAGGCTATCTAGTTAAACTCTCTTATTTTACAGATGAGGAAACTGAGAGTTAAGAGAGGTTAAGTGAGTTAATAAGGCAACACAGGCAGCAAATGATAGAGAGATTCTAACCCAGGTCCTTTGATTCCAAATCTAGAGGTCTCTTCATTTCATCATTTAAGTTCAGGCTTTCTGATTCCATGTATACAGTAATTGTGGTATATGTATTTAGTTTCTGAAAAAAATAACTAAAATGTTGCTTACCACAAGATCATATTTTTTTTTTATTACTAGCAGTTTGTAAACTGATCATCGTTCCATCAAAGATTCTTGCTGATGACTCGCCATAGCCAATACATTTGCTATAACTTAGTAAGGTCCGGTTTGCAAATTCAGCTACCTCCCCCACTTAAGTACTTTCCCTGAGATTAGGTACACTGCCAACAGGTGGGAGCCATTCCTCATTCATGTGGTCCATTATCCAGCCACAAGACACATATTTTGTCTTAGAGCTAGATTTAAGTCTTTAACTTGCTACTCATTCTTTCAAAAATAAACACTCCTTTATTAATACAGCTGAACTTAACTAATATTACTAAGCACTGCTGTATAAAGATGATTTATAGAGAGCAAGTTTTTATTTTTTAAAGAAAATGAGATTCCTTATTTTGATCTTGCTTCTGCTCCTAGCACAGCCTTACACTTTGACCCTTTCAGTTCCTTACACATCTAACTGGCTTTTGACTTTGGCTTGTAGACACTACAGTTCTCACAAGCAACTACCTCCAGCCCCATCCCCTCCAGTCAAACCAGAAAGGGTTCAACCAGCACAATTAACATTGTTTAGTCAAAGCCTTTTATAGGCCAGGAGAATATTATAATTCCAAACTAGCTGGGTTGGGGATGAATTGTCCCCTCTCCTGAGTTTAACAATTGGAAAATTACATGCCCAAGGTAGCTTTCATTCTCCTTGTCCTTTTGCAAAGCAAAAACAAACAAACAAACAAACAAACAAAACCCAAGGGAATCTGAGTATGAAGCCATAAAATCATCAGGCAGAGAAGTGAGCTAGCTTTTCTGGGGTGCTAGGCCTACCTATAGCCAGCAAATGAATTCAGGGAGAAGCAGGCACCTCCTCATTTCCCAGCACTCATTTTGGACTTTTTAGTGTCTCCATCATGTCCTATATAAACTCATAACTGGGAAATCTCATCATTTTGCAAGATCCAATCAGCCTTGTCACTCCCACCACATCAGTGCCCTCTGCCTCTCTGATGAGAGTGGGGAGCCACAAATTCTATTTGAGTAGGGAAACAAGACTAACATCTCCTCAGACATCTCATTTCCACTGCACTTGTTTTGGATTTCTTTGTCTCTTTTCTACCAAGGAACTTTCCCTCAAACCGCAACCCAACCCTTTTCTGCTTGTGTGTGTGGGTTGTGTGTGTGTTCTAATTCCTATTAGATTATAAGATTCTTGAGGGCAAGAGATTGTCTTTCTTTTTTGTATTTGTATCCTTAGCACTTAGCACAGTACCTAGAAGGCACTCAATAAATGTTCATTCACTCAAGCAGGGGTTTACTGCTGGTGCTTGGGACAAGACCAATTTTTGCCTCTATTAGAACAAAACTTCAAACTATCTGAAGAACAAAAGAGACATTCACAGCATAGCAGCATAAGTGTGCCTGGATATCTTACCGTGTGTGTGTGTGTGTGTGTGTGTGTGTGTGTGTGTGTGTGTGTATGAGTGTGCAAGATCATGAAGGGAGTTATGTGTCCAGCTGAGCTACCTGTAGTCTGGGGCAAATGCTGATAGTGATGAATCTATGTCACAAAGGCAACAAAAGCTACATCCAATAGCATGTTTAGAGCTATTCCCTCATCTCTAAGGTGTTTAAATATCATGGCACCATATACCACATACCATGTGGAAACGAAGGGGAAAGATGCTTAAGGGATCTTTGGGAGAAGTAGAAGTCACTGGATGATCCTGAAGCTAATGTGCTCACAGACAACAGCAGAAAGAAGTTGCAAAGTCTTTTGTTTGATTTCAATCTAGCCTGAAGTCTAGTCCTGTAAGTCCCAGGTGGAATTTTACTCCAGGTTGAATTATAAAGAAACATTATAATCAAAATTTAGTTGAAACAAAGATTAGAGTAAGTCATGAATGACAATACTTAAGTAATTTTGCTAAACTCCTTTGGTCTAGTTCTACATTTGCTTATTTTTATGTGTATCAGGCTATATGTAATTAGCCCTGCTCTCTAATTCTCCTATGGTACCTTCAGCAGGAGAGCTAGCACCACCATCATTATTATCTGTGCCAAACGTGAGGCTGGGTATATCAGGCAAGGCCAGATGGAAACCTGGGACGTCATTTACCCTTAGCCTTCTTGTATCAAGGCAAAGTGGTAAAAGTGCATTGTTTTTTCATTTCGCATTTGGAGCTATCTCTCCCTGGAGTTGGAGGTGTTTAGTTTAATAGAATAACCAGTCCCTCTTAGATGCTTCTCTCTTCCCTCCTTTATGGTGGCAGTTGGGGTGTATGGGGTGTTCATGAAGACTAGCATTGCTGGTGTGAGGGCTTGCTGAGCCCTTTTCAGGGTTGCTCATCCATCTCTGGTGTCTACCTGATTCACCCAACTCTCATCTGTGGCTCTAAGAAGCTGTAACCTATGCAGCAGGCATACCCTAGTAAACCATCTCAGCAGAAAGGCTGAACCAGATTGAGGGTAACCAATAGGCCTCAAACCTGTCTGGAGTTAGGGAGATGCCTACCCCAAGCATGTGAAGATTAACCCTGGCAGAATAGGCAGATGAGAACAGTTTGTTCCAATGGTCATGAAGGTGGCTGAAGTAGGCACTGTGAAACACTTAAAACTTGCTTGGTCAGGCATCCGAGACAGCAAGGTCATTCATTATATCCCAGCTCATAACCAATCATCTTGACTTCTGTCCTTCGATGACTGAGGAAGACAGAGTGAGGCTGATAACTTTGTTCAACTCTCTCTCACTGAAGTCCTATTCATGCACAAGTCAAGACATTACCCACTAATATCATTGGTCCTCTTTGAAAATGAAGGACGAATCATTACAACAGAACTATGTTTTTTCATTCATCTCATTAGCTGTCCCCACTAATATGAAGTTCCCTTAGTCAACGCTTTCCTTTGGTCCCTCATTCAGGGTCAGATAGGGTAGATGATGTTGTCATTAGAGGATAATGGGAGAAGCATTCTACTGCTAAGCAAGCCTCTTTCCCCCTAAAGATACTCAGGCAGTATCAAGGCTCAGTGCCCCAGATCCACATGGTTTGATATTGTACTTTGAAAACGTTATAAAATAAAACAATCAATTTTGTTTCTCTCTCATATAGCTCATGAGCCCCCAGACAGAGAGAAAACCCTCTGACATGAGCAATTTAGATAATGTATCTATTCTGTTGGTTCTTTTTTTTCTGTTCAACATGCCTTACTGTCTGTCTCTTTTTGCAACTCCCTATTCACAAATAGGGATAGTTAGATGGCTCAGTGAATGGAGCTCTAGGCCTGGAGTCAGACTTTGGCTTTAGCCTATCCTGAAATTCAGCAGGGGAAGGAGCAGGGGAAGAAAAGACTGGTATATTCCTTTCTTAATCAGCTATTTCTCAGGGAAAAATGCAAAAGTACAAAACAATCAGTCTATTTCAGACATAGCCTCCAGCTGTTTCAAAGAGGTTGTTGGGGCAAAGGGCACAGTGGAGCTCTTTCTGTGGTTCTAATATCAACCATGCCAGGTCTCCTTTACTTTCCCTTTCTCAAATCCCCACTTGAACTCATGCTTGAACACCTTTCCAAGTTCATGTCCTGAACCTCCTCACTAACCTGTGTTCATAATGTTTCTGCTCTGGAAGGGAGAGGAAGAACAACAATGCCCCTTTGAAACTCAATGTATCTTTAGTACTTGGATTCTGACAAGCCAACAGATTCCAGTCAGCAGTACTTTATTCCTCAGAATGCATTACTCTGTGGAATATTTTACCAATATGGCTTTGAAAATCCATCCCAGCAACATCTCAGATCTGTTTGGGGCTCATTCTTCCAAACCTTCCCTCTTTAATATCTGAGAATGAGTAGGTCCAGCATGCAGACCATATTCTGTTTCTAATATGATAACCAGATCAGATTTTGTTTCACAGTGATGTGTTCCTGATAGCTGGCTTTTTTTTTTTTGGCTAGGCAATGGGGTTAAGTGACTTGCCCAGGGTCACACAGCTAGTGTTATGTGTCTGAGGCCAGATTTGAACTCAGGTCCTCCTGACTCCAGGGCCGGTGCTCTATCCACTGTGCCACCTTGCTGCCCTGATAGCTGGCTTTCTTGAAAAGTTCTGGCTACACAGTTTCTATCACCTGACACCTTGGTTTGACATAAATATAGAATGGCAGTTGAATTCTCCCTGAGATTTTCTTCATGTCTTTATTAGTATAGTCATGGTAATAAACTAGTTGGAAATAAAACCACCTTAGCAGAAATAAAAACTTAATAGTCTGCTCTTTAGAAGCTAGTATACAGTTATATTTACCTTGGTCACTTTGGAAAGTTGGAGCCCAATTTCAGGAGATTCTTTTTCTATGATCCTCATGGTTAAGAAATTTTGGCCTTTTAGTAGCAATGAATTGGCTAGATATAACAAATTTTTGATTCTCTCTTTCTTGTGCAAGAATGTATTGACCATGAGCCCTCCTGGGGAAATAGGAAAGTCTCCCTCTAGTTTCCTCTCTCCAGTTGCAGTACTATTGTTTGTAGAGTGGTGGAGGAACAGCTTTTGAGTTTAATTTTAAAGTCGTTTCAGGGACATAATCCCCAGCTGTATCTTTATCTCTATTTCACCCTAAGAAATGCTCCTTTTTGGGGGGAATCATTTAGTTCTCTGCATAGAATACATATGCATAAAGCTAGTTTCTACATGGAGCAGGTGAGACCTAGAAAGACATTACATGAAAGGGGGCTCAGTCAGGATGATGCTTGCCAGCATAGTAAATATTGCCTTATAATATGATTATTTGTGTGCATGTCTTACTTTCCCTATTCTACTGTGGGCCCTGAAAGACTAAGAACAATGGCATTAGATGTCTCCCTCCCCTAATATTTTCTATGTAGTATTTATACAATAACTATTTACTGAATGAATTTTAAATTTGGGGTTTGGGGACATGAAGGATAGTGGCATAATTCTGAACAGTGCTCCCTCTAACTTTCTTAGGTTGTTAGAAAATAGTTGTTCTGATGTGAGCAACAAACTAGGAAGACCAAAGGAGCTCGGAAATGACTCAATACAAACTTCAAACAAAACTAACTTCATACATATTTAATACACTTTATGAATGCTAGTGATTATTGTTGTTCAATAGTTTCAATTGTGTTCAATTCTTCATGACCCCGTTTGGGGTTTTCTTGGCAAAGATACTGGAGTGGTTTGCCATTTTTTTCCCCAGCTTATTTTACACATGAGGAAACTGAGGCAAACAGGGTTAAATAACTTGTCCAGGGTCATGCAGCTTGTAAGTGTATGAGGCTGGATTTGAACTTAGGTCTTCCTGACTCCAATCCTGGTACTCTACACATTGTATCACTTAGCTGTCCCATTGTTTTATTGTGCATGATCAATGTTATGGTGCATTGTAATTAAACATAAATGGGAAAGAGCCTTCCTGAATGACAAATAACTAGGGTTGCTTGTACAAAGACATTTCTAAGGTCAATTAATGGGAGAGAAAGAGGGAAAAGGGGAGTGCATCATCCTTTTTTCCTCGCAAGGTGAGGAATTGGCAAGAGGAGACTACTGTTCTTTATCCACATGCTTGATGAACTTTCTATCTGAATCATGAGGCATGGGCTATTCTGGTCTGACCTTATTGAAGGGCACTTCCAGATTTTGAGATAAATTAGCCCCAGGACCCTTGTCTTGTGCTCCTACTAAGTAGGAACAGCTACATTTATCACCTAGGTGGTCCTAGAATGCTTTGGCTCCTTCCTAGAGATTCCAGAGAGACCCAGGCATCTGGACCTCTCATAATGGATACTAGAATTTGTATCTTCACCCTTCCCTTCTCATTCCAAGTAACATATACAGATGGAATAACTGACTGTATTAGATTCAAGGAAAGGTACAATTTCCTCTAATGATCCTCTGTCACATTTGATTCAAATTCCATTAATTGGGTTTTATTTAGTTTGATAAGCAAACATCCTTTGAGAGGACTAAAAGAGGCTATACTTTAACTTGAACTCCAGGAGGTGCTCACTGTGCACACCTCTGTGTGTCTGAGGGGATGGACAAATCCCTGAATAATACAGCAACAATGAGGACTTAAGAAAAAGCAAACCCCTTTTAAGAATTCTGGGAGAGACTTAAGGTAAATTCATGCAAAATAACTTCTAACACAAGGACCTTCCAAAGTAAGAGATTAAAAACACACACACACACTCACACACACACACACACACACATTTTCCCTATAATAGTCAAAAGAACCTTTATCTTGGGTTTAATTCTTTCTGTTTTTTTGCAGGGGGTTATATGTAGTTTGACCCCATATTAAGGGTCCACTAGTAGGGACTGGGCTATTAGATCCTAGAGGAAAAAACAAAAAGATAAATAGCTCTTCATGAGGGGTTGAAGAGAAGTTTAAGACTTATTGGGCAGCCCAGGTAACTTCTCAGATAAGACAAACATAAAGGAAAACTCTACCTATGGGAAAGTTTTAAATATCAAGAAACCACCAAAATATTTTCATTTGGGCTCTGGAGGGGTGGAGGTGTAGGTTTGCAAAAAAGAAGCTTTACAGTGTACAAAAATGAGACAAAGTTGTATACAATACTGTCCAGAGTGATTCTCTCTCTCTCCCTGTCTCTCTCTCTCTCTGTGTCTTTCTCTCATTTACATACATACATAAATACATGTATATGTATTGTATGTATGTATACATATACATATATATGTACATATATGCATACATACATATGTGTATGTGTATATGAGAGAAAGCAAAGTAACAAAATGTCTACTTGGGGAGAAAGTGCTTACATTTACTATCACAGAAATGAAGCTCAATTTCATTATCTGTAAGGATATGTACATGCTGTATAACTCACAAGGCACCTTCATTTGAGGCTCAAATGAGATAATGTGGGTAAAATGCTTTGTGAACTTTAAAGCACCAAATAAATATCAGTTATTATTCATGTCGCAAATTTTCAAACCCTGAGAGTTTCCTATATTTTGATTAGATTCCCTTCCTAACACCCTACACTAAAGAAATGGGATGTTCCATAGGAACCAAAAAAAAAAAAGCTGCATAAGAAAGATCTTACTATCACTGATAACCACAATGGTGTGGTTACTGATCTAGAGCCAGACATCTTGGCAAATGGAGTCAAGTGGGCCTTAGGAAACATTGCAAAATAATAAAGGTAATGGAAGTGATAGGATTCCAGCTGAGATGTTTTAAAAACCTAAAAGATGATGTAGCTGAAGTGTTGCACTCCATATGCCAGTGGCCACTGGATTAGAAAAGATCAGTTTATATCCCAATCCTAAATAAGGGCAATGCCAAGGAATGTTAAAATTACCAAACAGTTGTGTTCATTTCACATGCCAGCAAGGTTATGTTTAAGATTCTGCGAGCTAGGCTTCAGCAATATTTGAACTGAGAATTACCAGAAGAGCAGGCTGGTTTTTGAAGAGGCAAAGGAACTAGAGACCAAATTGCCAACATTTACTGGATTAAGAAGAAAACAAGAGAGTTCCAGGAAAAAAAAAACTACTTCTGCTTCACTGACTACATTAAAGCCTTTGACTATGTGGATCACAGCAAAATGTGGCAAGTCCTCAAAGAAATGAGAGTACCAGATCATCTTATTTGTCTCCTGAGGAATCTGTATGTAGGTCAAGACACAACAGTTAGAACCAAATATGGAGCAAGTGCAGAGTACATCATATGATATGCCAGGCTGTATGAGTCAAAAGCCACAATTAAGGTTGCTGGGAGAAATATCAACAATCTCAGATATGCAGATGATACCACTCTGATGGTAGAAAGTGAAGAGGAATTAATAAACCTTTTGATGATCTTTAAAGAGGAGAATGTAAAAGCTTACTTGAAGCTTAACATCAAAAAAAACCCTAAAATTTTGGCAACTGGCCCCATCACTTTCTGGCAAATAGAGGGAGAAGAAATGGAAGCAATGTCAGATTTTATATTCTTGGGCTCAAAGATCACTGCAGATGGCAACTGCATCCATTAAATTGAAAGACACTTGCTACTTGGAAGGAAAGCTATGGCAAATCTCGACAGCATACTAAAGATCGGAGACATTATCTTGCCAACAAAGACCTATATCGTCAAAGGTGGAGGCAGCTGGGTGGATCAATGAATAGAGCACCTGACCTACAGTCAGGAAGACTCATCTTCCTGAGTTCAAATCTGACCTCAGACGCTTAATATCTGTGTAACCCTGGGCAAATCACTTAACCCTGTTTGTCTGTTTCCTCCTCTATAAAATGATCTGAAGAAGAAAATAGCAAACCACTCTAGTATCATTACCAGGAAAACCCCAAATGGGATCATGAAGAGCCAGACACAATTGAACAGTAGCAACAACAATAGTCAAAGCTATGGTTTTTCCAGTAGCAAGCTATGGCTATGAGAGTTGGACTATAAGGAAAACTGAGCACTGCAGAATTGTTTTAAATTGTTGTGCTAGAGAAGACTTTTGAGAGTTCCTTAGGCAGCAAGAACATCAAATCAGTCAATACTTTAAGAAATTTAAGAAATTAATTCAAGCTATTCACTAGAAAGTCAAATATTGAAGCTGAAGCTTAAATACTTTGGCCATATAATGAAAAAATGGGACTCATTAGAAAAGACTCTGATGTTGGGAAAGATTGAAGGCAAAAGGAAAAGGGGATGGCAAAAGATGAGACAGTGTCATGGAAACAACAAATATAAACTTGGACAGACTTCAAGAGATAATGGAGGATAGAAGGATTTGGTATGCTATGGGCTATGGGGTCAAGACGAGTCGGACACAACTGAACTACTGAACAGCAGCAACAGCATGGGAGGCAAATGGAGAGGGAAGGGCAAGGAGTTTAAAGTAGTATAAGAACATGAATCACTTCAAGACAAACCAGGCCTGGGTGAAGTTGCTAATCAGAGAGCATCATGAAGCCCAATCGTTGGGAATAACTTAAAGGGGCTCTGTGAGGTGGGAGAAATGACGAGTATGACTTCAAAAATGAGGTGAAATATGGCTATAGTCACCTTTTCCTCTCCTCCCAGAGACTAAGGAGCAGTCATTTCACTTGTCAATGTCTCTGTTCTATCCAGAGCCTCCTGACCCTTCATTGGCTCAATAATTCTGGTGACTTTTACATACTCACTGGCATAGCCTCTTCCTCTGTACACACTGTGATATGTAAAGAGAAGGACTTGAAGCCACAGACCAAAGGCCTTCCCTTAGCATTGGGTGATGTGGTGCCTCAGTACAGGGTATGGACCTTGGAAGCAGGCTGTGACATACTCACAAATTAAATCCAGGTGAGTAGAGAAATTAGCACATTTTGATGCCACTCATGAATTCATCAGAACCTAGTTGGAGGTTTCCAGGCTGTTAATTTGCAGTAGTTGGGGTCTAAGGGAACACTCTTTCTGCCATACTTCTCTTTAACTCAAGAGTCATCAAGGCAAGAATACTCCATCAATATCTCTTTTCCTTAGGACAGAGGGTTTTCAACCTGGTGAATCTCAAGGAATCTGTTGATAGGTTTCAGCCTAGCCTGTCAGCTTGAATGGGAAAAAATTACATCTTTATTTTCACTGACATTTGATGCTATTTGTAACCCTATGTATTTTGTTTTATACATTTAAAAACATTCTGAGAAAGGGTCGGTCCATATACTTCATCACCTGCCAAAATGGTTCATAACATAGAATAGGATTAGAGAGAGAAATGGAAGTATTTTAAAATTAACCATTGTAAACAAACTATGTATTTCAGATAATTGTCAATGAGTTGTCTCCTTAATATAAATAAAGATCAAATGAGATGTGTGTAAAGCAATACATAATCTTAAAGTAATTTATAAATGCCAGTTATCATTATTCTAGTTCTCCTTTTTGGTGGCAATCAGGTAGACGCAGTCCTAGGACAAGTTGATATGCTACAGTATGTCTGGCAAACTGTCATGTTGATAGATAAGATGATTACCTCTTGTCCTTAAAATAAATGTGTTGGGCTGTAAACTCTTCTTCTGAGGACTCATAGAAGTATCTTTGGAATAACTCTAGTAGCAGACAAGATGACAAGGATCATATACACCTCTTCCTATTCCTACATGGTTTTGATTTCTTTTGTTAGGTATGTATTTTGAGAACTTTTCATGCTATGCAACTTGCAGATTATAAGCCTTTGATCCCTGTATGGTGATATCTATTAAAAACATTCTTCTTCAATTTGTATGGATGAATTTTATGTCGGGGTCATTGTGGGCAATAGTGTTAACTCGTGATAACATTCCAGTTCCATTTTTTTGTTGTTGTTGAATTATTCAGGATAGTTGGGGCTCAGTATTTATAATATGAGGATTTGTCTTCTAGTTTCTGAAATATGGTGAGTTCCTAATGTGTAATTCTAGCCACTTGATTGTGTCTTTCCAGATATTTGGTAGGTGCCAAATTTTTGTGACCTGAAATAATACATTAAATAGTTCTTACCATTTTTTTTGCAAAATCTACATAGATCATTACTTCTAGCTCTTTTATGGGTAACCTTTCTGTAATTTGTGGTATCAGGTTACTGGCATTATTATTGCTATTGTTATTATTAATTTCCTCATAAGGTGAATGTAGAGATCTGTTGCATACACTAGTATTTTCAGATACTGGGTTGTCTTAAGAAAACGGCACACCTGCATTCAATTTCCATTTGCATGTACTGCCTAAGAACCCAATTCCCTTTCTCTTCTTAGTTCATAAGAGGTTTTCTAGATGACACCATCTGGGAAATGTCACTTTGGATGATGCCAATCTGCAGAGCTGTTAACACTGGGAGCCAAAATGAGCTTCTCTAAGTAGCCACATCTTCCAGAAGCAGAAAGCAGTAGGTCTCTCTGGGTTGCCAGACATTCACAGAGATGCATTCCTTTGCTTGGTGTCAGATGAATGAAAGGGTTTTTCCCTGTTGGGCCTGAAGGGTTTTGTGTATTTTCATTCCTTCACCATTGGGCTATTTTCTTTCCTCTTTAAGTTTACTTTGACATATGAGGGGAAAAAATATAAAAAAATAAAAAAAATTAGTGGTGCGATTGCCAAGTTTTTCTTTCAATCTAGAAAAAGAAAGCAGTTGTTGAAAAATATGATGAATGGTGTCCTTTGTTTTATTTTCATATGAAGCACATTAGGGCACCACCATTGGAGAAGTGCCAGAAAAACCCATGTTGAGCATGGAGCATCTGGACTGAAAGCAGTGTAAGGAAGCCTGGTGACTTTTCCATTTGATTGGTGAGACAGGGTTTTCTGACACATTATCAGCTGTTTTGTGCGTCCTTTTTTCTTGCTCTTTGTGGTATGGGCCCATCTTAGCACCTACACTTTGTGCTTTCGGCACTCAGGGTTGAGAAGGATGCCACTTAGTTGCGGGAACCCATCACTGATGCTTTTTGGAGCTCCCAGTATTTAACATGTGGCTGCCCTGGCTTCCACGAGTATTGACTGCTTTGGCTGTGGGCTCCATGTACATGTGAGGGCAGCAGCTAGCTGTTAATGTGTGAGCCATCCTCAAGTTTGTTAACATGCTTCTTCCTTGTTTGTTGTCTTGACACATGGTAGTTAGAGACAGTTAAAGGGCACAGAACAGAGCTGAAGCTTTCCCAAAGTTATGCAGCCCAGTTGTCCTTCTGTTGCCACCCACACATTATGATGGGGGAAAAAGACATTTAAGACCTTCGAAAGGACAAAGAGAGTGTCTCAAAGAAAGTGTTTGTCTAAAATTTTCCAAAGAAATGAATTTGGGAACAGCCCAAAAGATCGCAAGACAGTATAGTGTGGTGGCATTAGAGTTCTGGAGTTGGAGCCCAGAAAATTTGGATTCTAAAACTGCCTTAAGCGCTTACTAGCTCTGTGACCCTGGACAGGTCACTGATACTCTCTGAGCCTCAGTTGCTCCATAAAATGGGATAATAGCATTTATAACACCTACTTCACAGGGTTGTAGCAAGAATCAACTGAGATAACATGTAAAAATTCTCTTCAAACTCCAAAGCATTAGTTATTAATATTCCCTGGAACTGGCACAGTCCATGTAGGACTTTCCCAATTTGGATTCACATGCAGGTTTTGGACTAGAACAAAATCTGCCAACAGGTGTGGAAGGCCATCATTTGCCCAGGTATTGTGGCATGTATGGCATT
This sequence comes from Phascolarctos cinereus, assembly GCF_003287225.1. NCBI lineage: Eukaryota > Metazoa > Chordata > Mammalia > Diprotodontia > Phascolarctidae > Phascolarctos > Phascolarctos cinereus. The sequence goes on from NW_027556098.1 coordinate 182,400,149, forward strand.
GTGCTCAGATGTACATCATATTTATCAAAACATAGAAAGGGATGTATGAGAGAAAGGCTAGGCTATGTAGAACTTCTGAAGATCAGAAAAAGTTTGGCTCAACCTAAGGTTGGGGTAAAGGTTCAGATCTATTCTTTTTTTTTTTTCATTGAAACCAGCTCATCTTTAAAAGAGCATTTATGGTTTAAAGGAGAAAAAATCCTTAAAATATTCCATACAAAGACAGCCTGTAAAATGGCTCCAAAATGAAAACATATGATTCTGACGTCCTGCAGAGCCAGCAGTCAAAAGTGAATGTCAGTTTAGGCTCCTCACACTTCATCCTATTATGTTCCCTCTAGAACTCCCAATTTTAATGCAGCACAATAATGCCCTGAAAAGTGTTTAAGCAAATAAAATGCCAGGTTCTAGTCTGAGGCTACCAGATTGGAGCTCTTTCCCGCTTGTGTCTTTGAGTTAGATGAGCTGTGCTTGAAAGTATGGCAATATTTCATGGGCAGAATTTTCTGTGCAAGTGATTGCAGCCTGAGTGAAATATATTCAAATGAACCTCCCTGAAATATGTTAAATGGCCCTTTAAATGCAGGATTCATGTTTTGGAAATCACCAGTGAGTCACTGTCCTCAAATGTAATCAATAAAAGACAATCTCCATCATCAGCTTTTCATTAACCAAACCTGGAGGTGCCTCTTTTTATTGCCTTTTCAAATTTCACATTAGGTTCATGTTTACAGTATTTCATTCTTTCCTTGATTCTGGATTTTCACACCATATGGCCACATCTTTAAGTCATTTTTCAGCTGCGCTATTAAATAGTGAAATGAGATTCAGAACAGATTTCTTTGATTCTAAAATAGCATTTTGGGTATATGCCTTTTTGGTTTAAAAAAACCAAGCACTTACAAAGCATTTAATTTCAGGTATACCAAACCAGGGCATTCAGATAGGTAGCTGATCGTTGGCTTCCTGGAAATGCATGTTTGTCTTGGGGAGTTTTCCATACAGTAATGATTTATTTATCTTTCAAACTGAGATTTATTCTAATTTAAATAAGATTTCCTCTCTGCTATTGATAATGCTCGTGCAGAAAATGAATTGGAAAGAACCATCTTGAAGTTCATTCAATATTGCATTTCTCATTAGAAATGATTAATCCAGCTCATCAGTGGTCAGGCTGTGTTTCATTAATGTTAGTTCATTGCATCTGCTGTTGGGGTGTTAGTTTTCATCGAAATAAAAATACATGGGACATTATTACTTCTTTAAAAATGGGCCTTTTCTATTCCCTTGAAATACTTAATATCTTGTTCCTTACGGAAATGCAAAGGACAACATCAGTGCTTTTGTTCCTGTCTCACATCTTACAGTCCATCATTGGGTGCTTAAGGCACATAGTCATACAGCAGCTTAATCAGGTAGCCATTTAAATTGTTTAGAGTCCCAAACATAAAAGTCTATTCAAAAAGTGCATTTGTGCTGTAAGATAAATAAAAGAAGCTTTTTGATTTTTTTTTTTTGGTTGGTGAGGAGGGGGAAGGTACGGAAGATATTTTATAACAGGGAAGCATTTTTCATGAGTGCAGAAGCAAACATTTACCATTGATCCAAACTTGAGGCAGGAGGGACTATGTCAATCATGATTCATCAGTTTGAGTATGCAATTCGAAATCCTCAATTATCCATTAAAATGTGGACATTGACAAGAAGAAATGACTGCCAGAGAGTTGTTTGTCTAGAGTTAAAACCAAGTGCACTCACCATCAAGAAGGTCAATTATCCTTTAAGCTGTAATTCAATAGAATAATAGCATCATAGTATCATAGATTTAGAGCCATAAAAGACCTCTGAGGTCATTTTTTAAAAAAGTGGTAGACCATTTACAAATGTGTTTAAGCATGTTTCACTTATTCTATCCCAGACTATTATGCTTTAAGCAACATTCTTCAGATGAGGATGAGAATATACTTTGATTATTATTAATATAATTAAATTCAGTATTTTTTCTTTCACTTGTCAAGTGATATTTCAGTTCTCATAGCTATATGATGTCATTCAGTTTAAGAATCTGTCAAGTAACAAACACAATTAAAGACTGGGAGTTTTTCATTTTTTAAGCAAGCCCAGTCTTCTTTATTTTTCATGTTTTCCTTCCATTTGTGTATATTTTGTCTTTTTTGGACTCTGGAAGTCACAAGTAATGTCTTCTGATGTGTCCTATAAAGCTTCTAGTATATGAAAACTGTCTATTCTTTGAAGTATAAAGAGTTGATGTAATAGGATTGCACTCTTATTTATATCAATGTTTCAAGAGTCTGTGATTTTATTAGTGTGAGTGTACCATTCACTGAGAGAAAACATAACATTGGCTTAGTGCATGGTCTTAGCTGTGACCAACCTTTGGACACTGAGGCTTTCCACACTCAGCTAAGCTGCTTCTCAAAGACAGATGCACATAGTCTATCACCAACCAATATTTGAAACCTTTCCAGCTTGGCAGGACCCATAAGGGCTTGTAATGTGCTGATGTCATCTTCAAAATCACAGGGCTTGCTTCAGACTTTGACAAGCATAATGAGGCATTGCAGTAGAACATTACATCACTCAAAAAAGTTTTTGTCAACCACCTATTTGTAGGGAGCCATTTATTAGGTACAATATCACAAACATAAGTGGAAAGTTATCAAATAGTATCTGTGTTTGTATATCTTTCTAGATCTTTAATGATTTTGTTGAGATATTTTGTTGGAGGAGAGACTTTTTGCTAAATCAAATATGTGTATACATGTATATGTGTTCATGTACATAAATATACACATATTATATATGTATATAACATATGTACGTCTGTGTATGTACAACAATGTCCTTTATATCCACAGATTATTCCCATTAAGATTTTCTAGCAATGAGGAAATAATCTTATAGATCCAGTAATTGATATTCCCTTATTAGCCTTTTATTGGCAATATAAGGTCCATTGATTTGATAGAGCAAAACACCACCTTAAATGATCTTGTTCAACAGGTTATCTCTCATCCATTCATTAAAATCTAAAATCATTCAAGATTGCCTGAAAGATATAACAGAAGTAATCCTATTCAACCACCTTCTGATCATAAATATCAGATGATATCTAAGATATGAAGCTATATGCTTGCCAAAGGTGTCTGGTACTATGATGGGGGAGACATCACAAATTCCAAGTTGAAGACGGACTCCCTGCGGATTGTAAGATCTTTATAATGTTCCAGTTCAAAGATGACATTTTTTTTCCACTTGTATCAAACTTTGATACATTGCAGAGCTTGCTGGAAGAAGGAAAGGAAGCTCCTTAACCACTCAGAAGAAGTTTGTTTTGATTATTCACACAACTGGATGAAGAATATCTGTTGTTCCTCTTATAACATATAGTTGAACAGTCATCATGTAGTGCTTATCTATTAGTGTCTGTGTGTATAGACATATATGTGTATGTATGTGTGTGTATATATATGTATGTGTATATATATATATACATATATGTGGGGCACACAATCTAAATGGACACTGCAATGGTTCCAGAATTAAACAGGAGGAGGAGAATGGGCTAGATTCCCTTTAGGAAACTGTAAAGCTTCTTTAATTTTTTCCTGGAAACAGAAGCTCATTTTAAAAAATCCTAATATTCTACCAGTGTTGTATGTCTGTAAGACATAAAATACAATAGTCTCTGAAGAATTGAAAATTAACATCAACAATAAACATTTATTAAGTGCCTACCATTGCCAGACCATGCTAAATGTTGGGAATACAAAAAGAGGCAAAAGGTTGTCTCTGCCCTCAAATAACTTACAATCTACTGGGAAAGCCAATAGGAAAACAAATATATAGAGAGCAAACTACATACAGGATAAATGGGAAACAATTAACAGGGGAAGGCATTAGAATTAAGAGGGGTTGGAGAAGACTTCCAGTAGAAGATGGGATGTTAGGACTTAAAGCCAGGAAAGTCAGTAGTGGGAGTGGAGGTGGGAGAGTGTTGCAAGCATGGGGACAGCCAGAGGAAATGCCCAGAGTTGAGAGGTGTCTTGTTCATGAAACAACCAGGAGGCCAATGTCACTGGGTCAAAGAGTATGTATGTGTCAAGGAATATCATACAGAAGACTATGGAGAGGCTTATGGTGGATGTGAGTAGCCTGCATCATACAGTACAACCAACGAGGAACTTCAAAGAACAGCAGTAAAGGATGTCATCAGAAAAATATATGATAAGAAGAAGAGATGGGCTGGACATGTAGAAATGGCAAGAGATGACAGATTAAGAGTATTCCATTGATGTCCTTGGAGTGTCTGGAGAAAGCAAGGAAGGCCTCTAGTGTTGACCTCCTGTGTCAAAATTATGGAGCATATCTATTTTCCCTTTGTGGCCACAATAATTGTTTTATTTTATAGGACCATAGATTTATAAATGAAAGGGACCTTAGAGACCCTTTACTTCAACCCTATCATTTTTATAGAAGAGTAAAGCAGCTAAGTGGTAGAGTGGATAGAGTGAGTGCCTGGCCTGAAGTCAGGAAGACTCATCTTCCTGAGTTCAAAGCTGGTCTCAGACACTCACTAGCTGACTCTGGGCAAATCGCTTTACCCTGTTTGCCTCACTTTCTTCTGGGGAAGGACATGGCAAACTCCTCCAGTGTCTTTGCCAAAGAAAAACCCTAAATGGGGTCATGAAGAGTAGGACACAAATGAAAATGACTGGACAACAAAATTAATGATTGTCTAAGGTTATGTAAGTAGTAAGTAACTGAGCCAGAATTTGGACCATAGACCTCTGGTTCCAAATCAATTGGTCTTTCCATTATACAATCACTTTACTCTATTATAAATAGCAGTTTTTTACATTTGTTAATGGGAAGCATAAAATATCCTTGGCTACATGTTAATAGGCTCAATTAACATAGTCTTGGAAAGGTGCTAAAATTGCTAACTCTCAAAACTTTTTCACTACCTGTCCCCCAAATTTAAGAAATATTTATCAAGTCCTACCGTCTTCAAGGTACTGTGATGCTGCAGATGAAAAAAAACCCAGTAATATTCTTTTCTATTCACCTATAATAAATAATTACTTTTTACACACAGGTGAGTAATTACAAAGACTGGATTTGGGAGTATCTTAAGTACAAACTAAAACATTCCCTGGTACATAAGGTTGTAACTCATGAGAACTTCACCTTATGGAAAAAGAATTCTTCAACTGAGATAATTGGTTTGGTCTGTTTAAGTTGCAACCTCCAGGTTTCTTTTAGGGAGGATTTGATTTGGTACTTTGAACTCCACAAGTATGTAGAGAGAAAAAATGGATTATGAAGTAGGGCTCCAAGAAAATGAGTGTCTGCAAAAATAATTGACCTGTTAAGAAAATGAAAGTTTGGTGCAACCCTATTTCTTTAACAGGCCTCCACTGAGCCTGTGTTCAAGGTCTTATCCTAAGCAACCAGACATTTCTTGATGCTAATGCCAGGTGTTCTGTAAGGATGACCCATTTAAAAAAGTTAGTTCTGTATTATTTTATTTAAGACTTTTGGTTCTCTTCTGCCACCCATCCCTTTGCATGGGGCAGAGTTGTGTAGGGGAAGAATTATTGGACCTAGGATTAGAATCCTTGAATTCAAGTCTCAGCACTGCCACTAACTCATTATGTGACCGCAGACAAGGCACTGAATCTCTTTCAGTCCATGTTTCTTCACCTGTAAAGTAAATATAATACCTCAGCTATCTACCCACTTTTCAGGATGTTTCTGAAGACATATTCAAATTTCATATAAACCCTTAAGTATTATATACATATGATTACTTAGATATCTAGATTAATAATAATAATGAATAACAAATAACATTATAGCACTTAATATATGTCAGACACTATACTAAAAGCTTTACAATTATTATCTCATTTGATTCTCACAACACTAAGAAGTAGGTGCCATTATTATCCCCATTTTACAGATGAGGAAACTGAGGCAAAAAGAGAATAAATGACTCGCCTAGGGTTACATAGCTAGTAAGCATCTGGGGCTGGCTTTGAACTCAGGTGTATCCTGACTCCAGGGCTGGTACTTTATTTGCTGCACCACCTAGTTGCTAAACTATGATTTCCTGTTATAGATGTTTCTTCCTTTAATCCATTAATCCAGAGAGCAACCTTTCTTGACCTTAACATCCCTATCTCTCTATGCATCCTCCATAGAGGCCTTTCTATGTTTAATTTTTTTTTTTATTTCCAGGGTAGAATGTAGCCTTTGAGCTATCCCTTCTACTGCCTCTCATTCCTGCTGCCTGGTGAGCCCACCTCCTTTTTTGTAGGCCAACAAAAAGCTGTATTTGGGGTGGGGTTTTGAGGGCTTTATCCCAAGACACCTAAATTCAGAGGCTGCTGACAGCATTAAACATCTTTCAGTGGGCATAGAAACAACTGACATTTAACCTGAATTAACAAGACTGAGTTAAAATAAGAATTTATCAAATGACCTTCTTCCTGTCATCGATCACAACTCAGGTGATATTCTCCCTGACCTCCACAAGTGATTGAATCTCTATAGGCTCCATTTTCCTCAACTATAAAAATGAGAGCATTGAACTACACAGCCTCTGAGATCCCTAAAGCTCTAAATCTATAATCTTACTCTGCTACCCCCACTCTCCAGTGGCGGGCCCCTCAGAAGCAACCACACAGCATCTGAGAGATCTTTTCCTCCCTTTTCCTAAATATGTTTGTTGTAAAATGTTATTTGAGGACACGTTGCATTTTGCTTGCCTCAGAGGTAAAAATTACTAGTTGTAATTCTGTTCCTACATACTTACATAGCCTTGGTATCTTTTATGCTACTCCTTGCATTCAGATCTTTGTGGATAATATGCCACTGCTTGTGTATCCCCACTATGTGCCTTTCCATTATCCTTTTGTTCATTGGGAGGTTCTTGGTATTGATTTCCAGCATTGTTCTGTCTGGCTTTGAGCTAGAATTTATGCAACTGGTAAGTGTCATTTACTATTTGCATGATCTTGAGGCAAGTGATTTAACATCTCTAAGCCTCAGTTTCCTTATCTGTGAAATGAATGCACTATCTACTTCACAGGATTGCCACCAGGCTTAAATGAGACGTGTGTAAAGCGTTCTATATGCCATGAAGTTAGTTACATATACAGAAGTCATTTTTATATCTCTGTGTTTCTTTCCAGCCTCATTCTATCTGATTTTATGAACTTTTCAAACTCAATGTAAGAATATTGATTTTCATTATGTCCTGAATAAACTAAAGCAAGTGAGAAGACAGAATTCCTCATCTATGTTTGCAAGGGACAAACACCAATGGCTATGAATATGCCTTCCAGGAAACTTCAGAATGCAAGCTTTATTCTACTGGCAGCTGGTCTTACAGAATCTCTGCTTTGTAAACAAAAAAACATTTAGGTGTGTTATTAGTATTCTTTCTTCTACTCTTATGCAATGGCTGTCATGTAACCTGCAATCCAGGAGTCATAGGGTGATCTGCCTTCTCTGGTCATCTGCTGAAAAGCAATTTGTTAATTGGGCTCCCTGTGGTCAAGAAATACAATGTCCTTTGCTGTTTTATTCATTTGTTCATATCTCACCTTCCTTTTTTGGCCTCTTGCTATTTGTATAAGGTTTTTCTATTTGCAGAGTTTCCATTTGCAAAATTCTAAGGGAATGTCAGGCATAGGAGAGATAGGAGAGGACAATTGATGGAAATCCCACATGTAGAAGTGATATGGTTGCCCTGGGGTTAAGAACTCTAAGTGAGAAATACATAGGTCTTAGCTCTACAAAGCTGGATAGGCTCCCATTTTACTCCTAGCACAAAAGTTTAGTCCATAAGCATGTGGGAAATCCAGGAGCACGGTGGCAATTCCATTGTCCCCATGTATATTCTCTGATGTGGTCATTATGGAAGCAAATAAAATCTGAAAGCTAGAAGAGACCTTAGAGATCATCTAAATGAATCCCCTCATGTGCAGATGAGGAAAATGATGTTAGAGGGTAAGTGGTGTGCTCAAGTTCACAGGATAAGTCTTCATCCTGAAATCTAATAAGATTTTCTATGGCACACAACTAGTTGCACATTTAAAATTGGTTCATTTGACCAAAACTGATTGAGTACCTATGGTAAGCACCAATTGCTTTAGGATTACAAAAGAAAATAAAGGGTTTGGTCCCTTCTCAGAAACTTGTTAGTGTAATATCTCCAAACAACATATTTCCCTATGTCCTTATTTTTTAAATAAAATTTGTAGAGATCAATTTTGGTTTTGAATTGCCTAAATTACCTCTCCTTTATTTCTTCTCTTCCACCATCCCAGAAAGTCGTTCCTTGTAACAAAGAATATTTTTTAAATAAAAGAGGAAAATGACAAAAAAAATCAATCACCAAAACCAATCAATATATCAACAACATCTGAAAATATATTCAATGTTTCATACCTGTGAATCTCCCTCCTCTGCAAAGGAGTTGGGGGAGGCATCTTCCCATATCTCTTTTTTGGGGTCATGCTTATTCTATAATTTTGCAATACTCAGTTATTTTATGATCACTGTTCTTTCCTTTTACATCATTGTAGTCACTGTGTGTGTGTTGTTTTCGTAGCTTTCCTTACTTCCCTCTACATCAATTTATGTAGATTTTTCCATGCTTCTCTGTCTTCATTGTTTCTTTCAACACAGTAATATCCCATTATATTCATGTCCCACAGTATGTTTAGCTATCCTTCAATCCATGGGCATTTACTTTGTTTCAAATTTTTTGTTACCAAAAAAAAATGCTGCTATAAGTATTTTGGTGTATATGGGGACTTAGCAATAAATTTCTTGTCCAGTAGTAGAATCTCTGCATTAAAAGGTAAAGATTTTTTAGTCACTTTATTTGCATAATTTCAAATTGCTTTCCAAAATGGTTATATTCATTCACAGCTCTACCAGCAATACACTAGTGTGCCTCTCTTATTAGTAATGTGAAGCATTCTTTCATATGGTTATTAATAGTTTGCAATTCTTCTTTGATAACTGATTGTTCATATCCTTTGATCTTACATAAAGCTGTGTACTTATTAAAGAGATGTCACATATAGGAGTAATTAGACAAGTAGGTTCAGTTCAGAAAGGTTTCAAGTATATCTGCTTTGATGTATTAAGAGAATATGTAATGGTGAAGTGTTGGCTGAAGGGAACATCATATGGGAGAATACTATAAAGAGACATTGAAGTGAAAATGAATATGGGATGATGGTAAGCAGATTATTTTGATAAAATGGATTAGGACAATGTTGGGAAATATTCATAGGATCCCAGATTCAGAAATGGAAGGATCCTTAGAAGCCATCAAATCCAACCCCCTCATTTTGTAGATGAGAAAATTCAAGTTCAATGAAAGTAGGTGACTAGCCCAAGGTTACATAGGTACTCAGTGTCTGAGGCAGGATTAGAACCCATATCTCCCTGACTCCAGACTCATTCTATTCATCATTCTCAGGATACATTAACTTCCAGGGCCAGTTACTTAGAAACTTCTTAGAAGACCTATTGCTTATTGGCATCTAATTGCAAGTAAACTTTGGAATTGCAAAATTCAAACATTGACTTGAGAATTTATCACATCTTTTGTTTTGAAAAAAAAAAAGTAACTATTATAAAGCCAAAAAAAAGGAGCGAAAAGAAAAGAAAAAATTTAGTGCTTCTGCCATTTTCAGTTTTCTGGAAACAAAGTGTGGAAAATTTCACCCAAGAAAGAATTTTGGGAGGAAAACATCTTAAAATATTCCAAAATGGGGTTATTATGATAACCATTGTAACCATGGAGTCATATCTTCCAAAGAGGTGTGCTACTCAATAATTTTGAATAGTTATGGGTATTGACCTTTATATATATGATCATAATTTTTGGAAGGTAACTGTATAAAATTTTCACTTCCAAAAAAAGGGTTATTTGCTTTATATTTCCCTGTGTGCCTTCATATCACCTTTATTGCATCATTGAAAACATTTCTTTAGAGTCATGTTATGTTGAGAAACATGCTCATTAAATTAAACAAAAGTAGCCTTGACTACTATAACATTATATGGATTTAACATAAATTTCACATTATGTACAATGACACTATTAAATGTGTTAATACAACACATAAAATGACCAATTCTCTTTAAATTTTAGTGTTCAGCATATTTGTTTTGATTGTACGTGGGGGAGCTGTGAGAACAGCTCTGCAAAAATACTTTGTGAGTTACCATAGTGATTAAATTGTGGTGCTTTACGATGTCTTTCTCTCTGTCTCCATTTGGTTGTATGGTTTTGCAATCACAATCACTTTTTAACTTTTCAATATCTCAATTCTGTCCCTCCCTTTCTCCAACCCCAACTTATCCTATTTGTTGCTGACCTCTGCAACAGGTCTCTGTTCACCATTATTTGCATGCTAATCGTGGTTATAAAACAACTAGGCCAGGACTACCCAGCAGAAGTGAACTTTTGAGCCATTATCTAGTGAATTTAAATCATCTTGGCTACTTAGATTTGGATTGACTTTGACTGTTAAATGTTTTGCCTGAGTACATTTCCCCCCCCCCAACAATCGTAAAAAAGACCCTTGCCTAAATGATTTAACCAGTTGGCAAAAGCCCATCCTCAACAAAGATTCTCTGAATGACTTCAGGTGGGCATTCATTTGTGAGCTTGAGATGCCTTCCGGCATTAAGCAAAGATTTCTAAAACTTCTCATTAACCCTCAATATCTGTTATGGTTCACTTCAACTTCCAAAGAGGGCCTCTTAATGTTTCCTTTTCTATTCATGTCTTCATATAGTAGCTTCTCAAAGCTCTTGCTTACAAATGAACTTTATAGATCATTGCAGACAGTAAAAATAGTTGTGCCTGTCATAGGAATTTGCAATTGCACTTGAATGTCACTATTACAGGAAACTATAAAGCAATGGACATGTTTATTTTAGACCCCAAAGGGAAAAAAATATCCTGAGAACCAGATTTTCTCTGCAGTTAGAGGTATTTATTAGAAAATATACTAGTTTCTTAAAAAAAAAATCTTACACTGAGTGTAGCCTTCACAGCCTACACTGAGGATCCTTCTCTGCTAAAGATATGGCAAGCCCAGAGATTGGCATAGTACATTCTCAACTCATTTTGCTGGGAAAATAAAGATTGGAACTGGAATTATAGACATGTGAGCCCCATTTTTCCTACTCCTTAAAAGGATGAGGTTCATGGTCTTAACAAGGCATGAGGCAGCTTGGGATGCCCTCATATGTGTGTTGTGGAGGTGGACTGAAACACAAATCTGGTCCCCTGGTCCATATAAGGCACAGTTTAGGATGTCTATGGCAATTCAACTAAATATGTACAACAAGCAGTTGGAGGTACAAGACTAAAGGTCAGAAAAGAGGTTAGGGCTGGATCTGAGAATCATCTGCATACAAATTATAATTGAATCTATAGAAGCTGGTATCACTGATGCAAATAGCATGAAGAAAAAAGAGAAGAGGACCCAGGTGAGAGCCTTGAGGGTCACCCATGGTTAGAAGGTACAACCTAGATCAAGATCAGCAAAAACAGAGAAGCTTCCAATCAGACAGATAGGAGGAGAACCAGGAGACAGCAGTGTCATAGAAATCTAAAGAGAAGAGTACATCAAGGAGAAAAGGTTAATTGACAATGTCAAAGATTACAGTGAGGTTAAGAAGGAAAAAGACTGAGAAAAGGCCATTAGATTTAGCAACTATTATATAGCTGATAATTTCAGAGAGAGCAGTTTCACTCCAATATGAGGTTGGGAGCCAGATTGTGGAGTTATGTAGAGAGTGAGAGTAGAGAAGGTAAAGTGGATTTATTGTAGATGGTCTTTTCAAGGAATTAAGAGGAGAGATATAGGATGATAGCTAGCAGAGATGGATGAGGATTTTTAAGGAGGATGAAAATATGGACATGTTTCTAGGAAGTAGGAGAGCAGCCAGTAGACAAGCAACTATTAGACAAAAAGAGACTGAAGATAAATCTGCTTAGAAAAGATGGACTGGAATGGGATCACTTGTACATGTAGAGAGAATTGCCCTGATAAGGATATTTCCTACCTCTTCATGTGAGATGAAAGTGAAGGAGAAAAGGCATCTGACTGATGTGAGATGGGGAGGATGAGAGAAAAGAGGAAGAGAGAAAAGGATGAGAGAAAAGGGATCTCTTAATGAATGGCTTCAAATTTTCCAATGAAATATGAAACAAAATTCTCAGCTGAGAAGTTGGGAGGAGTGAGAGCCCTAGAAGGTTTGAGGAGAGTTAAAAAAGTTGGGAAAAGTTTGTAGTTAGAGGGATTAAGGAGATATAAAAGGATTACCTTGCTGAAGTGAGAGCCCACTTGAGTTTTTGTAACAAATTTGTTGTGGACTCAGTGTGGTTTCCTGATTTTTCTTTTTCTTTCTTTTTTTGGCATTTAATAGTATTTTTTCCCAATTACATGTCAAGACAATTTTTAGTATTCATTTTTACAAGATTTTGAGTTACAATTTTTTTCCCCTCTTCTCTCCCCTCCCCTATTCCTAAAATGGTAGGCAATTTGATATAGGTTATGCATATGCTATCATGTAAAATATATTTCCATATTAGTCACAGTTGTGAAAGAAGAAAGAGATCAAAAGGAAAAAGGCCACAAAAAAGCATAAAGTCAGTGAAAACAATATACTTCAATCTGCATTCAGAATCTATCAGTTCTTTAACTGGATGTAGATAGCTTTTTTTTTATTTTTAAAATTTATTTATTTATTTTTAGTTTTCAACATTCACTTCCACAAAATTTTGAGTTCCAAATTTTCTCCCTATCTCTCCCCTCCCACACCCCAAGATGGTGTGGATTCTGAATACCCCTTCCCCCAATCTGCCCTCCCTTCTATCACCCCCTCCCTTTTTCCCATCCCCTTCCCCTTCTATTTTCCTGTAGGGCAGGATAGGTTTCTATATCCCATTACCTGTATATCTTATTTCCCAGTTGCATGTAAAAATAATTTTAAATGTTCATTTTTTAAAACTTTGAGTTACAAATTCTCTCCCTTCCTCCCTCCCTGCCTGTCCTCATTGATAAGGCAAGTAATTTGATATAGGTTATACATGTGTAGTCATGTAAAACACTTCCAACATGTTGTGAGAGACTAACTATAATTCCCTCTATCCTATCATGCTCTCCTGTTTATTCTATTCTCTTTAACCCTGTCCCTCCTCAAAAGTGTTTGCTTCTGATTATCCCCTCCCCCAATCTGCCCTCCCTTCTATCATCCTCCCCCTTATCCCCTTTCCCCCTATTTTCCTCTAGGGTAAGATAGATTTCCACACCCAGTAGGGTGTGTATGTTATTACCTCCTTAAGCAAATCCAATGAGAGTAAGATTCATTCATTCCCTCTCACCTCCCTTCTTTTCTTCTCCATTGTAAAAGCTTTTTCTTGCCTCTTTTATATGAGATAATTTGCCCCATTCTACCTCTCCCTTTCTCCTCCTCCCAGTACAATTCTCTCTCTCACCCCTTAATTTTATTTTTTACATATCATCCCTTCATATTCAACTCACCCTGTGCCCTCTGCATATACATACATACATATATATATATACATACATATATATACATACATATATATATACATACATATATATATACATACATATATATACACATACATATATATACACATACATATATATACATACATATATATATACATACATATATATACATACATATATATACATACATATATATACACATACATATATATACACATACATATATATATACATACATATATATATACATACATATATATACATACATATATATACATACATATATATATATATATATATATATATATATTCCCTCCAACTACCCTAATACTGAGAAAGGTCTCATGAGTTACAAATATCAGTTCAACCTTAATAAGTCTCTTATGATTTCTCTTTCCTGTTTACCTTTTCATGCTTCTCTTGAGTCTTGTATTTGAAAGACAAATTTTCTATTCAGCTCCGGTCTTTCCATCAAGAATGCTTGAAAATCCACTATTTCACTGAATGTCCAATTTTTTTTCCCTCTGAAATATTGTACCCAGTTGTTGTTATGGTTTGGTTTTTTTTGCTTTTTTTCTGTTTTGTTTTTTGCTTTTTGGTGAGGCAAATGAGGTTCAATGACTTACCCAGGGTCACACAGCTAGGAAGTGTCAAGTGTCAGAGGTCAGATTTGAACTCAGGTTCTCCTAGGCCAGAGTTCTATCCACTGCTCCACCTAGCTGCCCTTGATTATACCTTCCATATAATACGGTAGGTGATTCTTGGTTTTAATCCTAGCTCCTTTGACCTCTGGAATGTTATATCCCAAGCCCTCTGATTCCTTAATGTAGAAGCTGCTAAATCTTGTGTTATCCTGACTGTGTTTCACAATACTTGAATTGTTTCTTTCTGGCTGCTTGCAATATTTCTCCTTGACCTGGGAACTCTGGAATTTGGCTATGATATTCCTAGGAGTTTTCCTTTTGAGATTTCTTTCAGGAGGTGATTGGTGGATTCTTTCAATTTCTATTTGGCCCCCTGGTTCTAGAATATCAGGGCAGTTTTCCTTGATAATTTCTTGAAAGATGATGTCTAGGCTCTTTTTTTGATCATGGCTTTCAGATAGCCCAGTAATTTTTAAATTCTCTCTCCTGAATATATTTTCCTTGTCAGTTGTTTTTCCAATGAGATATTTCACATTGTTTTCTATTTTTTCATTCTTTTGGTTTTGTTTTACGATGTCTTGATTTCTCATAAAGTCACTAGCTTCCATTTGCTCCATTCTAATTTTTAAGGAAGTATTTTCTTCAGTGAGGTCTTGGACTTCCTTTTCCATTTGGGCAATCCTGCTTTTTAAGGCATTCTTTTCCTCATTGGCTTTTTCAACTTCTTTTGCCATTTGGGTTAGGCTATTTTTTTAAGGTGTTATTTTCTTCAATATTTTTGGGTCTCCTTTAGCAAGCTGTTGACTTGTTTTTCATTATTTTCTTGCAACACTATCATTTCTCTTCCCAATTTTTCCTCTACTTCTCTTACTTGATTTTCAAAATCCTTTTTGAGTGCTTCCATGGCCTGAGACCAATTTATATTTTTCTTGGAGGCTTTGGATAACTTATTTTTTTTGTCTGCTTGTAGTATTTTTTCTTTGACCTGATAATTCTGTAATTTGTCTATAGTGACCCTTGGAGTTTTTGTTTTAGGATCTTTTTCTTGAGGTGATCGGTGGATTCTCTCAATTCCCAGTTTGTCCTCTGTTTCCAGGATATGAGGGCAGCTTTCCTTGATAATTTCTTGAAGGGGGCTGTCCAGGGCTACCCTGGCTTTCAGGTAGTCCAGTGATTCTGACATTGTCTCTCCTGGATCTATTTTCCAGATCAGTTGTTTTTACTTTTTACTTTTTTTCATGCTTTTTAATTTGTTTGATTCTCAATGTCTCATACAGTCATTAGCTTCCACTTGCCCAATTCTAACTTTTATGGAGGTGTTTTCCTCAGTTAGCTTTTGTCCTTCCTTTTCCATTTGGCCAATTGTACTTTTTAGGGAGTTGTTTTCTTAATTCTCTTGCATCACTCTCATTTCTTTTCTTAATTTTTCTTCTATCTCTCATATGATTTTAAAGTTTCTTTTTGAACTCTTTCATGAGTTCTTTCTGGGCTTGAGACCACTTCTGTTTTTCTTTGGAGTTTTGCCCAAAGGTATTTTGATATTGTTGTCCTCTTCTGAATTTGTGTTTTAGTCTTCCCTGTCACCATAATAACTTTCTATGGTCAGATTCTTTTTTTGTTTGTTTATTTTTTGCTCACCTTTTTTGGCCTTCTTCCTTTTTTAAAAATTTGAGCTGTGCTACCAGGGAGGGAGGGGCACCATCTTAGGTTTCTTGTTCCAGGGGCTACAGGTCCTGACTATTTACCTGGTGCTTCACTGATGTTGTCCTGAGGCCCATGGGGGACTCCCATGTCTGGTGCTGCACTGAAGGTTTTGGGTGGGAAATGATTGGCACTGCTGGAGGCTGTAGGGGTCCTAGTTCTGGTGTCTGGCATTTATTGGCGCTAGTGTGGTGGTTCTGTGTTTCCCCATGACTACTCTGAAGCACATGGTAGGGGGCCAGTGCTGGTGGCTGCCTGTTTGCTGGGGCTGTAATGAAGCATGTGGAGGTCTGGCCACTGGTGGAGGCCTGTTTGCCCAGTGCTATGCTGAAACCCATCATGGTTTTTGGAGCTGCAGTCTGCTGGTTCCCCTGGGTATACTGAGGTATATGTGGGGTCCTGGTTTTGATATTTCCTGATCCACCACACTGGAGCCCAGGATTTCCCTTTGTTTTGCTGAGGTGGGGCTTGCTGGGATACTTCTTGTCCTGGACTGCATTCCCCTTTTACCCAAATGAGCCATTCCTTTCTTGCCAATCTTCCAAGTTTCTTGGTCTCAAAGACTGTTTCATGCCATCTTTTTGCTGGTTCTGCTATTCTAGGATTTTTTTGGGGGCGCTATTTTATGGTTGTTTGGAGGTGAATATTTGAGAGTTATAGCAATTTATTCCTTATTCTGCCATTTTGGCTCCCTGAATTCCCTACTCTGGTTTCCTGATTTTTCACTGGCATTATTCAGCCAATCATAAATAATAATGACAGCAGTATATTACAGAAGTATTCTAAAATGGGATTGTCAGGGCAAAATCAATGATAAAATAAGAGGCAATGGTCTCAATAGAAGAGTAGGGCCAAACTGATTCACCAAGGCTTAGAGATGGGAGTAGCCAGTGAAGAAGTGATGAACTATAAAAGAAATGTTGAATGAAGAAATTAGAAGTCACAGTGAGGACAGAGGAATAGAGTTTGAGGAACATAAGATAGAGAAAAGATGGAATGACAAAAGATTATGATTAGATAAAGCAATTTCAAAGTTCATGAACATGGAAGTCAAACACTTATGGATCATGGAAATATCAAGGGTATGGATATCTCTGTGTGTGATATATATATATGTATGTATCATGAATCTTTGTCCCCAAAACCTCCCTTTTTAGTTCAAGAGATAAGATTAATTTAAATCTACTGCTAATTTATAATTCCTAATCTTACTAGAGTAAATGTGGTGATAATGATGTATTTAATGGCTTCTCCCAAAATGAGTGAAAGCATAGAAAGAAATAATGGCTTGAGAAATGGAGAAATGTTTAATGTAATGGAGGTATTTTTCAGTCCCCCTAAAGATTCTTCATAAATCTAGGAATATATGATATGGTGTAATTTTTTTTGAGGGAGCACAATATTCAATGTCTAAAATGTAATAACAGGGGCTACTCAAGGTTCAAATTACTTTGTGGATCAACATCCACCCAGAGCCATAACTCATAAATCCCAGTGATATGTTTATTTTTGCAAGGTCAGTGGACATATTAGTTCAAGTCAAAATATATTTAATCAAAAAGCATAGCAAGTTACATAACAAGAAAATATTTTCCCCCTACCATACACACATGCATTATAGCCTTCCACATTTTATGTGCTACCACTGGGGTAGAGCACACATACCTTGAACATGAGTAATCAGGAAGCATACAACCTGGGCACATATGTAAGGAACTCTGTGGCCAAGAAGCATGCATATTGAGGTACATACCAGTAACACATGTAGCCATAACACATATGTGATCAGGGCAATTCACATCTCTACTATAGAGTTACCTATAGTTACCTTTGGTGATGTCATTGAATGTCTCTCTGATGCTCCCTGTTGGGTGTATCATCCTCCTCATTCAAGTGTCATTTCTGCTGGGCTTCTCTGCTGTTCTTGTGGTCATTGAACAGTTTTCTACCATGACCTTCTGGTTTTCCACTATTCAGTCTTGAAAGAGTGATCTCTTGCTCTGTTCTATAATCCCTTGAGAGTGTAGCAATAAGAAAAGCTAGACAGGGGCAGGGAGGAATGTAAATTGATTTTAGTGAGTAACAGGTCTATTGCTACCATTTTTACCCAGGCAGAGAGCAAAAAGCCTTGGGCTAAGGTTAAATCTATTCTTTTGTTTTGTTTTGTTTTGTTTTTAGGCAATTGGGGTTAAGTGACTTGCTCAGAGTCACACAGCTAGTAAGTGTCTAAATATATTCTTTTGACTACTTTTGTTCTGGTGACCCTGGTTAACAACCTGACCAAGGATTTAGAAAATTCCTTTTAACTTGGAGACAGCCTGATGCAGTGAAAAAGCCACTGGATTTACATCCATAGAACCTGGATTTAAATCATGGCCCCACCACTTGTCTCTTGTCACATGAACTTGAACAGCTCATTTTATTTCTCTGCTCTTTAGTTCCATCATCTGTATGAAGAGGGAAATTGGAAGAGATGACCACCACCATTCCTTCCAGCTCTAAATCAATGATCCTATGATTCTATTAAAACTTCAGCTGGCCAGTCTGTATTCCCTTAAACCACTTTTCAGATTCTACTCAGCCAAACCTAGTTGGAATTGTATGGAGCTTGGATGACGAAGTTTCCCTCCCTGGCCTCCTTCAGTGCTCTTAGTAGCTATGGAAATAAATCAAAGGGTAAGAGCAAAAGGGCAGAGAAATTGGGGACCCAAAGCCTTTGCCTTTGTTCTATATCCTTACATACTTGTCGACAATAAAACTGCTGGATACTATGCTCTCCCCACCCCCACCCCCCAGTAAAGAATTTGAAGTCCCTTAAAATTTTACAGGACACATCAGGATATCCATAGACTTGAGCTATATGCATGCATACATTATTATACAAGTTTTGGAACTGGGATCCAGACCTCTGATTTCATCATATAGGGACAAAATGTCTAGTATGGATTCTTCCTTTTATTGATGCAGACCGGCACCTCGTCTGTAACGTAGAGTCTTAGAGAGTTTTCTAGTGTACCAAGAAGCTAAATGACTTGCCTACAGTCACCCAGTTAGTGTGAGAGGTAACACTTAAACATAGGTCTTCCTTACTCACAGTTCATTCTCTGCAGAATGCCATATACAATAGTCATACCTAATTATCCTAACTACATGGTCCAGTAGTCATGGAGATATTTAATGTGTTATCCACATTAGAATTATATGTAGGAAACATGAACAAATGCAGAAACATATTCATTCATATATTCATATGTCATTCTCTTTCTACCCCCACCCTCCTCAGTAATAGTAAATCTAGAGAAACTAGCACTTTTGTGTTTGGATGGAATGGAGAACAAAGGGCAGTGATTTTGCTGGAGGTTTGGAGGAAGTGGAGTGACCAAAAAGTCATCAGCTCACTCTTCAGTCTTTTCTACCCCCCAGCCTCAGCCTCAACCCTGTGATTTGTCTGGTGCACGATGTGTGTATGTGTGGTGATTGAGGAGGAGAGAGGAAGAGACTACCTAACTTTATCTAACTCCTTTGCAGGTTGCTCAATGGAACACTGCTAAGTTACCGGTACTCCTTAACACTATTGCTGCTGATTTTAGTTATACCAGAAGCCCTAAGCATATCAGCATCTCCTGAGTACTCTTTTATTCCGTGTGGAACCTACCTGGCCTTTTAAATACAGGGCATGTGATTGGAGTGCCTCATTACTGATCTCAAATACTGGCATAATGGCATTGTGAAAGCCATAGGACCCATGCTCCTCCATGAATTTCTTATCTCTTCAGGTCTCTGTGAGAAGCCTGGCACTAATTCTACCTTTGTTCTAGCATTCTTCTCTATCTCTTGTATGTAGAATCACCTCCTCCCCCTCCCCCACCAGTGGTGCAGTGGATTGAGCATTAGGCTTGGAGTCAAGAAGACCTGAGAACAAATCTGGCATATGACATTTATTAGCTGTATGACCCTGGGCAAGTCACTTAACCTCTATCTACCCGAGTTTCCTCAACTGTAAGATGGGGGTAATAATAGCACCTACCTCCCAGGCTTGTTGTAAGACAATATTTGTAAAGTACCTGGCATATAGTAGGCACTTAGTAAATGTTTGTTCCTTTCCCTTCCTCCTTTCTGTATACAGGCTCACTCCCCTGACTTACACAGCTTATAAAATTAGTCTTTCTGGAATCATTCAGATCTTTCCTGATTTCCTTCTACTGACTCTAGACTCACTCACTGCTGAAAGGACTCTGCATAACCTGAGCCCATGACTTGACCCCAGCTACTCATCTGATAGCATCGAGGGTATGTCTTGACTCTTTCTAATCAGCCTGAGGAGTGATTAGCACTGTGTTTAAAAAGCCTCATTTCTCGCCTTTCACCACTGTTCTCAAACCTTTATTGGATCTGTCATTTCTGTGTTTGTTTCTCAGTGCTGGTAGCACATGTCCTTGGGGACATTCTGTCTGCTGGAAATGTTCAACTAGCTAACTGAAGACATGAATGCAACAAATGCTGAAGAGTTTTACTGATGAGAAGTTTGTATTACATGATTATCCACTGATCCATCCCTGATAATGCCTCCTCGACCTTTCCCTCACGTTTTTGCCTATGTAAGACCCCGATGCCATTTTTGTTTTCTGTGTTCAAATAAGTAAGATTCAGGGGCAGCTAGGTGGTGCAGTGGATAGAGCACTGGCCATGGAGTCAGGAGGACCTGAGTTCAAATCTGACCTCACACTTTTTCTTTTTGCTTAGGCAATGGGGTTAAGTGACTTGCCCAGGGTCACACAGCTCGTAAGTGTTATGTGTCTAAGGCTGCATTTGAACTCAGGTCCTCCTGACTCCAGGGCTGGTGCTCTATCCACTGCACCACCTAGCTGCTCCCTAATAGTAGGGCTGGAGCTAAGGTGGCATCCCAATCACAGCCTTTTGCCTATCCCAGGTCTGATTTTTTTTTTGGCAGTTGGGGTTAAGTGACTTGCCCAGGGTCACACAGCTAGTGTCAAGTGTTTGGTCTGAGGCCGGATTTGAACTCAGGTCCTTCTGACTTCAGGGCCGATACTCTATCCAATGCGCTACCTAGCTGCCCCAATTTTTTTTCCTTAATTTTTAGGCAATTGGGGTTAAGTGACTTGCCCAGGGTCACACAGCTAGTAAGTGTCAAGAGTTTGGTCTGAGGCCGTATTTGAACTCAGGTCCTCCTGACGTCAGGGCCAATGCTCTATCCATTACACCACCTAGCTGCCCCTCTCACACACTTGACACTTACTGGCTGTGTGATCCTGGACAAGTCACTTAACCCCATTGCCTAGCCAAAAACAAAAAATAAGATTCAGAAAATGAAGGAAAAAACTTCTTTCAGGGATTAAATTTATGTCCTAGAGTCTGCATACACCCAGTCCCATTTCTTTTTGTACACATGTGCATGGATAGAGAGATACTATTTGTACAACAAAAGAACTAGAAAACAATTTGTGTGTGTGTGTGTGTGTGAGTGTGTATGTGTATGTGGTAGAGAAAGTCAGAGAGATGAAAGCATTGGAGTGAGAAAAACTCTGCTGTGTATTCTTGGGTAACCAGATGTTACTAATCGTTTCTGGGCCTTATTTTCTCTTTTCTAAAGTGTGGGGGTTGAATTTTATTTCTGGGAGCCAGTATGGAGGAGTAAGAAGTAAATTGCTGTAGCTTTCCATATTCACCTCCAAACAACCAAAAAACAGCATCCCAAAACAAATCCTGGAACAGCAGAATCAGCAAAAAGATGAGGTGAAACAATCTTTGAGTCCAAGAAACTTGGAAGAGTGACAAGAAAAGTCTGTCCCACGCAGGTGAAAGGGGAATGCAATCCAGGACAGGAAGTGTCCCACCAAGCCAGCAGCAAGCCCCACCTTAGTAAACCAGCAAGAAGTCCTGAGCAAGCAGACACCAACACTGGGACCCCTCACATGCCTCACCATAGCCAGGGGGACCAGCAGACTGCAGCTTGGAGAACCACCATGTGCTCCAGTGTAGCCCCGGGCGAACAGGCAGCCACCAGTGACTAAACCTCCACATTGTTCTGTGTAGCCACAGCAAAATGCCAAAACACACCACTGGCTTCTGCACATGCCAGGCACAAGAACTAGGACCCCAGCTCAGCACCACATAAGCTACCAGATCCCTACTGCCTTCAGCAGCACCAGCCACCCCTGACCCTACTGCTTCAGTGCAGCACCAGACGTGAGGGGTCCCCCATTGGCCTCAGGGCAACATCAGTGCAGCACCAGGTAAATAGCCAGGGCCTGCAGCCCCTGTCACAAGAAGTCTGAGACAATGCCCCTTCCACCTGGGAGCAGAGCTCAAATTTAAAAAAAAAAAAAAAAGAAGTCCAAAAAAGATGAGCAAAACACGACAATGAAACAATAAAGAATCTGACCATAGAAAGTTATTATGGTGACAGAGAAGACAAAGACATAAGCTCAGAAGAAAACAATGTCAAAACACCTGTGGGCAAAACTCCAAAGAAAAATGGGAAGTGGTCTCAAGCCTGGAAAGAACATATAAAAGAGCCCAAAAAGGAGCTTAAAAACCTGATAAGAGATGGGGCAGCTAGGTGGCACAGTGGATAGAGCACCGGCCCTGAAGTCAGGAGTACCTAAGTTCAAAATCTGACCTCAGACCAAGCACTTGCCACTTACTAGCTGTGTGACCATGGGCAAGTCACTTAACCCCAATTGCCTAAAAAACAAAACAAAACAAAAACCTGATAAGAGAATTAGAAGAAAAATTGGGAAAAGAAATGAGAATGATGCAAGAGAATTATAAAAAAAGAGTCAACAGCTTGGGAAGAGAAAACAACTGCTTAAAAAGTAGAATTGTCTAAATGGAAAAGGAGACACAAAAATCCACTAAAGAAAACAACTCCCTCAAAAATACAATTGGCCAAATGGAAAAGGAAGTACAAAAGCGAAATGGGGAAAACACCTCCATAAAAGCTAGAATTGGGCTAATGACTCTATGAGACATTGAGAATCAATCAAACAAATTTTTAAAAAATGAAAAAAAAACAGAAGAAATTGGAAAAAAAATTGGAAAAACAACAGACCTGGAAAATAGATCCAGGAGAGACAATGTCAGAATCGTTGGACAGCTTGGAAGCCATAATCACAAGGAGGACCTGAGAAGCATCTTTCAAGAAATTATTAAGGAAAAGTGCCCTGATATCCTGGAACTAGAGAGCAAAATAAGCATTGAGAGAATCTGCCAATCACCTCAAGAAAGAGATCCCTAAATAAAAACTCCAAGGAATATCATAGTCAAGTCATAGAACTATCAGGTCAAGGAAAAAAAAAACTGCAAGAGGACAGAAAAAAAAAATTCAGCTATCAGGAAACCACAATCAGAATTACACAGGACTTAGCAACTGCAACATCAAAGGATTGGAGGTTATGGAACATGATATTCTAGAAGGAAAAATTGCAAAGACTACCATCAAGGACCAACTACTCAGCAAAATTAAGCATAATACTCCAAGGGGAAAATGATCATTTAATGAAATAGAAGGATTTCAAGGTTTTATAGGTAGAAAACCAGAATTGAACAAAAAATTTGATCTCCAATATCAAGACCCAAGAGAAGCCTAAAAAGGGAAAAGAAAGCAGAATGGTACTCAGTAGAGCTGAAATGTTTACAACCCTACACGGGAAGATGATACTTGTAATTCTTAAAAATTGTACCACTAATGGTACAGCTAGAAAGAATACACTTAGAGAGAGGGTATGGGTATAGGGCAGATTTGAAGGAATGACATAAAAATAATTAAGGGATGAGAAAGAGGAGTACACTGAGTACAAAAGGAAGGAAGAGGTAAAATGGGGTAAATTACTTCATATGAAGAGGTGCTAAAAACCTATTAGAGTGGAGGAAAGGATAGGAGGATGGGTGATGGGCATCACTCACTCTCATCAGTATTAGCTCAAAGAGGAAATAACATACACAGTCATTTGAATACAGAAATCTATTTTACCCAACAGGAAAGTAGGAGGGGAGGAGATTAAGTAAAGGTGGAGGGCTGGGGAGGGCAAGGTACAGAGGTAGCTACTATTTGTCCTTTGTTCTTGAAGAGGACTATGGCCTCAGGGAGGTGATGCAAGTGAATTAGATTTAAGTGAAGGAGTGCCGTGCAAAGTCACCAGCCTCATTTTCTCCTGCATCTGTGTCTAGTGGCCAGACATAGATCAGGATGGCTGGTAATGGCCCAGAATGAAGTGGGGATTTTGGCCATTTCAAGCCAAGGTCTTTAACAGGTCTCAGTTTGACTGAGGCTGTGCCTATTCAGTGATTAAGGATTAACAAGAAAATCAACAAGAAGGGAGGGTATACTGGAGGAGGTGGTAGACAGAAGCAAAACACTGTCAAGGAGGGACTGGATAAAAGGAGAGAGGACAAACAGGAGGAAAAATGGGATGGAGGGAAATACACAGTTAGTAATCATAATGAACTCACACATAAAACAGAAGCAGATATCAAAGTGGATCAAAAACCAGAATCCTACAATGTGTTGTTTACAAGAAATACACTTGAAGCAGAGAGACACACACAGAGTAAAGGTAAGGGGCTGGGGCAGAATCTATTATGCTTCAGCTGAAGTTAAAAAAAAAGAATCAGGGATAGCAATCTTGATCTCAGACAAAGCAAAAACAAAAATACACCTAGTTTAAGAAGATAAGGAAGGAAACCACATCTTGCTAAACATATGATAGATAATGGAGTAATATCAATACTAAACATATATGCACCAAGTGGTATAGCATCCAAATTCTTCAGGGAGAAGTTAAGTGAGTTACAGATTCATGACCAAACAAGAGATAGAGAGCATTATGAAATTCAAAACTGATAATTTTGATTATATTAAATTAAACAGCTTTTGCATGAACAAAACCAATGCAACCAAGATTAGAAAGAAAGCAGAAAGCTGGGAACAAATCTTTATAGCAAGTGTCTCTGATAAAGGCCTCATTTCTCAAATATAAAGAGAACTGACTCAAATTTATAAGACTACAGGCCAATCCCCAGTTGATAAATGATCAAATGATATGAACAGGCAGTTTTCAGATGAAGAAATCAAAGCTATCTCTAGGCATATGGAGAAGTGTTCTAAATTACTTTTGATTAGAGAAATGCCAATAAAAACAACTTGGAGGTACCATCTTACACCTATCAGATTGGATAATATAATAAAAAAAAAAGGAAAATGATAAATGTTGGAGAGGATGTGGGGAAATGTGGACATTAATGTACTGCGGGTTGAGTTGTGAACTGATCCAACTATTCTGGAGAACAATTTGAAACTATGCCCAAAACACAACCAAACTGTGCGTACCCTTTGATCCAGCAATACCACTCCTACATATGTACCCCAAGAGATTATAAAAAAGGGAGAAGGACCCACATGTGCAAAAATTATAATAGCATCCATTTTCATGGTGTCAAAATGTTGGAAATGGAAGGGATGCCCATCTGTTGGTGAATGGCTGAGCAAGTTGTGGTATATGAATGTAATGTGAAATAAGAAATGATGAATAGGCAGATTTTAGAAAAACCTGGAAAGACATGTACCAACCGATGCCAAAGAAAATGAGCAGAACCAGGAAAACATTGTACACAATATCAGCAATATTGTGTAATGATCAGCTATGAATGACTCAGCTCTTCACAGCAACACAATGATCCAAGTTAAGTACAAAGGACTCCTGAAGAAAAAAGCATCTATATCCGGATAAAGAACTGATGGACACTGAATGCAGATCGAAGCAAACTTTTTTCACTTTTTTTCTTTTTGAGGGCTTTTTTCTTTTTGATCTGTTTCTTCTTTCACAACTGTGACTCATATGGAAATATGTTTTACACAATAGCACATGGATAACCTGTATCAAATTGCCTACCATTTTAGAAAGAGAGGAGCGGAAGGAGAAAAATTTGGAACTCAAAATCTTGTAAAAATGAATGCTAAAAATTGTCTTGACATGTAATTAGGAAAAAATACAATAGTATTAAAAAAATAAAGTGAGGGGAATTAGACTAGGCCTGTTTGAGCTTTAACTCAGTCCTCTATAGTCATATTGATACTAAGAGTGATCACCCTGGAAAACATTAACATGAGAATAGAGATTTAAAGCTAAGTGTGAGCTCAGATGCCAGCTAGTCTACATCCCTCACTTTAAATGAGGCACTGGCAATGTCCTGAGGAGTAACTTACTTGTCCCATTTCAGGTGTGGATCGATTCTGAGACACTGTGTCTTGCTGCAGCAAGGGAAGAACTCATCCATCATCCACACCAACATCTGGAAGTGAATTTGGAGTGGATGTTTTTTCAGCAGTTGTTTGAAGTTTGAGCCAATTCTCATCAAAGACTGAGGTGGTAAAAGGGAGAGTGTGCCCCTGGTGTTTGGGGGGAGGGGTGTGATATGAGTTTTGTACTTTTGTTCTTGTATCACTTTGTAAAAGAGAATTCATGTTAATTGGTTAAATGAATAGTGGACTGCTGCTAATCAGTTGTTGTCCTTTATTCTTGAAAAGGACCAAAATGACATCTCTGGGTGATATCTTTTGACTCTCACATAAACTGGATTTAAATGAGGCCGAGTTGTGTGAAGTTGTTTGCTTCACTCTCTCTTCCAGAGTCATCAGAGTATGGTGGCAAAACAAAAGTCAAGATGACTGGTGATGGGTTGGGATGCAGTGGATGACCTTGACATCTTTAATGTCTAGCAAAGTTCTAAGCATTCCTGCTTCCACCACCTTGCTGGCCCTGTGGAACACATTGTTCATATCAATCAGTTCCACTGGAGGAAGTCTTCACATGCTTGGGGGTAGACACCCCCCTAACTCACTGATAGGTTTGAGGCCTGTTAATTATCCTCAATCTAGTTTAGCCTGTTTGCTTAAATAGGTTACTGGAGGGTAGCTGTTGCTTGTGCTTCAGCTTCTTGGAGCCACAAGTAAGAGTTGAGTGGCAGGTGGACACCAAAGGTGGAAAGCAGCCCTAAAAAGGGCTCATCAGCTGTTACACCAGAGGCGCTAGTCTTCTCTGACACACATACACTCCTAATCTAATGCTACTAATCACTGGATCAATCAGTAATATAGGGGACATGTTAATTTTAACTAGCAATTAATATTGAGGAGAAAACAATGGAACGGAGTTCACTAGTGTCAACTCTGAAATCAAATGACCAAAGAGTCACAGAGATTATGCAACTGCTATTAACTCTGAAAAAAAAAATACCAAAGAGTTCACAGAAGTCATCACAACAACTATGAACTCTGAAAAATAAAATAAAATAAAACCAAAGAGCTAATAGTGGTTCCTTCTGTTGGAAGAAGGAAACTATACACACATGCTGAGGCCTCCTTTAGGAGGAGATGCAAGGCAGTGAGGCTAAAGCTTGATATATATGGTTGTGGCTAGACAAAGAATTAACCAGTAGTGAGGCAAGGTTGTCTAGTGGCAAAAAAGTCCTTGTGGAGCAGGATTTCATGTCTGGGCCTACTGGTACTTGCCCAAACTCAGGGACTGTCAGTTTTGTGATTTGGTTCCAGCAGTCTTCCTGAGTTCAAATTTGGCTTCAGACACTTACAAGCTGTGTGACCCTGGGAAAGTCACTTAATCCTGTTGGTCCCAGCTCCTCATCTGTAAAATGAACTGGAAAAGGAAGAGGCAACCCACTCCAATATTTTTGCCAGAAAACACCCATTTGGAAGTCACAGAGTCAGACATGACTGAAATGACTGAACAGCAGCATTTACCAGGTGCTGTCCTAGGCACTTTACAAATATTATCCTCTGCTCTTATTATCCCCATTTTACAGTGAAGGAAACTGAGACAAAGCGAATTTAAGTGACTTACCTAGGGTTGTATAGCTAGTAAGTATTTGAGGTCATATTTGAGTTCAGGTCTTCCTGACTCCAGGCCCAGTATTCTATTCATTGTAGATATAATTTCATGTATTCACGTATTCTATTCTCGTAAATAGTTTGAAAACTTTAAAAAACTGTATCAATTTTAGTTACTGTTAGCACCGTTCTTAACACACAATAGGTGCTTGATAACTTTTAAAAATGAACCCTTACTTAACCAGAAACTATTAACCAAAATTTTGTCAATGAATTGAGGTCTTGGTTGATTTGTACAGGAAGTGCTATTGGCCTTTAAAGGCATCAGAAAATAATTTAAGTCATAGATTAAGCAGGACTGAATTACTTGTAGGTAGGTCAAGGGTCACTGGTAGAAGAGACTGGTTAGGGCAGGGTGTGGCCACATAGTTTTCTGAATCTTATCCACCAAAATGAAAACGAAGGTAATAGGGATCATAGAAGTTAATTTGCAGTATAATGTTACAAATTTTCACTCCCCTTTTTGAATTATGTTTGTAGATTTACTCATGAATATTCATGAAAGCATGATAGTCGTTGTTGAAAAGAATCCAATAAGTTGCTTATTCAAAGATTTTTTTTTCTTAAATAGTTCTGTGACAATTCCACATTAAGACTTTTATAGAAAACTGGTTTGATTTGATTTGGAAACTCCTCTTTCCTAACCCTGGTTTCCCATCTTGACCAACTCTAGCTATTTTCAGTTGGGCTTTTTGATATTCATGTCCTATTTATAGCAGAATAGTTCCATCTGGAAATTTAGTACCGAGCCACAATATTGCTTTCTTTTCCCTTCCCTGCCTTCTCTCTCCCCTATCCCCCCTCGCACAATAACCACAAATATTAAACATTTTTAAGGCCTTTTCTTATGTTGCTCACCACACATTTCAGTAAATCATTATCAGTCTAGACTCCAAAGGAAAGACAGAAATCATTGCTGGAAGCTAAAATTCTTTGGGGATTTTTATTCAATATCAGAGCAATTAAATGGAACATATTATTGAACAGTGGAGAGTACTTTCTTTGCAATCTGCCCACGTAGTGTAAGTATCATTAAGTATCAGGCTTAATCCTAAATCCATTCCTTGAATTTGTTAGGAAAGTCCTGCTCCCTATGTGTAGTTGCATTGTCTCATTTGTGTGTTCAAGTACAAACAATTTCTAGTAGAAACCCAAACATGGATACTTTATCTACCCCAGGAGCTGCAGATCTTGAGAGTGCTTAAGATGCCCAATCGTGGAATCAAATTGTAAAGGATCTCCTCCTGGAGTCTGCCCACACTGGGAAGCTGTAAGTACAGATCAGGTAATAAGAACTCCACCCCTTCTAGTTTAATTTGGAAAGGCTCATTGCTGGACTTGTTGGAGGACGATGCATTTTTCAGTCATAGTTGCTTTCCTGACTCCCAAGAAGATCTGAGTTCAAGTCCAACCTCAAACACTTCCCCTGGATAAGTCACTTAACCTTTGTCTGTCTCCATTTTCTGAACTGTAAAATGAGGTTAATAATAGCACCTACCTCCCAGGGTTGTTGTGAAGATCAGATGAGATACTTGTTTCTCCTTTTTTAAAAATTATTTATTGTTAACATTCATTTAAAAGAATTGGGGTTCCAAATTCTCTCCCTCCCTCCCCTCTCCCACTCTTCAAGAAGGCAAACAATATGTCTTTTATACATGTGAAGTCATGCAAAACATATGCCTGTATTAGCCATGTTATAAAACAACAAACAAGATGTCTAAAGAGTGAAAAAAGTACACTTTAATCTATACTTTGAATTCATCACTTCTCTTTTTGGAGGTAGATAGAATTTTTCATCATGAGCCCTTTGGAATTGGCTTGGATCATGTCTTGATCTGACTAGCTAAGTCCTTCATAACTGATCATCATTATAATATTGCTGTTACTGTGCACTGTGTTCTTCTGGTTTTGCTCACTTCACTTAACATCATTTCATATAAGTCTTCTCAGGTCATTTCTTATAGCACAATAATATTCCATCACAGTCATATACTAGCTATTCCCCAATTGATGGGCATCTCTTAAATTTCCAATTCTTTGCTACCACAAAAAGAGCTGCTATAAATATTTTTGAATAAATATGTCCTTTTCCCTTTTTTTTTTTTGATAACTCTGAGGTACAGACCTGGTAGTGGTATTGTGGAGTCAAAGGATGTGCCCAGTTTTATAGCCCTTTGGACGTAGTTCCAAACTGTTTTCTAGAAAGGTTGGACTGGTTCACAACTCTGCCAGCAGTGCATTAGTGTCTCAATTTTTCCACATTCTTTCCAGAATGTACCCTTTTCCTTTTCTGTCATGTTAGCCAATCTGGTAGGTATAAAGTGGTACCTCAAAGTTGTTTTAATTTGTTTTTCTCTGATTGATAGTGATTAAGAACATTTTTTGTGTGATTATTGATAGCTTTGATTTCTTCTTCTGAAAACTGCCTGTTTATATCCTTTGACCATTTAGATCAAATGAGATATTTGTAAAGCACTTTGCATAGTGCCTGGCACATAGCAGGCATTTAATAAATTCTTAATCCCTCCTCTCCTCCTTCCCTTCAAAGGCCCTTTACTAACTACATAGGAATTGCAGTTTGTATTAGTGAAGGGGGTATCCATACTGATGAAATCACATGCATTAGAGGTAAAATTATGCTTCAGAGACCTCTTGGGAAAGAGTGGTTGCATGATATGTATGACTCAGTGATGCTACTAGTGAGGTGGCACAGTGGACAGAGTGTAGGACTTGGTGTCAGGAAGTTCCTGGTCAGCCTCAATTACTCTATCTCAAAATGGTAGTGATAATAATAATAGGGCCTACCTTACAGAGTTGTTCTGAGGATCACAAGTAAAGCACTTTGCAAACCTTAATGTGATATTTAAATGCTAGCTATTATTATGACTAACATTAGACAGTCAGTCAACAAGTGTTTATTAAGTAGGTGAAAGGGTAATAAGGGTGGTAGCTGCATGAGAAACAGGAGCTGTGGAGTGCTTAGAGCTTGGTCAGACATCAAAGATGCCAGGGTCATGCACTGCATTGACCATTGTCTTCACTTTTGTCTTGCCACTGGACTTCTATGATTGGAAGAAAGAGTGAGGCTGATGACTTTTTGAAGCTCTGCCTCACTTAAATCCAATTCTCAGCAAGTCAAGGCATCATTGTGATGTCATTGGTTTTGTTGGAAAATGAAGGACAAACGACAATAAAAATGTCTCAGCCACCTTCCTTGGTTATTGAGAAGATTTGACTGGCATAGAGAATGAAGTAGAAAGGGATTATTTGTGGATGTGACATATAAAGTTTACCAAGATTTTCTGAACTTCCCCTTCCAAAATAAAACGGGGCCAAATACAGAGACATTCCATACCTGTGACCATTGTTGGCTTTAAAAGCCAATTCAGGTGCACAAAATATACCGTATTTTTCTGTCTGTTAAAGTCCCTCTCTTCCTTCAAGGCCTTAACTTACATATAATCTCCTCCATAAAACCTTTCCTGATTCTACCCCTTTCAAGGTACAAATTATCTCTGTCTCGTCAAATTTCTTCTATTACTGTGGCTGGACCTACCTTTGCACTTATATCGTTCATTCATTTTTCCTTCACAATTATTGTGTACTTGTATCCCCCTCACATTCCTCTAGACTGTAAGGTACTTGAGATCTGGCCTTATTTCTTATCCATCTTTGTATCCTGCAGTGCCTGGCATGGAGCCTTGCCCATAGTGGACACTAGGTGATTTTGTTGAATTAAAGCTAATAGACATCACCCAGTCAGGTAAGATAGAGAAATAAAACATTAATTAATTCTTTATCATGTGCCAGGCACTCTGGGAAGCATAACAGAGTCTACCTCTCCCCCAAAAAAGCTTACCTTCTAATATAGGAAGACAATACATATAAAGGTGCTAGAAAGGGAGAAGGGTCAGAGGGGATACCCATGCAAGGGCAATATAGTAGGTGAGGAGGAGGTGGAGTCTAGACAGGGTTGTGGTCAGAATGAAATGAAGTATGGCTCAGGTCTTTATCAAAATGGTGACTCTGGAGTGGGAGTCACCAATGGGGAAAGAAGGGCCCCAGGGTAGAGGTTTCACATTGTGGAAATATTACAGGCAAGGAGGAGGTAAAATCTATATGTGAGATCCTGTCACCAAAAAAGGACTTCTTTTAATGCCTCTATGTGCTCTTATGATAGTCTGTTTTTCCTTCCGCTAGCCCCTGCTCGTCCCATATGGTGACCTGTTAATGAGAAGCAGAGAGGAACTGACCAAATAGCTCATTAATCTCATACTCTCCCTCTCTGTCTAAGAAACACTAGTCACCTATCATCACACAAGTCCTGATGGAGAAACTGATGCACAGAGATATAAATTCTAATAGATTCACAATACTGGTCTTTTCAGACATTGGTTGCTTCTAATTTTAGTAGATATTTCTCAGGTTTGAGAATGTAACCTTCCACTGACAGACTGCATTTTTCAGACTTGCTTTTAGTACTCCACTGGCTCCTGCTTTGACAATTAAGTAGGACTAGGGTATGCATGCTCTGCTTGCACATGTACAAGCCCCTCTCCCCTTCTGGTGCCCACTTCCTCCTTCCATTTCTTCTTTGGGGATTTCTAACCAAATCTACATGACCTTTGCTATTTTGGATGACTTAAACAGTTACTATTCTATGGCTCTATTCAGTATCTCTGTGCTTCAAAGTTATAGGCTCACTAGGTCAAAGCTCCCTTACTTTACTACCACTCCATTCCCATTCATACCCATCCATGTCAGTAACATTTCTCTAATATCCTTATCACATTCTTTCCTAACCTTTCATTGTGCTTTCTTGAACCCTTGTTCTATATGTTAACAAACTGCCTTTTATACTGAATCTGTGCTCATTTCTTAGAAATTACTTGGAACATATTTTTTAACTTATATATACATGATTTTTTGTTTTTTCCTTTAATGGGATATAAGCTCCTGGAGGGCAAGTATTATTCCATTTTACTTGTGCTTGATTCATAGCAGCCACTTAATAAATGCTTGTTGAATTGAATGAAATGAAATACTATTCAGTTTTACAAAGAAACCTTGTGTATCTTCCCTGCTTTCCTTCTTCTCTCCCACTCCTGGACTCATCCAGAATTCTGGGTCACCTACTCCTGTAGTATGGGACAAGAAATAGAGAGTAGACCTTGAAATGAAATTAATTCAAAAGGGAAAAAAAATTGCATACAGCATAGTATCAGAAAGTGAAAGGAACACACTAAATGTATGAACTGTGGTTGAATAGTCTACAACCTATTATGAGGGGCAATAAAGAAGCTGTAGCCATGTGGGGAGGATTACTATAGAATTAAGACAGAGCATAGTGGAAAATGGAAATAGGGAAGGGGAACTCTATGGAAGATTGTTGATAGAAGCCTGGCTTAAAATCTTTGTCAGACCAGGTGGGAACCAAGAACTAATCAGACCTCTACACAGCTAGATCACAACTGATCTCAAGTTCTCCTAGGAAAGGAGCATTTTAATTTTCATTACTTGTGTTCACATAATACATGCCGCTATAGAACCTAAATCAAAGTCTCACAAAATTAACACCTTGCGACAATATGAAGAGCAATTTGTATCCATCATTTTCCAAATCTATATTTTTCTAAAAACCAAATAGCTCTTTGTAACTACAACAGTATTTCATCAAGGAAAAGTTTTAGGGAAATCATTTCTTCAAGTCATTTTTCTGGTGACTATTCATTTGAGAGCAAATATTCACCAGGTTCCTATGTGACAAAGAAACTATCCTTTGTATTCCTTCCCTAAATAAAGTTAATCTGATTTTGTTTGTTTGTTTTTCCCCACTCAAGGAATCTGGCAAAGAAAGAAAAGTTAACTTTGTGGCATTCCTCCTCACCTTGTCAAGAATCTAGCAGCCAGGAGGCAGATGTCTTTCTGGTCGCTTCTGTTCATGTGACACAATTCTCATGGCCGTGACTGATGTTGGATGTATTAAAAAAAAATCTAATAAAACCAAAGTCTCTGCTCCCCAAAACTTTGAACTGATCATTCTCCGAAGTTCAAATTGAGACTCTCCCCACCTAATACAGTGGCTAATGACCAATGAAACCTTTAGACCCCAAGCTATGAATTGAGGTCAAGGTCCTTATCCCCCTCCTCCTTTCTTGCTTCAGGAGCTCAGTGATATCTCTGAAAAGTTAATAATGGGGGGTATCCATAGCACAAGCTGAAGAAATAAGAGTTGCATGTGCGTTTGAATCAAAACAAACTCAGGCTTGTCAAAAAAGAGTATCTCTGTAAGCTCCTGAGTAAATGTTCTTCTAAGCCACTTTGACATAGTATTATTCTCTTTTGACATATTATAAACATTAAAGAAAATTTAGTGCCCATCTGGACAGTCAGCTTTTGCCAACTGCTACCACTACCAGCTGCAAAACTACCCTGACTACAAGCCATCCAGCTGCCATGTGGAGTCAGTGCCAAGAGCGAGCAGGCTGCCATGGCTGCGCCAAGTGGCTGGTCTGGTCTCCAGCCAGCATTCAGGGGAGGGTGTGCTGTGAAACACAGTAGTAAGGACTCTCACTTCCAAGGACTGGTATTTGTTTGCTTTCCCCCCTTCTTTTCTGGTCATCTACTGTGGGAGGCTGGTGGGGACATGATCGCTTTCTTGGAAATGACAGCAAAACATGTTGATCCTTCCTCCTCTGCCTTTTATTTACTTGCTGGCATCCTCCACATGTTTGTTCTGCCTATACCAAATCATTATACTGTAACTGACTGTAGCCACAGGAAAAATGGTAACATTTTTTTCCAAAAATTAGCTTCTTCTGCCCCCCCCATTTCCTATCTTCCCCTCTTCAGCTACTCTCCCCTTTCTAAAAAAATTTGGTTGCTTCTGATTGCTGTTTACTTTCTCATAATGTCAGCAAAGGCAAACAGCTGCCTCACTGGGAGTTTTCCTAGAAGAGTTCTAACATCTGCACACTAGGGTCCCAGGCACTGATCTTGCAGGAGACTCTGACTTCCTAAAAGTCAAGCTCTTCTAACTCTGATTTGAGAGCAGAATACTTCCCCTAACCTGGAATGAGGTGATAAACAGACATCTAGCTCCCCTGATGCATTGGACTAAAAAAAACGAGGGAGTGCAGTATGTTCATTTGACCATATTCCACCATGTGCTCATTGAACCAGAATACTATTAGGGCTGGCAGGGCCTTTAGTGATCATCCAGTCAATGTCCTTGTTTACAGATGGGGAGACTGAGGATGTGATTTGCCCAGCTAATCAGAACTGGAAGAAATTTAGACATTATTCAGATAGTCCCTACCTGAAGCAAGAATCCTTTCTATACCACCTTTTACAATAGCCATCTAGCCTCTACTTTTAGACTTCCAGTTACAGGGAATTCACTACCTCTCCAGGCAGCACATTATATTTTGTTACAGCTGTATTGTTAGGAAGCTCTTTATATAGAGAAGCAATCTGCTTCCCTGCATCTTTAACCCATTGGTCCTATTTATACCTTTCTGGGACCCAGAAAAATAAGTCTAATCCTAATTACACATGATAACTTTCAGTTGTCATACTTGCAAACCAAAATCACATTCTTGTCTTCTCTTCCTCAGGCTAAATGTCTTTACTTCTTTTAACCAATGTTTGCAGGATATAGTTTTACATCCTTTCACTGTCCTGAATAAACTCCTCTGGATCAATGTCCTTCCTAAAATGTAATATCCACAATTGGACACAATATTCCAGATGCCATTTGACCAGGACAGGGTACTTTACTTCTACTTATAATTACATGACCTTTTCGGCTAATGATTCCTATTGAGGTATCATCCCAGTTAAAGTCTCAGGGAATTTTCATATAAACTGATTTCTACTTGTGTATTCCTCATCCTCTGCCTATATAGTTGTGAGTGTTTTTTTTTAAAGGTAAGTATAGGATGTTTCTTTTATCCTTATTCAGTTTTATCTTATTAGGTATAATATCTCATCCTAAATTGCTGAGATATTTTTGGATCCTGATTCTGTCATCCATCAAATAAACTATACACACACATATACACACATATATACATATATATGCATATGTACATGAACATGTATCTATGGATATATGTATATGTAGGTATATAATATTCATGATAAATATATATATACACACATATGTCAGGTAATAAGCTTGCCATCTATATCTTCACAAAATTACAGGATCACAAAGTTGTAAAAGACTTCAGAAGTCGTCTAGTCTAACCCATGTCTGTGTAGGAATCCCCTCTATAACATCTCCAACAAATGGTCATTCAGCCTTTACCTGAAGACCTCAAGTGAGGGGAAATCCATTACAATCTGCTGTCATCTCATATGTTAGTTCTCTCTCTCACCTTTTTGTTATCTGCAATCTAATAAGCATGGCTTCCACCAAGTCATTGATAAAAATATTAACCAGCACAAGGCCAAGCACAGATCTCAGGAGTACTCTTTTTTAGAGACTACTTCTGAATTTATATTCACTCATTCATAATTTATTCTTTGGGTAAAGTCATTGAATTAGTTCCAAATCTACCTAATCACTCTGTCATCTAGCCTATATATCTCTATTTTGTGCAGAAGAATAGCAGAGATTTTGCCAAATGCTTTGCTGGAATCCAGGTATGTTAGATCTATAACATTCTCTTGATTGAGTAACCATGTCAAAAAAAAGGAATAAGATTAGTTTTGCATGACATGTTCTTGATGAAACAACTCTGGCTCTTAGTGATCACTTATGTGTTCTATTAGAATATACAAATTGATCAGTTTGTCATTTAGTAATGATATGTAATGGAGGATTGGCCAGTGAGCCCAGTTCTTATGAGCATGAAGAGTACCACTGATGCAAATCCCCATATGGAAGATGCTGAAGAACTTACGTCCAGAAGAGTCATGATTATATGTAGTGAAAGGCCCTTGGGGAGATTTGGAGCATATGAATATATTCTGCAATTAATTATGGTCTGCTAACCACAAAGTGAATAAGAATCCCCCCAATTGACTGCAGAACTGAGAGGCATCTAAAAGGTATTAGGTGGCCTCATCCCTCCTCTTGATTTGACTTCTTCCAATCTGACAACATCTGATGAGAGAAAAAAGACAATGATGTGAGGGGACATGTCTTGTATCCTCCCCATTTGAGGCCAGCATATGTCCTGTGAATAGAGGCCTTGGTTCTTTGCCCTAGAGTTTGTTCTTTTGTTTTAGTTGAAGGAGATTGGAGATAACTATGACCTTGTCATCTCTAAAATATCACAGTGGGCCACCCAAGACCCCGTAGCCCACTCAAGTCCATGCTGCATTTTGCATCCAGACCAGCATCCATGCCCCAAGGAACGAGGAGTGACTTTGAAAATCCATCCAGGCATTAGCTGAGATGAAGACTAATCCACCAGCACTACTGAATTTGGACATGAATCTAAGGGGATCAAAACTCTGTAGAGACTGTTTTGAGTCTGCTCTCCCCAGTAACTGAAGTAGTATAGGAGAGAGAATGCTCCTGAAATATTTGGGGCAGTGTTTGTACTTTGCTTCTTGTTATATCTTTGAAGGAAATATACTTTTAAGAGCTAATTGATGTCAACTGGTTAAGTGGAAATTGGATGCTAGTCATAGTAGGCTAACATGAGGGGAGCCACAATAGAATGGGTGCTTGAAACAGAAGCATTAGAGAAAAGATGCCCCAACCCCTCAGGGGTACTCAGAATCATGATGGCAAGATACACCTTGAATGTCTCTGTAATAGCCAAATACTACTTACCACATATCTGTATATGCATATACATATATATGCTAGTTATTATTAATACATCTTGTATTAAATTTTCTGTGTAAATGCTATTTGTATAATAAAAATTATAGAACATACAATAATATGTTAATGGCACATATGTGTGTGTGTATATATATATAATATATATATATATATATATATATATATATATAAAACATTATTGTATGTTCTATAATTTTTCCAGGCATAGATGTGAAATTTACCAGCCTATAGTTCACAAACTGCATCCCCTTCCCTTTTTTGAAAATCAAGACAGTATTTCCCATCCTCCAGTATAGTAGCATCTCTCCCATTCTCTGTGATCTGTCACAGATCATTGTCATTAGCTAAGGAATCACATCCTCCAGTTCTTCCAGAACTCTGCATTTTAGTTCACCCATATTTGGCAATTTGAACTCATTGAGAGCAAGTAGGTTCTCTCTTACATTCTCTTTACTCAGCACGGGTTGTTAAAACATTTTTGTTCTTCCTTCCAAGTTGAACAGTTATTTCCCTGGACAAAGAAAACAGAATCAAAATGAGAGTTGAGTGGTGCTGCCTTCTTTCTATCAGGTGCCATCATTATTCTAATCCCTTCAAGCATCAATCTCCTTTCTTTGATCTTCCCCTTTCTCCCCTCATATGTAAAACTTTTGCTACATTTTTGTTGGACTTTAGCATTTATTGCTATCCTCCTCTTATTCCTAACTTTAGCATTCCTGACACCATTTTTATAAGATGTACCAATCTTTTGTATTCATTATCCTTTACCTTTTTTACTTCTATTTTCTATATGTCTTTTAAAAAGTGCTTTCACTGGTTGTTTGGGTTTTTTTTTTTTTGGACAGCTCTGCCTTTTACTCCTGAGAATTGTTGTGATGTCATTAAAGTTGTATTCCTTTTTTTTTTTTAGGCAGTTGGAGTTAGGTGACTTACCAGGATCACACAGCTAGTAAGTGTCAAGTGTTTGGTCTGAGGCCAGATTTGAACTCAGGTGTTCCTGACTTCAGGGCCAGTGCTGTATTTATTGTGTCACCTAGATGTCCCTAAAGTTTTATTCTTGAGAACTTCCTCTTGCATTTATTTTCCCTGTAGAATTTTGAATCATGGGACCTTATTTGTCACTTTCCTGATCTTTTCAAATCTGCTGTCTCCAAAGCTAGGGTTTCCATATGTCCAGCTTTCCCTCTCCTTTATCAATGAATTCTAAGAATTCATACAAATCAGTGGCACAAATGATGAAGAGATTAAGTGTCCACTGTGTGCCAGACAATGAACTGGATAATGAGAATACGAATTCAAAAACTATACAATTCCTACATTCTATTGGGGGCAAACAACATATACACAGAAAATGTAATACAAGATATGATCATAATAATAACTATATTTATATATAGCACTTTAAAGTTTGCAAAGCACTTTACAGATATATCATTTTATCCTTGAAATAACTGAGAGGTAGATGCTATGATTATCTCTATTTTACTGGTGATGAAATTGAAATAGACAAATGTTAAGTGACATGTCCAGGGTCACATAGCTAATAAGAGTCTGAAGTCAGATTTGAACACACACACACACACACACACACACACAATTTCCAGTGGAGAGTGGTAGCAACTGGATGAATCAAATAGGCTTTCTATAGGAGATGACCCTTGAACTGAATTTTGGAAGAAGCTGATGATTCTGTAAGGTCGAGGAAAAAGCCCTGTGGGACATCATTAGAAACAGCATTGATGGATAGTGCTTTAAGGGCAGCTAGATGCTGCAGTGGATAGGGTTCTAGGCTTAGGGGCAAGAAGACCTGAGTTTAAATCCAATCTCAGACACTTATTAGCTGTGCCACTCAAGGCAAGTCATGGAATCACTCTCTGCCTTGGTTTCCTCATCTGTAAAATGAAGATAATAATAGCACCTACCTCTCAAGGTTTGCTGTAAGGATCAAATGAGATAAT
The DNA here is from genome assembly GCF_003287225.1 of Phascolarctos cinereus. Classification (NCBI taxonomy): domain Eukaryota; kingdom Metazoa; phylum Chordata; class Mammalia; order Diprotodontia; family Phascolarctidae; genus Phascolarctos; species Phascolarctos cinereus. Next base: position 182,439,787 of record NW_027556098.1, read on the forward strand.
AATTGTGAAGTACCTATACAGTGCCTGGCACATAATGAATGTTGTAGAAATGTTATTCTTATTATTATCATTATTATTATTATTATATTACCAGAAGTAGAAGTCATCTCCAAATCTACCCAGTTTACTTATTTTCCCACTATTCTCTGTTGATGTGTTTCTCTATCAAGAAGAGAATCTCAGATAATTTTTTTTTGTTATTTCTCATTATAAGTCCCTGATCGTCAACCCTTCTGACTCAGCAGTCAACAGGGGGATTCTTCATCATCACATAGTACAATATCCTGTTTATGGCCAGAAGTAGGTTTCTTGAAGCTTCCATTTGGTAGCCTTACACCAGGTAGGGAATATCTGTGCATGCTCCAAGGGATGACCCCTGTTGGTCAGTACACCCACATAATACAGAATAATTTCCAGGGAGAGGCTGGGGAGTCGGGTCAGGCAAGGCCTCTTGTAGGAGGTGACACTCAAGCTGAAATTTCAAGGGAATTTGGGGTTCTAAGAGAAGGAGCATTCCAGGATTGGGGGGGAAGGGGGGTGACGTTCTATGTCAATGCATAGAAAAAGGAATTGGAATGTTGGATAAATTGAGTATTCAGTTTGGTGGGATGGCAGAGTGTGTAAAAAGGAATGAAGGAGACAAGGATTTTATTAAGTGCCTACTATGCCAGACACTGTGCTAAGTGCTTTACAGATGTCTCATTTAATCATCACAGCAGCCCTGGCGAGTAGGTGCTATTGTTATCCTCATTTTACAGTTGAGGAAATTGAGATGGATAGAGGGTAAGTGACTTCCTCAGGGTCACACAGCTAGTGGCTGAGGCCAGATTTGAATTCAGGATTTCCTGACTTAAGACCCAGAGCTTTATCTACCTTTACCACCTAGATGCCTTCTAGAAGAAGAGTAACATGTAATAAACGCAAAAAAAAAGTCTTGAGCTAAATTGTAAATAGCATTGAATGCCAAACAAGGAAGTCTGCATTTTATCCTAGAGAGAATACGGAGCTGATAGAGATTTTTAGGCAGAGGGGTGACAGTCAGACCTGTATTTTAGGAATATAATTTTGTCTACTGTGTAGAGTCTAGAATGGAGAAAGAGAAAAACTGGGGGCAAGCAGAAAAATAAAGATGTTATTGGAATCATCCAAATAAGAAAATAATGAGGAGCTGCCCTAGGATGGTGGCCCTGGGGGTGGATAGAAAGGACCCATGCAAGAACTTCTGTGGGTGTAGAATAGGTCAGTCTTGACAACTGTTTGGACCCAGAGGTGTCATGAAAGGGAAAAAAAGAGTCAAAAACAATGCAAAGACTTTTCTCACAAGATTTCTTTAAGGATGGTATTTCCATTATTTAAAAGAGATGTGGGGCAAAGTCATTTAGGATGAAGGAATACTTGACTCTAGCCCTTGAGTTTCCAAACTTACTGAGGTCACTTGGTCTACAATATGAAATTCTTTTCCTTGAAGAGTGATATTAGGGCTTCTTTATCATTTTGAAGGAGCTCTGGAGGCCTTTCATATCCGCCACATGGCCCTTCTTTCCCACTATGTCTATCCTGAAATTGGGTGTTCCTGCAACTTTCCTCTCCCTTTCTCTATATCCTCATCTTCAAGTGCTTGAGATGTGGTTGGAATCTTTCTACACATGCAAGATTGAAGGCTGCCACAGAAAGCAAAGCATCACTTCCAAGGGTCAGATATTTAATGGGGCCAAGAACCAAAGACTGTTGCCAAGAAAAGCTATGCAATAGGAACTTAATGTGATAGAGAAAGATAAGGATAAGAACATGCTCAGGCAGTCACTCTATCATCATAGGAGTCACCAATAGGAATCTTTAAGAATGAGGATACAACCTTCCTGTAACCTAGCCCCACTAAAGCTGGGTGCTTGCCTACCTCTGAGTGCCACCAGAGGGGATGGATTAGAATATTCGTAAGTGCCACGGGCAAGCCAAAGGGTAGGCAGATGAGGAGGAAAGACAAGAAGGAAAGTGGAAGCAAAGGTTTATAGATTTAGAGTTGGAAGGGACTTTAGAAGAAGTCTAGTACAACTCTCTCTCTTTACAGATCGCAGTAGTAGCAGAGCTGAGATTCTTGGGATCATAGCGTAGATTTAGAGCTGACAGGGACATTAGAGACCATCTTGTCCAATCTGCTAATTTTTAATAATTTTATTGTATCTTAATTTCCAAATTCTCTTTCTCCATCTCCTTCCTTCCTCACCTACTAAGAGGGCAAGAAAAAATAAAACCCATTACAAATATGTATAGTCATGCAAAACAAATTCCTGTACTAGTCATGTCCAAAAAAAAAAGAAAGAGAAGAAAATATGTTTCCATCTGCTCTCTGAGTCCATCAGCTCTTTATCTGGAGCTACAAGCATGTTGGATCATGAGTCCTTTGGAATTATGGTTAGTCATTGTGTTGATTAGAGTCTTTCAAAGCTGATTATCTTTACAAAATTGATATTTGACAAATTATTCTCCTGCTTCTGCTCCCTTTCCTTTACAGCAGCACATATGAGGCTTCCCAGGTTTTTCTGAATCCATTTTCTGAATCCTTCATCGTTTCTTACGGCACAGCAGTATTCCATCACATTTATGCACCATAACTTGTTCAGCCATTCCCCAATTGACGGGCATCCCCTCAGTTTCCAATTCTTTGCCATCACAAAAAAGCTGCTATAAATATTTTTGTACCTATGCAACCCCCTCATTTTAAAGACAAGGAAACTGAGGACTGAAGAGATTAAGTAGTTTGCCTAATGTTACTAGTTAGTAATTAGCAGAGGTGGGATCCAAACTTAGGTCTCATGATTCCATATCCAGCCTTCTTTTCACTATGCATACTGCTATCTGTGATGGGGAGGGGTGACTCCAAGCAGATACCCAGTGGTCACTAGTGCCCTAGTTTGTTTCTTCTTGCTGTTTGCTTTTCCAAACTCCCTTCCTCCCTGTTTAGTGATCCACTCATGGCTCACAGCCACTAGGTTTATTTGAAAGCAATACATAAATGCCAGCACTTATATGCCATGAAATGTCCTAACTGGCCCCCCTGGGCTAATAAACATTAAAAAAAAAAAATCCTGATTCAGGCATCCTGATGGGCTCATTGGTGAGAGGGAAATAAAGTTTCCCTTTAGGACATTTATAATTTACATAATAAAAAGCTTTTCACCTTCCAGTCAAGGAGCAAAATTAATTATCCTAGCCATCCCACCTCTTACAGGAAGAATTTTTTTTTACTTAAATCAATAGGAACAGTTGGTGAACTCTTCAATTGATTAGAGGTGGAAGGCAGCAAAAGGGAGTGGGTGGGGAAAGAAGTCCCTCTCTTTACTTTCTACCTGTTTTCCTGGCAGAGCTAAGGGCTATGAATGGGGAAGTGGTATCCTTGCATCTAACCAAGCCTTCTGTGCCCTGACCTGTCCTTTAAATATATCCAGCACCAAATAATACACTAATGATAATGGACTCCAGTCAAGCTGAGATAGTACATCTCTTCTCCTAGGACAGATGTTGAATGGACACAGAGCAGAAGGGCAGCCTAGCTTATATCCTTTCGTCATGTCTTGGACTATCCTCTTCTGGGCACAATTTCAAATGAACATAGAATGCTAATATTTTCATGCCTCTGATTTTGAAGATATATAGATGAGCCCTAAGTCCTTTTTAAAATAAAATAATATTTCATATACTTACAGTGCCTTTTATCCAGAATTTCACAGAGCTCTCCTTGAAAGCTTGACAGACTCTAAATTAATATCAGTAATTCTCACAGCACTCCTGCAAAGGAAGCAGGTGGCAAACATTATTATTGCTATTTTGCAGATGGAGAGATGAAAGCACAGAAGAGGGTAAGTGCCTTGTATATACAGTTCACTGGAGAGTTAGGAATAGGACCTAACCTCATATCCACAAGGCTATGTACACTATCTCAGTTCATCTATATTGTCTCACTTCAGTGATTTGAACTGGCCAAAGTAGGGTCAGAATGTGGAAAGGAGAAACAAACCCCTTCCTTTGTATAAGGAAACAGTAATGTCATAAAGAATGAAAAACGTAGAGGAAAGAGCACTGAGCTCATATCAGTTAACCTGGGTTCTAATCCCACCTTTGACACTCATTTATTATGTCACCTTGGGAAAGTTATTTACCTTTTCTGTTCATTCATTAGTGAAATGAAGGAGTTGGACTAAGTGATTTCTAAGATCCTTTCCATTTCTAATATCTTGTGACTCTCTAAATCTATGATTCTACAAGGATGTAAGCTATTAAAAGACCGCATGAAATTTTGGTGATTTTATCTTAATTCAATGACTTTAATTATCACCTCTACCCAGAGAGATCCTAAATACATAATATAATCACACATACGTATACACACCTATCTACCTGTCTTTCTACCTCCCTACTTATCTATCTACACTCACTCACTCTTGTAGCTCTCCATCTGAAAATTTTGCTGGTGCTTCAAACTCAACATGCCTGAAATTACAGCTAAGGAAGGCTTTCCATAGTCTGATTTCATCAGTTGTTAGCTCCCCCTCCCCAAATTACTTTGGATTGATTCGGTATGTATATGGGTGTATATGCTCACAAGTGTATAAACACATAGGTGTAATATATAATGTGCACGTATGTATATATATATATATATATGTGATATTTTTGTGTATATATGTGTGTGTGTGTGTGTGTGTTTATTTTGTTATTGTTGTTCTGTTATTTCAGCGTGTCTGATTCATTGTGACCCTGTTTGGAGTTTTCTTGGTAGAGATACTGGATTGGTTTGCTATTTATTTCTCCACCATATTTTAAAGATGAGAAAACTGAGGCAAACAGGGTTAAATGACTTGGCTAGAGTCACACAACTAGTGTATACACACACACACATACACATCTATCTGTCTGTCTGTCTATTCTTTTTACCTATTTGCAAACATATTCTATCTTTCCATATAGTGTAAGCTCCTTGAGGGCTTTTGCCTTAGTAGCACCAGTACGTAGCACAGTTTCTGGCATATAACAAGTGCTTAATGATTGATTAAATCTGGCTCCAACCCACCTTTTCAGACTCTTTCCTTCCATCTTCTAGCCAAACTAAATTATTCATGGTTCTCTGATCTCATCCAGCCCTCTCCAATATTTAAGTCTCAAATTATCCTCTAAGCCTACCGTGAATTACTTCCATATCTTTGCCTTATTGAAATTCCTTTTTTTCTAGGTCCAGTTCAGAAGCCTTCTCCTCTATAAAGCCTCCCTTGAATTCCCCAGACAAAAGCAGTCTTTATAGCTCCTCAGATTTGTCAGAATTTTTCTTTTCCCTTATCCAATTCTACCTCGTTCAGCCTTTGGCCATATGTCCTGGACCTTTGAGTTTCTTCTCAGAGGTATAGGTAGAGTTACATATGTAGATATGTAGAGACAGTGAAGACAGATCTTCTCAGAGGTATAGATAGAGCTATATATATACAGTGAAGACAGATCTCTTGCAGTGGTTCTCAAATTTGATCTACAGAACCTTTACCAGTGCTATAACAAGGAATTTTTATGTCTGGGGCATATATCAGAAATCATGCCCAGGGCTAGCTTCACAAAATAAGTTCCAATGAGGCTCAGAAGGAGAGACAGACACTGTACCCTATGGGTTTAGACTCTAGAACACTAAGGTCCCTGTTGGAGATGCTGATCTCATGAATAAGAAATGGGTCATCCAGTAGCTTCCTATTTTAATTAATTATTCTTGATACTTGGGTACTAAGGCCAGCTTTTTAAAAAAATTACATTTTCTGAAGACTTTTGTCTTCCTGAGTTATTTATCACTCACTCCCCAAAGATTTTTTAAAAATTAAATTAAGTATCTCTTTTTTCTTGCTCCTTCCTTCCTCCTCACTGAAAAAAATAAAAACAAAACCCTTTTAACAAATAGGAAGTCAAACAAAACAAAACAAAAATATCCAGCCTTTAGCTACTGAATCCTGCTTTGTGACAAAACAAAAACACACCAAAATATGATATAGTGACTGCATTTGATAATGCATATAATATTCATTAAAAGCATTTGAAGAAAGGAAGCATATTTCATTATTCCTTCTCTAAGTCATTCATTGTTTTCTCCATGACACAGAGTTCAATTTCCTTTCAGCAATTTCAATTGTTGCTATATATCTGGTCTCTAAGTGGCCTGATTATTGGGGGGTGAGGTAGAGTGGTAACTCAGGAATTTGGAGGGAAGGAAGCTGAGAGAGGGTAGAAGCAACATGTTCCCTCCAACAACTGCAACGACGTAACAATGACAGCAGCAACATCAACAATACTCAAAATTATCAAAGAGAGTGTCAGAAATGGAAGGAAGCTTGCCCCAACTCCTTCCTTTTACAGAAGAGGAAACAGAGATCCCCAAAGATGTGAAGTGACCACAGTCAAAGATTCATTCAACTCTTACAGAGACTGAGCCTTGGACATAAGAAATGACAAAATATACAGTTACAGAGAAAACTGTGAAGACTTATAGGAACAGATGTAGAGGAAACTGAGTAGAACCAGGAGAAAAATTCATACAGTGATAATGACATTATGAAGAAAAATTACTGTAAAAGTCTTTAGGTCTCTGATTAATGTCATGACAAACCATAATTCCATAGAACTAAAGGTAAAAAAAAAACACTACCCATTTTCTGACAGAGAGATGATAGGCTCAAAATTGGGAAGGAACGAGACATTCATTTTTGGACATAGCTACAGAGGGAATTTGCTTTACTTGACTATGCATATTTATTGTTATGATTTTTTTTAAATTTTTTATTGCTTACTGAGGGGAGAAAGGTGAGACAAAGTGAAAGGGAGAAAGAAAACGTGCTTGTCAATTAATAAAGGGAAAAAGTAAAAGAAAAAAAGAAACCGAGACTGAGGTAGGTTCCACTTTGTCCAATCAATTCATTTTAAAGAGGAGGAGACAGCCCGAGACAGTTTTAGAGCAGAGACTAGGTAGGACCTGACTCCTAATTTGCTGGGTTTTTAGCCAGATTACTAACATTTGGCTTTCCTGGGAACACCTAAAATGTAATCTCCTTTGGGCTCCTTGTTCAGCACCAGCTTTTTGGTCTTATGACTCTGGAATAGTTGCTGAGGAAGAAAAGGAAACATCCAAGGCCAGCTCTGGCCCCAAATGGGGAATGCTCATTCCCGGGAAGAAAACCTTGCAACCTGTTCCATGGGGAGCAGAGACCAGGCCCCTCAGCCTGTTGCTGTATGGCATGATGTGGTAGTTACGGATGCAAACCCTCAGCTTCCATTTTCTCTCTAACACGTTGCAGATCTCTTGCACTGAGGGAAACAGTGCTCGCTCCTCACCTCTAGCAGTTGTGGCTTGCAGACTTGTCTGCCAAGGAACTCCATGAGAGGGAGCTGAAGCAACAGCTGAGGCACTTGGGGAGCAGGTAAGGTATCTGGTCAATTCTTGGTGGATGTCATTTTTTGGTGATTGTATTAGAGGTAGATGACTGAATAATGGATCAGATTGCTGTATGGTCAATTCCACTTGCCTATTGGAATAATAATAATAATATTTATATAGGACTTACTATGTGTCAAGCACTGTGCTAAGTACTTATGATTATTTTATCATTTGATACTGACAGCAACCTCAAATACCTGGTTGAACTCTTCTATAGCTTGATTACTACTTCTGTCACGTTCATGACCTTTGTGGCTCTTCAATTAATTGTAAGGAAATCACCCATGACTGTAGCCAAATTGAAATGAATTCAGAATGGCTCACCCAGTCCTGTCATTTAGACTCAGTCTTTATTTCTTCAGAGTTGTCATTTTGTTCCTCAGCTCCAGTTAACTTATCTGCAGAATAAGGATTGCTTTCTATCATTCATCTCTTTGCTATAAGTATCTAGTTAGTGTTTATAAGGATGGCTATGTCAAGGACAAAGTAATAGATATTTTTTTCATATCGACAGTAATCTATGTACTCTGAGGCAACCTTCTACATTGATGTTTAAATACAATCAGCTTCTAACAACCATACTATATGAGCAGATAACAAACACCAAGCTGATTTCTTTCTCTTCTCCAGTCTTGCTACTTTCCCTCTCAAAAACCAATTGAACACATCCTATTAAATCCTCTGTGCTCAGTCTCAAAAGTCAGGATGTCTAATTTAGGCAAAAAAGCCTAAGAACATGAGTAAGATGTAAAGCAAAATTGCAAATAAAACAAAAACATGCACTATCCTTGTGGAAAAGAGAGGGGATCATCTGTAATAAAAAGTGAATGCATACATAAAATACAAAGGTCACCAAATGGTGACAGAGCTTGAGAGAGGAGGAAAGAGAGTCACTATCTCAGTGTTGATGTTCTTTTTCTTGTATAAATTTTAAATCAAATCTGGCTTCAGATTTCTGGCAACAGAGACACTGAGCAGAATAGCTTGCTACTTTTAGCTATCACCATTTTGCTGGTTCAGACAACTTTTCCCCATTTCCAGTGCATGGCAATGAAATGCATATCATAAACTGATGAGAGCTGGCCCCAGGGCAAAAGAGGGGGCTCTGGAAGGGATCCAAGGTCTGTAACACAGAGAAAGGACATGTTTCTCTATCACACAGAGAAAATTCTCCCTGAGGGCTTCAGTGATGGGAATAAAATAATTGGGGGGAAAATCATTACTTTTTTTTTCTCATCTGGAAAAACAAACACAAACAAATCCACTGTGATTGTGAACAAAAATATTCTCTAGGCCTTACAGCCTCTCTCTCTTCATAGCACACTCCATACACCATGTATGAAATGTAGGAAGATATACATGGCCATCTATGTATTGCATATATATATATATATATATATATATATATATATATATATATATATATATATATATGCTTCATTCTATAATTGAATGATATATATATATGTATGTATAGATATATGTATATATTTCATAATTAAAGTTAGTATGCCTAGCAGTATTGGGTCTGGCAAATCAGCTTAGGATATTTTTTTCCCAAAACATTTTGAGTTCAGCAAAATCCAGAATGCATTTGGCCAACTTGTTCCCCTTAATTTTCATGGCTGCGTGTATTTCAAAGGAAATTTAATCCACCTGTTTCTGATTCATTTATACTTGATTCATCAAACTATTGTTCTGCAAAAATCAGTTGATGTCCAAAAAACTTAATGAGTCTAAATTTATGTTTTATATACTCTATATATTTAAATTTGAAGCATGAAATTGTCAATGCCAGCCCTGAACAGAATATCAAAAACTTCAGTTAAGTCCTGAACTCAGAACCCAAGAGGTTTTAGGTATACGTTTTGGACAGGAAGGGGAAGGATGTTAGGGAGAGATGGAAAATTTTGGTTTTACGTCTAGGAGATGGATCTGCATTTGGCAAAATTCAAAGAACATTCTCCCAACTCTAATTGAGATGCTTACAAAACTGACTCCTTTTCATTTAATTTCCTAAGAAAAATAAGTGAAAAGAACACCTTGTTCACTGGAAATGGTCACCATCTGTTTGACAATCTAACATTCTCTCATAAAGTTCATTTTCATTGTCTGACCACTTGTTGATCTTGAGGAACTATGTAGTCTGTAGAAAGATAGATTATAATTGATTTCATAAGTGACCAGATATATGTTATTCAAATATCAGTAATTATTTATTACAACCCGTTGTTTAACTTCCCCAAACTCTGCCTCTTCCTCTTTCAAGGCTTACCCTGGCCAGTTTCAAAGAATACCCCTATTCCTAACATCATGTGTGGGGACCTTGGGAAATCTTTGTCTTACTCTGTAGCTCCAGTACTGGAGATCCACTTTATCCTAAAGACCAGATTGCTTCTGCCCTTTGCAAGCAATAAATGAGAATATTGTTTTCTTGGCTGCTTGATGCTGGGGACTCCAAAACTGTACAAGCTAAAAATCTAGAGTGTTATTTTCCCCCAGTGTGTACTCTCTGAATCAGATCCCCTTCCAGCTTGGCCCAAAAGATGCCTCATTCCCTGGTAGACTTGGCATGGCTCCTGTTCAGATGGTTAGAGGGGGTCACCGTGTCTGGTACATACTGACGATCAGTGGAAATAGTCCAAAATTGTGAGATCCATAGGTACACCTCAGATAGCCCATATCTCCTCCTCCTCCACCACTTCTTCCTCCTCCTCCTTCTTCTTCCAAATATTCTAATTTGCTGATTGTTCATTTGAAACCCTGGGATGCTTGGATCAATGGTTGTTGATTTTGGTGGAGAAAAAGAAGACTCTTACTGGGCAGATAGGTAGTGCAGTAGACAGAGTTTGAAGCCTGGATTTAGGAAGACCTGAGTTCAAATCTGGCCTCAGACACTTACTAGCCATGTGATGCTGGGCAAGTCACTTAACCCTAGTTGCCTTGATTTCCTCATCTATAAAATGAGCTGGAGAAGGAAATGGAAAACTGCTCTACTATCTTTGCCAAGAAAGCCTTATATGGGGTCACAAATGGTCAGAAATGACTGAACAACAATGATATAACTACACTATTATGAATATGAAAAGAGATGATTTTTAAGTCAACTAGCTCTAAGGAGACCATTTTAAACTTTATGTGTCTTTCAAGGGAAATTTACATGTTTCTGGGCCATTTAGAATTAATATATACATTTACATTTAAGTATAAGTTAGCTCATGGTTGTTTTTACAACACTGTTTTGAACTCCATGTAGCAATTTTATTGAAATGTGCTATAGTTTAAAATAAAATAATTATAGGGCAGATTTTGAATTCTAGCCTAGAATTAGAACATACAACTGCTATACAAAGTCTCTGATCAGCACACAATATATATTTCACTGCTCTGACCTGGACTGAGTTTTTCTGAACCAAGGAAGTGAAGCAAAAATAAAAAGAAAGAAATCAGCAAGAAAAGCCTACATGGAGAAGTTAGCAAGAATTTTGTTTGAAAATTCACTGCCAGTTAGGGCCTAAATGAAAAAAGAATGTGAAACTTCCATGCAAATCATAGTTAATCAGTGGACTAGTCTTCAGAATTCCTGGTTTCTAGGCTTTGCGCTGATATTGATGCTTGTAGACACATTGGAGGAAACCATATACAGCAATGCTTTTGTCTACATCTGTTAAACAGACTAACATGAAGTTCTGGAAATACTGACTAGTTGTGAAACACTTCATGACCTAAAAACCTGGAATAGGGTGGAATGGATCATTAGTGGAAAGAACATGGGATTTAGAGTCAAAGGACTAGAATCTCCATGTTGGCTCTGCCACTTACCACCTGTTGACCTTAGACAAGTCCCTTTAACCTCCTCATGTCTCAGTTTTCTCATCTTTAAAATAGTCAAAGTTGTACTAGACTCTTAAGGTCCCTTCTAGCTCAAAATGTCATGATCATAATATTTTTGTTTTATTAAGGTCCTTTCTAGCTCAAAAAGGCATGATCATAATATTTTTGTTTTGTAGAAATGAGGGACAAATTTTTTGAAAAAAATTAATGTTAAGCAAGATAGTATGCTAACTCAAGGAGAAGATATTTTATTTAAGTGGAAATGACTCACAGGAATGGGACAGTGAATATACACCTCCTTTTTCCCACTCAAGTAAGTAGTTGGAAGGTAAGGTTAGTTACCAACAAGATGAAGTCCTGAAGCCCCATATCTTGGGTATGTTTAAGGATGCCCCTAGTGACCTCCCCAAGAATAAGAATCTGCATCTTTAGAGACACATTAAAAGATGCATGTATACTTATAAGGAAGGAGTGGTTCTGTCCTGGTTTTGTTTGTGTGTTTTTGTTTCTATTTTGTTCTGGGTGAAGAATATACTCATGGTACAGCTCCATGATAGTTTCTCCCTACAAGTCAGATCTGACTGTCTAAGTGGCCTCTATATAGCTCTCAAAGGCAGAAATGTTAGCAGTATCTAGTTCTCAAGCCTTTCCTTTATTCTTTGTCTTTAGAGTGGTGGGTTTATTGCAGTGAAAAAGTGAGGCAAGAAGAGATCTTAGTTCATGTAAGTAAGTGAGGTAGCACTTATATACCTGAACTAGGGGGGAAATTCATAGTAAGGATCTGTCCTGTATTACTTTCCTATACAAGTGTTATTTCAGAGGCTGTACTATGTTGGTTCTAAGGGGTTAAACAACCCATCATCAGATTAAAGAGCAGACTCCAGCAACTAGGGGAATTTTGAAGCTCTGCCAATATGACTTTCCTAATGTAGTAGAATTCATTATAAAATCAGGATTTTCTCATGTGCTAAGGGGTTGGAAATGTGAAGCAAGTCTTATCTTTGCTGGCTCACAGCTAAAGTACTATTATTACCATTGAATTATAATTATCATAGGTCATGCCACATATAAAACATAGGTCCTTTGTTATGGTTGAATAGCCTAGATAGGTAGAGTCATAATTAGAAATTTTCTTCCCTGGGGCAAGCAGCATAAAGGGAACTCTTAGTTGAGAAGTAAGCTGGACCCTGGTATGATGCTTGAAGCCCCTGCCATGTAGTAAGCAGGGAGAGGCAAGGGAGGAACTTGGCCTCAGCCCTGCAGTCTGATAGCTTTCTATTATATCACTTGTTATTCTTGCTAAGTAGGTGGAAAAGCTCTGTTTCTATGAAGTGTTGTCATCCTCCTCTAGAATCTGGAGCTCGGGGAAAACTACCAATTGCCCTACGCTGGTATTAGCTCTGTAAGAAGGCAACAGAGATGTTAAGAAGGAAGGTGATTCAAACTGTTAGTGCTGCTATTCTTGAATCTTTTGAGAGTGTGTTGTGGAATAATGAAGGGTTAGACAAACAAAAATATTGTAACCTTTTGGCTCTACTGTTATTTAAATGACTTAATAAACAAATTGCTTATCAGAAATACAGAATTTCTTATTGTAATCAATTTCCATTCCTTTTGCCAAGAATAATTGACCTATGGAATTATGCAGTTGGAAGAGATCTGGGATCGATCTAATCCAGTCCCGTCATTATACCAGATGTGGAAAATGAAACCCAGAAAGGTAAACTGATTTTTCTCCCACAATATCATTCATTCAATTCTACAAATACTTTTCAGGTACTTACTAAGCATAAGGCATTGTGGTAGACATTAGGGATAAAAAGATGAAAACAAGAAGAGTTCCTGCCCTCAAGGGGCTTAGTGTTTTATTGGGCTTATATTCAAGTGGCATAATTGGTACTAGAATCTGGTTCATAGTATATGTAGTCTTGTATGTATGCACAGAGACCTCCAGTGTGCTCGACTCCCTAGCTGCCAAAGAGTAAGCTATTTTAGATCCAGGATGGATGGAGACATTTGGTGGAACAACATTGCAGTGATTCCTCTGGGAATCTTCTAGCAACCTACTTTTAGCAGTTGTTGCTTCTTAGGGAAAATTGGATACCTTCATATATGCTCACAATTATTTCATATGTAATACTTTTGTCTCTCCAATTAGATGATAAATTCCCTGAGGGGAGAGGCCATGACATGGGAGAAGATTACATAGATTCAGAGTTGGAAGAGCCCTCTGGACCAGGAGTGTCAAACACAGAAACTTCAGGCCATATATTGACTTAGAAAGCCACAAATTAATATTAGCCATGTTGAATTTTATTTTTATTTATTTTGTTAAACATTTCTCAATTATATTTTAACCTGGTTCAAATTTCACTAGGGAATTCTGTAGATGCCTACAGATTTATGATAAACTGAGGCCCAGAAAATTAGGTTTTCTGTCCAAGGCCATAAAGAAAATGAGAGACAGATCCAGGTCCTGTGATTTCAAATCTAGCATTATTTCTACTATACTATGTTGTTTCTTTTCTGGCACTGAGCTAGCCATCCAGGAGTTCTAAAAAACACTTGCTGATTAATTGATTAGGTAGAGTCCTAATTAGGTAATTAAGTGAGATGAAATCTTGACATCAGGATCCCTTGACACTAACTTCAGCAACCTTTGATTTGAAAGTTCTGTGCTTGGGATCAACTTCCACCTCGCTATTGCAGTTTCTACTGGAGGTTGCTGTGTTTTTAGAATATTGAGAAATCATCTGATCTTTTCCCTAAGAGATAGTAGCTGACTTTATGTGGATCCTAAGGGACCCACACTTTTCTTTTGGTGGGAGTGTGGAGTTATAGGCCTGGTATTTCATTGGTGTAGGAAACTCTTGTTGTAAAAACACCCTTCATCAAAGGAGATTGATAATTCATTAGTAATTTATAGTCTTGGGGAGTTGCCTAGGTCATTGAGATACTAAGTGTCCATGGTCACACAGTCATTATGTGTCAGTAGCAGGAATTAAACCCAGGTTTTATGTATTTCAAGGTCAGCTTTCTATCTAATATTCAATGTAGCCTCTTGATTTACATGTAAAGGTCATTATCATTGCAGAAAAATCATTATCATTTTCCCTTATTTCCCAGGGAAATAAAAGAGAAAAATTTAATTCTTGCATAATCTGAATACTTCTGGGATGCAGAAATGCATGATGGGGGTTGAAGTTCAATGGAACAGAATGGTACCTTTTGGATTATAATCAGAAGAATGAGCACTAGTACTCTGGGAGCAGAACATTGAATTGAGTTGCTGGAACTATAGAGTCAAAGATGAGATTTCTCCACTGAGGCATATAGAGATGCTCCAGCAGTTGCTTTGATTGGAAACTAAAGAGTTCTCTGTGCTTACTGTATTACCTACTCAAACCCACAGGACAAGGGTGTGGTTAGAATGGACTGGAACTAAAATACTTGAAATGACATCGGATTTCCCATGCTATCCTCTGCCTGTTGCTGCACGATTTCTCTAGTTGTTTGAGTGGTTCATAATTTCTTAACTTTTGTAGCAACTAAAAAGCTATTTTTACCCTTGATATAAAATTATAACCAATCATAACTGCTAAGTGATCCATATTTGTCATTATATTGTGTGCTTTTAGAGGGCAGGGATTGTGTTACCTTTCTTTGTGTCTCTAGCCCCTAGCACAGTACCTGACACACAATAGGCATTTAATAAATGCATATTAAGCAACTGGTTGAACAGAAGGACTAGGATGGATCAGGCTAGTGAAAAACTGGGATTGGTTCAAAGAGCAAGCACAAAATAGTTATGGGGTTTTATGCTTGCTTGGGGGGTTCCAAGCTATAATAGATAATTTAATTATTTTGATTATTAAATTTTTCATAAACTTTCCAAAGAACAGAATTTAAACAGAATCTGGGTTTTGTCTTCTGCTTCTCTGGCTAAAATAACGATCCAGGTAGTCATAGTGGTCTAATAAGGGGTTGGTGTGAGCCACATTGTCTTCTCCATTGTTCCCTCCTTGGGCATGCCCAGTGTAGCGAGAATAGTGAATGGGGAGTGGCTCTACTTGGTAGGACAAGAAAGGCATACTCTAGGAAGAGTGTCCATTCCCCACCCCCACCCCCACCCCCAAATTCCAAAGGTTAGGACCACAGGAAAAAGTAGGAATACCTCCTTTTCATGTTATTTTCTGCCTTAGACCTCCCAACCTTACCAGATAATGCCACCTGCTGGTTACACTTAATTTCCTCCAAGGCCGATTTTATCTTTTGTCATAGTAATCCTTATTCCCTATTTTGATTATTCAGCTAAAGCTTGTAACAGCTTTGATGGGAGGTTGGGGGTGGTAAGAGATTCTGACGGTAGTTCAGAGGAGATTCTATTCCTTCCTGCAGTTCTACAAGTCATGCAGTCGATCTTTGGTCATTGTCCATGTGCCTATAAGTAAGGGAAAGCACTTGAAGCATGTAGTACATTGATGTGTACTATTCCTATAGTGATTAATTTGAAATCTGATTTTTATAAATCTCTCATCTAAAAAGATTACCAATTAGGAAAAGATGAAAGACCTAAATGAATAGTCCTTGTTTCTCTTTTTTTTTTTTTTGAATCATGTAAACACCATGATTAGAGAATTTGAACCCCAGTATTGTGGTCATATGGGCAGCCAGGTGGCACAGTGGAAAGAGCACTGAGCCTGAAGTCAGGAAGACCTGAGTTCAAATTTGGCCTCAGACACTTACTAGCTGTGTCACTCTGGGCAAGTCACTTAATGCTGTTTGCCTCAGTTTCTCCTCTCTAAAATGAGCTAGAGAAGGAAATGGCAAACTACTCGAGCATCTTACCCAAGAAAACCCCAAATGAGGTTATGAAGAGTTGAACACAAAACAATGTAACAATAGCAAAAAATTGTAGTCATGAATTAGTAGTATCTACATGATATAACTGTGCTTTTGAGGCAGTCAGATGTTGTAGTGGGTAGAGTACTGGTCTTGGACTCGGGAAGAACTGAGTTCAAATGCTGCCTTAGATATTTGCTAACTGTGTGACCCTAGAATAGGGATAGAATAGGGGCTCTGGATAAGTCACTTTACTTGTCTCAGCCTCAGTTTCCTCATCTGATAAACGAAAGAGTTGGACTCTGGTCTCTAAATGTCCCTTTCATATCTAAATCTATGATTTTAGATAGTGTATCATTTCACTTTATATTCATTATTACATGTATCATGCAGGTTAAATCATATTCTCTGGAATATAACAATATGTGTGTATATGTAAGAAAAATTATGGTACCATGTAATTGATCTCTAAAGTCCTGTCCTCCTCATTCCAAAGAATGTGCATAATGACAGAGAGTTTAAGGATTATTTATTGCCTTATTTGTCTTCAGAACTATTTACTTCCTGTCTAGGACAATGACTTTCCTGTTGCATTGGTTCCAATAGCATACCTGAACTCTGCTTTTTTGTACCCCCATGTACACTTCTAACATATTTGAATGTCTTTGGAAACTTAGAATTTTTGTAGTCTCAGCTTAGACATTAGTTAAATAGTTTGGGGCAAGTCACTTCACCTCTCTGGGCCTAAATTTTCTCTTTTGTACAGTGTAAGTGTTAGGCTACATGAACACAATGGCCCTTTCCAACACTAATATGCTATGACTCCACAAGAACATGAGAGTTAAAGTCAAGGCAGAGACTGTGGAGATGGCAAAGATGCCTGAGAGCAACATATCATATTAAGATGAGTTTAATGGGATGGTTTTTTTTTTCAATTTAAATTTAGAAACAAAAAACTACGATTGGAAAAAAGATCTCAGAGAGATGTATCATCGGGGGGAAAAAAGTGGTCTAATCATATAGAGACTGAGTGATAACCAGTGGACTGCCCATTCTCTCCACTGAAATTTCTACAATGTCAAGAGATGCGGAGGAAAGCATGTTGAGTGGACCCCCTGAGGATGATCTCCTAGAGAACACACGCTAAGTATCAAAGAAGGTAAAATACATGCAAACCTGGATACAAACATACATATGTATGTGCATATAAACACATATACACACATATATCATTACATATATCATATTTATTATACATGTAATGTATGCGATTCATTGTGTACTCATTACTCTTCTGTTCCCTCAGTGGAAATCCAGCATTCTTCACTGAAATAAAAAGGACACAGATGAGACATTCAAAGATTAGAGTAGTCTATGTAGGGTACTTGTTGGGACATAGCCTCTTCAAAAATGATGAGGCACCACCTACTACGTTTCCCCTGTCTTTTCTCATTTCATTTAAACGTTAACCATACGGGCAAATCTAAACATTTGGAAAGTGATCACTTTACAGGTTAAGACTGAGATTTTTCAGAGTTCCTTGGAGAGGGATTTTCTTTGGTTAGACTTAGAGCTGCAAAGCCTTCGAGATCATGTAGTCATAGGGTTGTAGGCTAAGAGGGATGTAGAGGACATCTAGTCCAACCCCACTTTTTAAAATAAAAGACAAAACTGAAGGTCAGAAAGGTTGTATGTTTTTCAACATCCCAAATGGAATAAAGGTAGCAAAGGTAAAATTTGAACCCAGGTCTTCAGATTCTAAATTCTCTCCTTTCTCCTATATTAAACTTTGCTCCTTACACATCCCTAAGTATACTCTCAATAAATCAATATGCCAAGGACTGGTGGTTTCAGTGGTATGGGAGTTCCCACCACCAATGCAGATTGCAACCCATCTAAGGCTTGTATGACTCTAATTTTCAGAGAGCCTGTGTCTTGTCCAATATTTCATAGTAAGGGTCAGGGCAGGACTTGACCCTAGGTCTCCCTGACTTCCACTCCACTTTTCTAACTATACTTTCCCTTCTCAACCAATTATTATTTGTATGATAATGATGGTGATAGCAGCATTATAAGATAAAAGATGTAGATCTGGGAGGGACCTTAGAGGCCGTCTCTCATTTTTTTAATTTAGTCATCTGTGGCCAGACTAGTTGAGTGATATGTCCAAGCTCACAGAGATTGTAAGCATCAGGGGCAGGATTTAAATCCAAGGTCCTCTGACTCTAGGGACAATACTTTTTCAATTTGATTCCAATTCTCAGAAGCATTCCACAAACCTCAGTAGGGAAGTCTTCATTTTTTTTTAATGTGGTCTGGGAAAGAGTCTGGAAGTGAGAGAGAAAATTCTTTCCTTCCAGTATTTTAAAGGTATGCCCTCATACCCTGTGAAGCTAGAACGAGCTATTGTTGTTATTGTTGCTGGTAGTAGTAGTGGTAGCAGGCAGTAGTTTTAAGTGTTTGTTTTACATTTAAAATTTGATTAAAATAAAAACGTAAAGCAAATTAAATATATAACTAAGCAAAATATTTGATCACTGAAGAGTTAGCAAAAGGCCCAAAGTTGAATGACAGCTGTTATTCAGATTTGCTACTAGTAGAGACAATAAGACCTCTAATTCATCACTGTTATTTCTTGACCCTGTTTAGTGTTTTACACATGTTGTTGCCATTGTCCAGTTCTTTGAGTGGTGTCTGACTCTTCCTGACCTTATTTTAGAGTTTTCTTGGCAGAGATTCTGGAGTGGTTTGCCTTTTCCTTCTCCAGGTCATTTTACAGATGAGGAAACTGGGGCGTACAGTGTTGAATGACTTGCCCAGGGTCACACAGCTAGTAAGTGTCTGAGGCTGGATTTGAATTCAAGTCTTCCTGACTCCAGGCCTAGTGCTTCATTCCCTGCACCACTTAGCTGCCCTGCTCCACACATACTAAGTGCTTAATAGATGCTTTCCTTATTGATTCATTCATTCATCCATATATTAGAACATTTCTAGGGCAACTTAGCCTTGCCCTCAATTGTTCACAAGATCAGAAGGCTCTCAGTTTATATTGTTCCCTAGAAATAACTTTAAGCTACCTTTAATAGAGGTGACCAGGGATGCAGTGAGAGGGTGGAGAGAATTAGGAGGCTTTGTTAAAATAGACCTTCAGCTAATGAGGAAATGCCCCAGATATATGAGCTGGCCATAAACACAGACATAAAGTTGGATGGGACCTTAGAGATTATCTAGAGAGACACCTTCATTTTGATAAGAGACTGAGATGTAGACAGCTGACCAAGGCAAACCTCTTTGCCCCTTCAAATCTCTCCTCTCAAAGTGGCTCCTGAAGGCTACTCATTTTTGTCGATTTCACCTATGTAGAAATAAGGGATGAAGATAAAGGGGGCATGGTACGACTTGTTCTGAGCCCACATAGCCTTAGGTCAGTCTTAATCATGGTGTTCAGCTCAGGAGAGGAAGAAATGGGAGGGAGAGGGCATACTATGCTTAAAAATCATTTTCATTGGTGTCATATTTCTGGCTCATGAAAGCATATTAATTCTAATGAAGGTCACACTCGTGATGAAACATGCTACCCATCTCACAGATAGGTAGTAGAGTGCAAATTTTTATGTGTATGTATTTATATGTATGTGTACAAGTGTGTATAACATAGATACACACCTACGATTATATTCATGTGGCCAATGACAGGATTTATTTTGCTTGACTATTCATATTTGTTATTAAGACTTTGTTTTTCTTTCTTTTCTAATTGAGGTGAGAAGTAAGAGGGAGTGAAGGAGGATTTTGGTTAATTAACAAAAATTAAATTTAATTTTAAGAAAAGCCAAAAACTACTTGAGATCACACATTCCATTCCAGCTTCTGGTGCTGTGACTTTAGCAGTTCTTTGATAAATCAAGAGTTATGTTTGACAAAGCCCCCCATTTTCCCATCCAGCTGTGTCACGAAGCCCTGGTCCACGCCTCCTGCCAACCACCACATAGACTCCTTTCTATTTTGTCCTTCCTTTTCAGTAGATTATGGTACTGATGATTATTCCAGAAAAGCACTCTCTTCACAAAAATGAATGAGGACAAATGGCTTTGCCATTTGTAACCATCTGTAGAACCTTTGTGATGTTTTACAGGTGCTTCTCTTCTGGCCTCAATGAAAACGTGAAATAAAAGAATGTTTCTTTTCTCCAAGGATAGTTTTCACCCAAAAAATATCTTTTCTTTCTTTCTTTTTTTTTTCCTTACTGGTTTCTGAGAACTCTGATCAGGGATGGGAAAGAGCCGTAATGTGGCCTCATCCTCAGGAGAGGGCAGTGTTAGTCTTCAAATGATATTACTTATCAAGCTAGCAACTCCCAGGCTGAACAAATTCAAAGATCACAAGCAGCGCGGAGCAAACCCCAAAAGTTTCCCTAAACACAGATTTCCTGAATACAAATCTTCTGGGCTGGTTCAGTTGGGTTTGCCTCAAGTTCAGAATAAAGTGTTTCTACCCAATGGAATGACCAGGAGCTCAATGGGGTCTGAGGGTGATCTTCATTGTGTTTAATATCCTTACCACATGGGGTTATGGACATGGCCACACAGTCACTGTGAATCCCTTCAGTATTTATTATTCTGCTCTGAATTGTTCTTGGTAATGGGCCCAAAGCTATTAAGACTAAGTAAGGAAAAAATAGAGTAAACTTTGTGCTGGTCTCTCACTACCTGTGTGATTTGAGACCAGTCCTTTAACCTCTCCAGGCCTATAAAATGTGGGGGGTTTTCTATATGGCTTCTAAGACTCCTTCCCAACTCTCAATATATATTCCTATGATCCTGTGCCATTGAACAAACCCAGGTCTCTTAATTAAAGTATCTTTTCCTTTTGAGATAAACATTGCATTTGTCTTTATAAAGAGAGGTCACCTTTTCCTGATGTTGGAAGCTGGTTCACTCACCTAGAAATGGTAGAACTTTGTGCTCTGCTGTGCTGTGCTGAGAGATGGCCTAATATATTTAATCAACTACGCAGAAAGTCCTTAGTACCTTCCAGAATGGAGTTGGATCCAAGCTGCTTTTAAGAACTTGCTCCAAAGAAGACTCTGCTTTGTGAGGAATAAGGAAAGGTTATTTTCCTATGACATAGTAACTAGAACATAGTAACCCTGACATAGTAACTAGAAATGTAGACTATGAAAACATATCACCACCTAGTCAGTTGGCAAAATGCACTGAAACCTGGCATTTTCTTAAAAAGCTCATCTTTTAATTACCATTTTTTAAGACGGAGAAATATACATTTTAAGGAAACATTCAGCGTGTTTCCAAGGTCCCGAGTAGTTTTTCTTTTTCTCTTTCAAAGACACCGTTTCTAGCAATTTCCCCTGACAATTTATGCCTTCCTGTGACTGATAGTTTATTGCAAGGCCTGACACATTTTATGGCGCTATTACAAAATTTACCTGAAATCTATGAGAATGGTGTGTTTGCAAAGCTTGTGTAATCCCCTGAAGTTAATAGAAACAAAGTTCCCCCAGTAAGAGTTTAGTGGGGCTTAAACTATAGTGTCTTCCAAGAGAATGACAAAGGAAATCCTTAAATCCTCAAACAGATATATATTATATACCTGAATATGTGTGTATTTGACACACATACACACATATACACATCTTATACAACATAACACACACACATATATATCTATATCTATATCTGTCTCTATATATGTACGTATACATATATCTGTTTTCTTCCTGGATGAATTATTATTTTATCCAAAGCTAGCCTTGTATTTGAACCAACTTTCTTCAGTGTGAAGGCATTGGAGTATTAAGGTGTTAGAGTTTGTGAAAAACAAAATGAATCATTCGACCTTGATTTCTCTCTCACAATCCCCCATTTCAGCATAAAAGCTGCATATGTACATGTTTAATAAACAAGACCCTTAAGGATTGCAAAAAAGAAAAAAAAAGGAAGAAAGGAAAAAACATCCTAGATTTATTTTTTCCATTAAACATGATCTTCACAGGCTAATTAGTTAGTAATTTCACCCTTGCTTGTAATATAAACCATTTTATGTTCAATAATAATAAAACCTATGTAAACCAGGCTCTTTATTAATAAACATTATGTGCTCCTGGCTTTCAAGTAAAATACTGTGATCCTTCCCGTTCCCCCCATCCCCTCTTCCTCTATCATATCTGCATGGCTCTCATAGTAAAACTCAAACGACCAGTATTGTACATTAAATATATCTTGCTCACTCTGAAAGTGATGCAAATACCAAGATGGGATTTTGGCAATGAGCCCTGCAAGAAAGAAAGCTGTCCTGTGATGCAGGAATCAGAGAGGTCATCTCTAATCTGGGTCACCGTGTGACGTTATGCGTTCAAGAATTATTCAGAAATAAGAAGTTATTTTTAGCCTGATTTGGAATCTAAAATAAAGGCAATGACTCTGAATCATTGGACTTTAACTTCTGACACCTCGAGACTAATGATGAAATGGTTAATGAATGAAGATGCTGAGAGTTTGTACTATGCAGAACCATTATAAAACAAGAGCTGTTGTCTGAAGAGACTCCTTCAGGGACAATAATCATGGGAGAAATTCAATGTTTGTAACCTTACAGAAAATGTATATATTTATGGAGAATATTTCTCAGTGACCTTAATCATGCTCTTTCTCTCCTCATTCTCCTTCCTTACGTCCTCCACTCACAAGTAATGGATATACTGTACTATAATTTGCTATAATCCTAACCAGAGACAATATAGCATCTGAGGCCCATTATAGCTCTAATACTCTGTGCCTCATATGAAAGATCCATACATTGCTATAGTTGTCCCCTCTAATGCCCTGGTACCCAAACTATTTCAGCTCAAGTATAAGCTATTGGCATTCAGAGAAATTTCAGAAAGAAAATAATATATTAAATAGAAATATATATATATATATGTATACATATAGAAATATAGATATATTAAAGGATATATAGAAATGTATCTTTGCTTAAAATTTTATTTCCAATTCAGAAGCATTTTTGAAATGGCATGCTAACACTGTATATACTGGGGGCAAGGACAGGGGGAGAGCATAATTAGACTACAGGAGAAACAATGAGGGACATCCTTTGGAACAAAAAGACCTCTAGATCTTGGAAATGTGCGGTGACCAGAAGTGTACTAGTAGCTATTTAACAATCAGTTCTCCAAAGGATAAAAATGTAAGCAGTCTAATCTGCATGATTAACATTTTCTCCATCACTTTCTTAATTCTAGATAATCAACAAAACAATAAATCAAGCCCTGATTTGTAGTGTTTGCTGATTTGTAAAATGTAAATGCTCAGAAAATCAAACTACAGAACACTCCTGGACAGGGCTGACCAGCTGTTGTGGTTCTGGAACCATTCCTTCCAGGAAAAAACTCCTACCGGGTTGATTGGGGACAGTTAGGGCATTGGAGGCTGGCTTTTTAGTCTGTTAAGGCCTTAGGGCCTAGGAATACTGGCTTGACTAAACTGTCCAGCTAATTCAAGCTGACTGTCACAAATCAGACAGGTAACCAATCTCCCCCTAACTTTTATTTGAGCTTACTGATTGGTCCACATGCAAGGGCCCGAAGAACCTCTTGTTCATTCTGGTGTTGAGAAGGCACAACCCTCCACTGGGAATATGTTCCTGCGTTAAGCCCAAAGGTAGGAAGTCGGATTCACCATTATGAAAAGGGGGCAATGTTTCTTTTATGATCTAGGCAATTTAACTTCTTGTCATCCTGTGAAATAGAGAGAATGGCAGGCATGTTTGAGCAACAACAGTGCTGAGGATTAAGTATGGGGTAGGAAATATCCCACAGTTTATAGCTTTCAGGGAGCATCCTGCTGATAAAGATTTAGATGGATAACCTCTACCTGGCAAGTCAAGGTTAGACAGCCTGCATTTGTGGATTCTAAAGCTGATTGGGCAAAACAGCAAGAATTCCCTGTTCTTGAAGAGCAAACTGGAGGCCAGAGGGCAAACCAGTATTTGTTTAACATTGGTTAAGTCAGGTAAATGATGCCAGGATTTTTCAGGGATCCATTGAGAGGCAGGGCTGTGGGGGAAATGAAATCTGAAGGAGTTTCCTGCCCCATTCTCTGCCAGGCCCTATCTGGCTTCCAACCCCCATCAAACAGCATCAGGTGGATGGACTCTTTGCTCTGTAAAGATCCGCAGACTAAGTCCACTTAACATGATTTATCTCTCTATCACTGTTTAAATATTTGTAGAAAGATCTGAAAGGTGCTTGGATAGCTATACTTATCTGAAAACAGGGTTTTTGATGGGTGTTTTATTTTTTCTCTGTTTCAGACTGAGGTTTTTATGTTTAATTGAAAGTCAGTATGGTATAGTGGATAGAGAGCCAAACACAAAGACCTGGATTCAAGTCCTCCTTCTGAATCATACTGGCTTTCTGATCGGAACAAGTCACTTAATTTTTCACTGACCAAGGCGACTAACTATTTAAGAGTATATAAATTGCAGGCCCAATGTTAATCTGTATTAGAAGAAGAAATTTCCTCAGCTGGGAACTTCCCTAGTCAATGACATCACTGGTTCAGTCCTTATCCCTATTTTAAAATTCAATGGATGACTTTTGTTTTCATATTGTACATCACAGTCATTCCTAGAAACTATGTGTGTGTGTGTATGTAAGTATGCATCTATTTATCTATCTTTGTGTGTGTGTGTGTGTATACCTCAATCTCACCAACCCAGTGGCTCTCCTTTGTACAAAGAAAAAAAAAGTTAAACAAAACCATCTGACAACATATGAAACATTCCATGACCATAGTCCTTCATCATTGGAGGGACCTGTATTTTTTTTTACCTCTTTATCAAGGACAAGATTGGTCATTACTATTACACAGGAGCTAGCTTTGCTTTATTGATTGTTCTTTTTGTTTACATTTTTTGTAGTCATTGTGCATGGTTTCTTTTCTGGTTCTGCTTATTTCATGTTTTATCAGTTAATAAAGCATTTCTCTTAGCTTCTCATATTCATCATTTCTTACATGACAATTTTCCATTATATATACCAAAATTTGTTTAACCATTCCACACCCAATAGGCACCCACATTTTGTTTCTAACAGCCAAAAATTCTGCTATGAGTATTTTGTTGTTTATGGAAACAAAAAAAATGAGTTTTTAGAAGGCAACAATCTGAGAGTAATGAGACTATTAAAGACTATTCTTTTCAGGACAAAGATGAGCAAAGAATCACTATTGTTGGTAGAACTGGCTCTCCAAGTTTCCTCAGGAGTGTCAGATCGTCATGAAGACTGATGCTAAGTGACCATGAGGCTCCGAAAAGGCAGCCTTTTAACATAGTCCAAGTTTGGGTTGCAAGAACATTAAAAGCTTTGCTTATTGATGTAGGATGAATTCCCTATGAGGCAAAAATAAAACCTGGTGATTCTGAGGCACAGATTTAAGAACATTTTCTATTCTAAAACTGAAAATGAAAGTCCACAGGCTTACTTACGTAAGCACCCAACCCATTGATGCTCCCTTAGCACTTCCAAGCTTTGCAAGCAACACCTTGGCCAGCCTTTTGTTGTTGAAGTTAGATTGTCTCCCCCAATTAGAGTGTGAGCTTGTTGAGAGAGGGGCTGTTTTACTTTTCCTTTTTGTGTGTTCATTTGTAAACTGTATTAGTTATTTTTACAGAGAAGACTACGTAGTATAGTGGGGGAAAAAAATATTGTTGTTGATGTTTAGTCATGTCCAACTCTTGTAACCCCTTGAGGTTTTTTTTGGAAAAAATACTGGAGTGGTTGCATATCCTTCTCTAGCTTGTTTTACGACTGAAGAAACTGAGGCAAACAGGGTTAAATGACTTGCCCAAGGTCACACAGCTAGTGAATGTCTGAGGCCAGATTTGAACTCAGGAAGATGAGTCTTTGATTCTAAGCCCAGCACTATAACCACTGTACCACCTCGCTGCCCAGTGGAAAAAATACTAGGTATGAGGTCAATGGATCAAGATTTGAATCTTGACTGTCACTCACTACTTGGGCGGCTTTAGCAAAGTTATTTAACTTCCCTGGGCTCTGATTTCCTCATCTGTAAAATGAAGGGATTGGACATTAGATTTTCTCTTTTGTCCCCTCCAATTTTAAATCTGTGGTCCTATAAGACTCTTCATAATATTGTATGGGGGAGAGACAGACAGTAAGTATAATCTACATAAATAAATGAATGGATGAATGAGTGACTGTAAAAGGATGAATGCATGGATGAATGAATAAATGAATGAACGAAGGCTGATGTGGTATAGTGGAAGTAGTATTGGACTTGGGGGTCTGTTGAACTGTCTCTGCTCTTACTCTCTGTTTATTTTGGGTAAGCCATTTAAGCTCTCCAGGCCTCAGCTTCCTCATCAGTATAATGAGAGGCTTGGACTAGATGACTTTCTAAGATGCTTTCTAATTCTAAAACTTTAGGATGCTTCCTCTCTCTTCTCTTTGTCTTCTCTGCTTTCCAAAAGGTTCACAGCAGAGTCCATTACCTGGGAGTAGATGCAAGTATTTCTGCCCAGTTTTAAAGATATGTCTAGGGGAAAACCAAGAAAGCATGGAATGTAATCCTGTGGTAATTTAAGTCATAAACTTTTATCTGCATTACACATGTAAAAGGATGGGGCAATAGTCACAACTGTGTAAATCAAACCAACCGTTCACTCTGTAAAATGACTTTATGCACAAGGAAACTCGTAAAGTTGAACGTTCTGTTTTGTTGTGTTATGTGTGTATGTGTCTTTTTTTTTTTAAACTGGTTCCATGTTAGAGAACATTTGTAACAAAGTAGATGGTAGATCATGCTATATGTAAATGCTCCCTCTGTGACTTCCTCAGGCTTTTGATCCATTGGCTCATCAAAACAAAGATTTTATTACTCAGCTGTAGAGTCAATCTACCCTTTAAAAATCAAGCCCTTTACGTAATTTGGGCATTACCGGTCACTAGAATAATATAGTGTTGGAGACTTATTTCTCAGAAAAATATCAATTTCGCTAAAGATGATTTTCTTTCTCTTTTGAGGTGACGAAGAATTTTAGAAAATTCCATTCTTTTAGTACTCTAATGGAACCTTTGAAATTTAAACAAGGGGGGAATACTAGAGAGCACCTTGTGGAAGTTGTAGGAATGACTGACCTAGTGGGGTTTTAGGACTCACAAAATGTCTCCAACTATTTTTCAAACATTTGGGGGTTTGGCAAAACCATTGAGCACATTTTGCCAAGTACTTTCTCCCCTTAATTTTTAAACCCATGTGTGTTGCGAGAGAAATTTAATCTGCGTGTTTCTGGTTCATTTACACTTAGCTCATCAGAATGTTATTCTGTTAGAGCTCTTTCATGTCCAAGAGCAGGGTGAACATTTTAAGAAGGCTTGCTGTGCTTTCTTTCTTTTTTTTCTTTTTTTCATCCAAACCAGGATATCACTTTTTTTTTTTAAGTTGAGGGAGAGTAAATAGGATTTATATTCTCGAGCACCAATGATATTTTGGGTTTTGGGTAAAGTATCAGCATCCATCAAATGGTCCTGTCATCTAAATGTGGTTGATAGTAAATACAAATGTGAAGATCATCTTATTTGGGGAAAGGGGAGAGGGAAGAGAACAAACACTTATTAAGCACTGTACTACTTGCCAGGCACTGTGCTAAATGCTTTACAAATATTATCTCATTTGATCCTCATGACAACTCAGGGAGGTAGATGCTGTTATTATCCTCAATTTACAGTTGAGGAAACTGAGGCAAACATGTTAAATGACTTGCGCACAGTCGCATACTTAGTAACTATTTGAGGCTAGATTTGAACTCAAGTTATCTTGGCTAGAGGTCCAGTTCTCTTATCCACTGTGTCACCTGGCTGCCTCTGAAGATTCAAAGAAGTTAATAAAACCTCAACTCTTGCAAGATACCTAAAAGACAAGAAGTTCCTGAAAATACTTTTGTATACTCTCTGTGTATTTCATTTAAAACCCAAATATCTGGTCTGAGAAAGAAATTGTTACTAGTTAACCAAAAAATGTTTGTTGAACCCCATTCTTAGCCTGGTAATTCACTCAAGAATCAAGACTTTGAGCAGAGGAAAGAAACTGAAAATATTATTCTTCTTTCCCCTAGAGGTCCATTAATATGGTTCTGAGAGAGTTCTGTCAAAAAAAATCCCAATGTATAGTTAGATAAATATGGTTAGAAAATTAGGTTAATTGACCCACAGAAAATCCAGAATTTGGTGCCTATGATTGAGGCCATTGCATTAGCATTAAAAAAAAAAATCTGATACCATCTCTTAAATTGCTACTTCGCTTGAAAGGGACACATGAGAATTTACTAGACTGTGATTTTGTGATACTTAATAGTCTGTGTCTCAGTTTCTCTTTATGTGAAATGGTACCAAGAACATGTAGTATACTAATTGCAGCAATAGATTTGGAGTCTGAAGACCTGGTTCTACTACTTTTATACCTGTATGACTTTCATCTAGTCTTTTTACTTTTCTGGATCTCAGTTACAAACTGAGAGGATTATACTAGATGGTCTCTAATTTCCTTTCCAATTCTGTTCTATAATCATAATACTTGCTATTTATTTCCTACAATTTTTGTAAGAATAAAATGAGATCCATACATCCTGTACCATTCTGTTTCATGCCTTTTCTACTTAGACCATCTCTTCCACTTCCTCTCTGTCAGTAACATGCACTCAAGACCTGGGTCCCCTGGACTTGATAGGTGAGCTTTTGCCTTATCCTGGCTTTCCTTCTTGGGTTATCTTCTCTCTCCAATAAGAATGTAAGTTCTTCATGCCAAAAAGGCCATAAAACTGTGCATGCCCTTTGATCCAGCAATACTCCTGCTAGGTCTATATCCCAAAGACATCATCAAAAAGGAAAAGGACTTATTTGAACAAAAATATTTATAGCAGCTCTTTTTGTGGTGGCTAAGAATTGGAAATCAAAGGGATACCCGTCAAATGGGGAATGGCTAAACAAGCTGTAGTATATGATTACAATGGAAACCCCTATATGTGCTATAAGAAATTATAAACAGGATGATTCCAGAAAAATCTAGAAAGATTTACATGAACAGATGCATAGTGAAGTCAACAGAATCAGGGGACAGTTGTACATGATAACAACAATATTGTTCTATGAAGAACTGTGAATGACTTAGCTTATCTCAACAATACAATGAGTGAAGACAATCCCAAAGGACAAATGATGAAGCATACTATCCACCTCTAGAGAAAGAACTGATATGGTTTGAATACAGACCGAAGCACGCTATTTTTCACTTTCTTTCATTTTTTCAAATTCAAGTCTTCTCGTACAAAATGGCTAATATAGAAATGTTTTACATGATTGCACATATATAACCTATATCTGATGGCTTACTATCTCAGGAAGGGGAAAGGGGAGGGAGAGAGGGATAGAATTTGAATTCAAAACTTTAAATAAAAATGTTAAAAAAAATTAGGGAACAAAAGAATGTAAGTTCCTTGAAGGTAGAAACTATCTTACTTATTTGTATCCCTCGCACTTAGCAGAATGCCTAGAACATAACACCATCTACTTACCTACCTACCTACTTATCTATGTAGCTATCTCTCTATCTTTCTATCTATCCATCCTATTCTGAAAAATAATAACGTGAAACATGGACAAGTTGAAGCAAGTCTATAAAAGAAGGGATAAGGAGAATTAGGAAGCTGAAGCCATACAAACAAGGATTACCATATGAAATCAAATTTCTCCCTGGTTTATACTTTGATTGATGTCAGGACTTAGTAGATCACTATTTTATGGGATGCATTTTAAAAATTAATAAACAATAGATATATATCAGATCTTTCAAAATTATTTTTTCATTCTCTAGGAACACATGTTTTAAAAATAACCCTTCTACTACGCCACCCTTAATTGAGCAATTTTTTTTTTAATCCCTCAATACATTTCTACATAGTCTGGCAAATCAAATCCTCACACTTGCTAGGTCCAAAAATGTAAGTCCCTTTCTGGATTTTAAGTTTATCATCTCTTAGTCAGTGGTGTGTTTCAACTTCATACTTTGGTACTCATGGTTTATCATTTCAATGACCAGAGTTTTGAAGTCTTTCAAAGACAAACTGTTGATCTTATGGTCTCTAGTTCTCTCAGTCAATTGTGACCTGTTATAGAAAATATCTTGAAAACCCTGTCTGTTCCCTTACCATATTTTCATCAAGCATGCCCTTGAGGTGAGCATATAGACTTTCTAGAGATGAAAAAAAAAACTAAAACCCAAAACTCTACAAGTATCTTCTTAGTTATTTTTTGATTTAAAAACAAAAACAAAACAAAACCTAAAACTAAGCTAACATTGTGATTTCCCCCGTCATTCCCCCCCTCACTCCTTTAGCCTTTTTCTCATTGAGAAATCTTTTTTTTTAAGGCAATTGGGGTTAAGTGACTTGCCCAGGGTCACACAACTAATAAGTGACAAGTGTTTGGTCTGAGGCCAGTATTTGAACTCAGGTCCTCCTGACTTCAGGGCCAGCACTCTATCCACTGTGCCACCTAGCTGCCCCCTCATTGAGAGATCTTGAAAATAATTTCTTATCACCTAACAATCGTATCATTCATGCACAGATTTCTTCTATATGTCTCCAATCCAGGTTTGGTGAAACTGTGACCTTAGATCAAACTAGCTGATGATCTGACAGCTCAGCTGATTCTGAAATGAAAACTGTCATTAGTCATTTCCTGTCAAGATACAGTTACTGAAAGATGAGGGGGTGTTCCTTCCCACATGTGATTCTGTTTGGTATTAAAGTGCTACTTATCACATTTGGCCTAGTAACTACACTGCCCGCCCAGCCCCAGAATCTGATCTGGGGAAGCACTAAGCTTCCTATGGCTCTCAGATTGCTGATTAACTCTATCTCCTAGTTATCTCTCTTTTGGAGTAACAGCACTTGTCTCCTTAGTCTAAGGAAAGAGTTCTTAACTTGGGTCTGTGAACTGTTTTTTCAATTAATAATAATATTTCAATATAATTAGTCTCATAATCTTGTATATGTTTTATTTTATACACTTAAAATATCATTCCTATAAGGGATCCATAGGCTTCATCATACCACATACTATGACACACACACAAAAAAGTTAGGAACCTCTGGTCTAATGGGATAGGGTGTGTGTGTCTGTTTCCAATTAAACTTGTTCTTGTTTGGTACCTAAGAGAAAATTGTCCTTTTTCCTTCTCTATTGCATAATGGAGTCAATCATGCAAAAGTGGTACAATTATATACAACTCTTTACTCATAAACTTGAGGGAAAGAAAAAAAGGCATGAATGTGAATACATCAAACCATCATCATTTTAGTTAAGCACCTACAGCTCCTCCCAAACCAAACAACTCAAAGTCTTTTTGGTCTGCAAGCAAGCCAAAACCCAGGAGTCCAAGGAAAAAGCTTGGGTGCTTAGGTTCCAATCTCCTATTGTCTGAAATCAAACTCTCCCAAACTCAGAAGTTTAAGGAGCATGGAATAGTCTACTCAGTTTCAAATCTTATTATTTATAATTAAGCTTCCCATTCTCTAAGTTCAGCAGCTTAAGGAACATAGCTTGGGCAATTGGATTTAAACTTCCCAAGCTATAATGGTGTAGAGAATGGAAAGTGTCAGTCTTTCCACTACTTTCCAAAGAATATAGAGAGTCTGAAAGGCTAAATGCTGGAATTTTCACCTACATCCATCTCAGAGCATCTCTCCATGCCTCTTCTTAACTCTTTGCTCTGATAGTGGCAGGATCAAGAGCCCCATGTCACCTCTGTTCTCTTTCCCACCAGCAGTATGAATTAAAGGACTTCCACAAGGCAAATAACCAGCCTAGATCTCTTGTTTCTGGTCAGGAGCTCAAAAATAAAAATTAATAGTTACTCCTAGCAATTACTCCTATTTCGTTATGTCTATTCACATCAAAGTCACAGGAGTTTCAAGGTATATGGAGCTTTAGAAAATATTTTGTCAAGTTCTTGAGGCAATTTTTCTATATCTTCCTCTTTGACAAAGAATGTTCATAGGATTCAGGGTTCGAGGGACCCTTAGAAATCATCTAGTTCAAATCCCTCATTTTATAGGTGAGAAAACTAAGGCCCTGTGAGGTTAAGTAATTAACATGTAAGCTTCAATTATTTTCATAGTGGTTTGCTTATATTATACTCACTGTCATCACTGCAAGGTTTACTAAGCCCCATGAAATTATATTCTGTGTTGCTTTGAAGCACATGATGAAACTAACTCTTCTCATTCTGAAGAGGATTTATGAACTGCTCTACCATTTAGTAGCAATTTCTTAATTTCTTCTATTTTAAAATATACTGACAATGTCAAAATATGCATTTCCTCCTCAACCCAATATCAACATCAACTCAATAGTCATTAATACTTTTGTAAGCAGTGAGTACCCCTCTAGGTGGGGGAACCATGGAAGGGAGGGCCCTAGCCCTAGTAGCTACTCTACCATCTCCAATCATTCATCTTAGGGAAAGCCTTCCTCTCAGAAACTGGATTTGTGGGTGGGTCTCTTTATTTGAGGACCACACTGTTACATATAGATGAAGAACCTGTTCTTCCTGGGACTAGTAAATGCTGTTTAACATTACCATCTGGAAAAAAAAATAAGCGAAAATAATGCCTTTATTTTTCATCACCAGTAATAATAAGGTAAGGGGGACCCTTGTTGCTGAAAGGTGAAGTAGCCACATTCTTCCTGGGATTAGAGCCTGAGGACTTATACTCCTGATTGTCTCACAATCAGTTAAATGCATGGTCCCTGTTCAGGATGTCTGAACCTTCCAGCAAATCTGAATACACCATAAAATTTAATCCCAATTGGGCCCTCACTGTTCCAGGAAATATTTTTGCTCTTCCACAATTGACTATCAAGCTCCCCGTGGTGGCTGTTCCAAGCTTTGTATCAGATTAAGTCCCCAGTCCCACTCCTGCCCCCAACATTTTTCCCTC
Organism: Phascolarctos cinereus; assembly: GCF_003287225.1. NCBI lineage: Eukaryota > Metazoa > Chordata > Mammalia > Diprotodontia > Phascolarctidae > Phascolarctos > Phascolarctos cinereus. The sequence continues at coordinate 182,472,965 of NW_027556098.1, forward strand.
TTCCTTCCTATATGTTGGCTCCTCCCTATTAATTACAAATATACCAGGTCCCTCCATAGTTAAAATACCTTTGCTTGCCCCTACCATCCTTTCATCTGCCATTTTGTATCTCTCCTCCTTTTCACTACCAGGCTGTCAAAAAATGTTGACTTCTTTTGATGCCTCTAGTGCCTCACCATCTACTAACTCCTGTACTTCAATAGGGTTTCAGATCCCACTATTCTACAGAAACTTCTCCTTTCAGTCTCTTAATTATTAACTCCAATAGCTTTTTTTTTTCAGTCTTTCATCCTCCTTGGCCTCTCTGAAGTTTTGATACTATCGACCATCTCCTCCTCTGGATTATATTTTCTCTGGCTTCTGTGACTCTGTTTCTTTTTGATGCTTATCCTATCTACTTCCTTCTTTCAGTCTCCTTTGTTGATTTCTTTGGGGGGTTTATCTTAGGCTATTTTCTCTTCTCAATATTCTGACCTTAGGTGATTTCATCAATTCCCATGGGTTTAATCATCCTTACACAGATGACTTGAAAATTTCTGTATGGAGTCCTAATCTTTTTACTTAACTCAATTTTCACATTTGCAATTGTCTGCTCTCATTTTGAACTTCTTTGACTTTTCCACCATACCCCAGCACTGGATGTCTTGAAACCTTCTCTCCTCACCCCCTTTTTCAGCTTTCTTTTGTGTGTTGTCTTTTCCCATCAGATTGTGGGTTCCTTGAAGTCAGGGACTGTTTTTTTAAAAAAAATGTATATACCCTGTGCTTAATGTGTTTATTGATCACCAACTATTGACCACTGCACATTTTTGCCTTGATGTTCTATAAGATCTCAAACTCAACATGTTCAAAGGGAAACTCATCATTTTCTTCCCTGAACTATCACCTTCTCCTTTTTCTGCTTAGAGTGATCCCTTCTTCCTAGTAACTAACCTTATAAACCAGGGGTCATTATCTACTTCACTCCAATATTCAGTCAGTTGCCAAATCTTGTCAATTCTATTTCTACAACTTTCACATTCATTCACTCCCTTCTCTCTACTTATGGGTCATCACTGTAGTTCAGGTCCTCATCTTCTTTCACCTGCAGTATTAACATACTCTCTCTTTTGGGGAAAATTTTAATGTTTTAGTTACATGTGAAAAAAATTTTAACATTCTTTTTTTAAAAATTTTGAGTTCTAAATTCTCTCCCTCCTTCCCCACACCCTCCTTAAGAAGGCTAGCAATTTGACATAGATTATACCTGTGTAGTCATGCAAAACATATTTCCATATTAGCCATGTTGCGAAAGAAAACATAGACCCAAACAAACAAGAAAAATAAAGTTTAAAAAAAAAGTATGCTTTGATCTGCATTCAGACTCCATGAATTCTTTTTCTGGAGTATAACATTTTTTATCATAAGTTCTTCTTGTCTCAGATCATTGTATTGCTGAGAATAGCTAAGTTATTTACAGTTGATCATCATACAATATTGCTATTACTATATACAATGTTCTCCTGATTCTGCTCACTCCATTTTATATTAGTTCATATAAGTCTCCCCAGGTTTTTCTAAAAGAATCCTGCTTGTTATTTCTTATATATTATTTCATCATAATTATATGCTACAACTTGTTTAGCCATTCCCCAAATGATGGGCATCCTCTCAATTAGCAATTATCACCACCAAAAAAAAAGAGCTGCTATAAATATTTTTATACATATAAGTTTTTTTTTCTTAATCTCTTTGAGATACAAACCTAGCAGTAATATTGCTGGGTCAAAGGGTATCCAAAATTTTATAGCCTTTTAAGCATAGTTTCAAATTGTCCTTCAGAATTGTTGAACTAGTTCACAGTTTCACTAACAGTGTATGTGTCCCAATTTTTCCACATGCCCTCCAGCATTTGTCCTTTTCCTTTCCTGTCATGTTACTCAATTTGATAGGTGTGAGGTGGTACCTCAGAAGTGTTTCAATTTGAATTTCTCTAAACAATGGTTATTTAGAGCATTTTCACATGCTTATAGATAGCTTTGATTTCTTCTTCTGAAAACTGCCTGTTCATATCTTTTGACTATTTGTCAACTGGAGATTGTTCATGTTCTCATAAATTTGACTCAGTGCTCTATATATTTAAGAAATGAGATTTTTAGCAGAGAAAAAGTGTAAAAAAGTTCTAGTTTTCTGCTTTCCTTCTAATTTTGGCCGCATTGGTTTTGTTCATGCAAAACTTTTAAAATTTTGATGTAATCAAAATTATCCATTTTATATCTTGTGATGCTCTCTATCTCTTGTTTGGTCATAAATTCTTCCCTTATCCGTAGATTTAACAGGCAAAATTTTCCATGCTCCCCTAATTTGCTTAGATCATTTATGTCTAAATAATGAATCCATTGTAAACTTCTCTCAACATACAGTGTAATATGTTGGTCTATACCTAGTTTCTGCCAAATAGCCTTCCAATTTTCCCAGCAATTTTTGTCAATAATGAGTTCTTGTCCCAAAAGCTTGGGTCTTTGTGCTTATCAAACACTAGATTACTGTGGTCATTTACTATTTTGTGTTATATACCTAATCTATTCCACTAATGCACCACTCTATTTCTTAATACCAGATTGCCAGTTTCAGCAAATGCTAGAAATGTACCCTCATGGTGTCATTGGTCCTCTTTGAGAATGAAGGACAAACAATAACAACAACAACAACAACAACAACAAGGGTTCTGCATGAGATCTCTACACATAGAGATAGACTTTCAGAGCAGATGATGTGAATTAAAACTTGTTATACATATTTGTTATATGTGTGCCTCACTACTATTACAATTTAGGTTTAATCCTGCTCTTCCCATGGATGCTGTATGTATTTGTGGGAAGGAGTGAACCAGATTGTTAGGAGAAGATTTTATATTAACTGTCTTTATCATGTTGTCTGAGAGTTCTAAATTCTCTCCCTCCTTCCCCACACCCTCCTTAAGAAGTCCCCCCTGGAGACTCAACTTGCCAATTTAAATAGAAATTGGGAAATGCATCATCATCATCTTAATCATTATCATCATCATCATCTTCTTCTTCCTCTTTGATTTTTTTTTCAAAAAAGCTGGGGCAATGTACTTTTGTCCTGTGCAGTTTTCATTTTTGATTTCTCAGAATATAACTCTAGAAAAACAGGTTTTCAAAAAAGCTGATTGTGTTTTAAATGGAGCTACTTGACTATGCCTTTAAACCCAAATCATTCTGGCTTTCATTGAATGGCTAATAATAGGCACAGCCCAAACCTCTGTGACTCATTGTTTACATTTTGATGGCTTAGAATGAGAGTAAATAGCAATTGTTTTCTGTTCTGGCTAGAAACTCTTTCCCTCCCAGATTGATATCTTTGGGATGGTAAATTGGGTAATTTTTTGTCTCAATTCTTACCTAGCCCTTAGTAATTGAGTGAGTGAGGTCTCAGACAAACTGAGACCTGGAAAAGACCTTAATTTAGAAAGGCCAAGGTCACCCACTGCATCTTGCACCATCATCAGTTGTCTTGACCTTTGTTTTACCACTGGACTCCAATGACTTTGGAGGAGAGAGAGAGGTGATGACTTTGCTCAGCTCTGCCTCACTCAAATTTAATTCATGTATAAGTCAAAACATCACCCTTATGATGTTATTGATCCTCCTTGAGAAGGAGGAACAACAACAACAACAATAACAACAAAAACTAGATTGTTTTGATCATTGCCACTTTGTAATATAGTTACAGATCTGATACTGGTAGGCCACCTTCCTTCACAATTTATGTCATTGATTCCATAATATTCTTGATCTTTTGCTGTTCCAGATTATACTCAGGTTTGCTGAATAGGTTATTCTTGTTTATAATCTTAGCTCCTTTGCCCTCTGGATTATTACATTCCAAGTCCTCCTATCGTTTAATGCAGATGTTGCTAAATCTTGTATCAGACTATGGCTCCATAATTGTTGCTTTCTTTCTGGCTGATTATTATATTTTCTCCCTGACCTGGGAGCTCTGGAATTTAGCCATAATATTTCTAGGAGTTTTCGTTTTGGGATCTCTTTCAGGAGGTGATCAGTGGATTTTTCAATTTCTATTTGACCCTCTGGTTCAAGGATATAATGACAGTTTTCCTTGATAATTTCTTGAAATAAGATGTCTAGGCTGTTTGGCTTTTACTTAGTTCAATGAATCTTAAATTATCTCTTCCCAATCTACTTTTCAGATCTTTTTTTCCAAAGAGATATTTCACATTTTCTTTAATTTTTTTTCATTTTTATTTCATTGTTTCTTGATGTCTCATGGAATCATTAGCTTCCACTTGCCCAATTTTAATTTTTAAGGAATTATTTTCTTCAGTGCACTTTTGTACCATTTGGCTAATTCTCCTTTTTAAGGAGTATTTTTCTTCAATGCATCTTTGTTTCTCTCTTTCCGTTTGGCCAATTTTGCTTTTTCAAGAGCTCCTCTCTTTAGTAGACTTTTTTGTGCCTCTTTTTACCATTTGACCAATTCTGCTTTTTACAATGTTATTTTCTTTAGTATACTTTTTGTGCCTCTTTTACTAAGCTGACTCTCTTTTCATAATTTTTTGCATTGATCTCATTTCTTTTCCCATTTTTTTCCTTTACCTTTCTTATTTAATTTTTAAAATCTCTTTTGAGCTCTTAAAAAAAATTTTTGGTTATGTGACCAATTTGCTTTTTTTTTTTTAAGTTTTACTTGTAGTTGTTTTGACTTCATTGTCTTCTTCTGGCTTTTTGTCTTACACTTCCCTATCACCATAGTAACTTTCTATAGTTAGGTTCTCTGTTGTTGTTGTTTGCTCATTTTCCGGCCCATGTCTTGACTTTTAACTTTATGTTAAAATTGGGCTCTCCTCCTGGGGTCGATAGGGCAGTGTCCCAAGCTTCAGATTTTTCATTCTGCTGTTTTCAGAGCTAGTTCTGAAGACCTATGAGCTTTTGGTTTTTCTAAGGTGGTATGATCTAAAGAGAGGTGTGGTCAATATTCTTCTGGCTTGTGCTCTGGTCTACGAGTGACCACAAACACTCTTCTGAACTCTGGAACTGTGCTGCAAGTGCTAGTGTGCCAGTGCTCTTCTGCACCCTGGAACTGTGACCTGAATCCCCATTTGAACAATGCAACAGAATTCTGCCCCCAGTGCCAGCAAATGGACCCCTGTAATCTCCTTCTGACCAGTTGTCAGACTCCCTTGCCATCTGTGGATTGAGAGCTCCCAAAGCCATTGGTGCAGCTGCCCCCATGACTCACTGCTGGCTTGCTAGGTACAACCTACACTGTATTATGCTCCCCAGGCTCAATCATCACCTTGATGAGACAGCACTTTTCCTGACCACATCCTAAGTTGTCTTGGTCTGGAAAATTGTTTCTCCCAGAGTCAGACCTTTTGCTGGTGCTGCTGTTCCAGAATTCAATTTGAGGCATTATTTTAAAGTTGTTTGGAGGGGAATTATGGAGAACTCAGCTGAGTCTCTGCCTTTACTCCACCCTCTCAGAATAGTCTCTTAATTGGTCTTCCTGCTTCCAGCCTTTCCAGTCCTTAATCCACAATCCACATAGATGCCAAAATATTCTCTCTAAGGCATATATTTAGGTATGTCACTTCCCTGTTCCAAATCTTTCAATGGCTTTTCATAAATACAGATTCTTTAGCCTAGAATTCAGAGTCCTTTATAATCCACTGAAATCAAGATATTATCCATTTCTTGAACTTGATATTTAATCAATCTACTCCTGAGCTGAGTGTATGTGTGTGTTGGGGGGGGTGGTAATAGTTCAGTGGTGGAACACACATTTTTGCCTGGGTGAAACCTCATATTCAATCCTGAGAATCTCTGTTAGATTTTTATAGGGAGCAGCTAGGAGGCATAGTGTAACCTGCTGGACTCTGTGTCACTAAGACCTGAATCCAATTCTTGCCTCCAACATTTACTAGCTGTGTGACACTAGACAAGTCACTTAACAATTCTGTGCCTCAGTTTCCTCATCTGTAAAATAAGAAGTTTGGACTCAGTGGGTTCTAAGGTACTTTCCAACTCTAAATGCATAATACTATAGTTTGCAGCTTTTGCACAAATCAGTCCCCATATCTGGAATGCACTCCCTCATCATCTCTGCCTCTTCAGATCTTTTCCTTCCTTCAAGGCTTAGCTTAGGAATTACCTCCTCCTTGAAGTCTTCCCTGATCATTTAAGTTATGAATGGTTTGTCTCTCCTCAATGTGCCTTGTATATGTTGTTCACAGTAAGCTCCAGGTGGAAGGGGGAACAGATGGCTTTGTTTTTGACTTTGTGTTCCTAGCACCTCACACGATGTCTTACACATAGTCAATATTTAATAAATAGATGAATTCAAAAAAATGCATTGAATACTAGAGGATTACTTAGTATTTGCAGACAACCTAGGAGCTCCCTGATTATTAGCACCCTCTGCTGCTTTTCTACCTCTCAACCATTGCGAATGTGGAAAGGGGCTGACCATGTTGAGTATAATTTTGAAGAAAGGTCCACATGTTCTAAGAGTGTAGCAGTCAAGTATGTTGCAAGTCCCAGGAGCCCTTAGGGTGTATCAGAAGGTAAGACAGCAGCGCCCAAAGATCTGGAGGGTGGAGTGTCAGGGCAAATGTTAAGGTCCAAAGTATCATAAGATGAAGTAAATATTTGTGAGTATTTCACTATGAAGGTACTTGTTATAGTTAGTATATATATACACACACACACATATATATGTATATATATATATGTGTGTGTGTGTGTGTATATATATATATACATATATATATATGTATATATGTGTTTCAGATAGAATACATTTATTTCAGCTTATTTCAGATAATGCTAAATGCCACATCTGGTTATAGATTAATTTTGAGTCATTTTATAGAGTGCTATTTTTTCCCTCTTTTTTTTTGCTGGATAAAAGGTTTATCTGTGAGTATTTCATATAATAATAGATTCACATTTTTATAAACATTTTGAGATAAATCAGTTTGAGTTTCATTTTAGATTTGGCCAGTATAGTGTTATGTTAGACTGAATTGCAATAAAATACACATCAAATGGGAGCATTTAATAAGCAGTAAACACATGGCCTTTCAGTGAAAAATTTACATCAATAAAAGCATGTAAAACTGTGGAGAATAACTTCTACAAATTGAGATTATAATGTTTGGTAATGACCCTAAAGTTGCAGACAGACCTGTATTTTCAAAGGATTACATTAGGCTTCTTATATGAATCTCAAAGGCAAATGCCAAGTACAGAAATTCTGAGGTTGGAGAAGAGAGAGGCAGAGAAAGAGAGACAGATAGACAAACAGAGACAGAGAGAAAGATGAGAGACCCTGAAAAAGACCCTACTTTCCTTTGGGGTACATAGAGAGAGACCTTTCCATCAAGTCTAGGTCTCTAGGGATCAGGCCTCTTCCAGTCTTTAGAGGACTGAGAAAGATGCCAATCAATCATTCTCTCTCTACCCGTCTTCTGGCCTGACCTATTCCTGACTGCCTTTCCATCATGTTTCTTCCACTGCTCTTCTGGCCTGACCCACCTGCAGGAAAAGGCAACAGTTAGTCACTATGCATCTATTAAGCATTTACTGTTGTTCATCCTTAGTTCTGAAGAGTACCAATGCCGTCATGGTGTGGTGTCTTGATGTGTATGTGAGCTGGATTTCAGTGAGGCAGAGTTGCACAAAATCATCAGCCTCACTCTGTCCTCCACCAGAGTCATCAAAGTCTAGTGGCAAAACAAATGTCAGGATGACTTTTGGTAGACATCTCCCTAACTCACTGATAGGTTTGAGGCCTGTTGGTTACCCTCAATCTCATTTAGCCTGTCTGCAGAGATGGTTTTACTGGAGCGCGGCTACTGCATATACTGTAGCTTCTCAGAACCACAGGTGAGAATTGAGTGGCAGGTGGACACAAGGTGGATAAGCAGCCCTGAAAAGGGATTGGCAAGCCCTTACACCAGAGGTGCTAGTGTTCCTTGAATACCCCATACACCCCAAGCACTTACTATGTGCTTGGGGGCAGGGAGGGGGTGCAGCTAGGTGGCACAGTGAATAGGGTGCCAGGCCTGAAGTCAGGAATTTATCTTCCTGCGTTCAAATCTAGCTCAACTCTTACTAACTGTGTGACCCTGGGTAAATCACTTAACCCTGTTTGAGGAACCCAGTTCCTCATCTGTAAAAAATGAGCTGAAGAAGGAAATAGCAAAGCACTCCAGTAACTCTGGTGTCTTTGCCAAGGAAACCCCAAATGAAGTCATAAAGAGGAGGACACAACTAAACAACAGCAACAAATTACTATGTGGCACTGTGCTAAGCCTTGGGAATACAAAAAAGAAAGGCAATTCCTGCCCTCAGGGGGTTTACATTCTAGTATGGGAAAAGAATATATAAAGGGAAGCTGAAAAGGGTAGGGGTTGGGGGAGGCTGCAGAAGAAGAGGGCACTTCCAGTTTGTGAATTTCAGGGCTGGAGTGAGCTCCAAGATGAAGAATTTTCTTGGGCATGATAGAAGTTCAGATTGCAGACTGGAGAAGAATGAAGAGAAAGGAAAGAAATGCGTTTCATCAGCTTCCTTCTCTGGTCTCTAGCCTGAACTGCCTAACAGCTTGAGAGAATTCCATCCTGAGGCCCAAACCCTAGGGATGTTGATAACCCACTTGAATTCACTTGTCAATGACTAACAAACCCTCACCAGGTCATATCCTCTTCACCCCAGAAGGATTGAAACTGAAGCTATCATTAATTAAACACTGTTCTTTCACCCTCACTGCCTACTTTCTTATTATCTCCCTTTCAACCCAATCCTCCTCCAATGTCCCACTCTAAAGCTACCCACCCTTTCCACAATGCTGTCTGGAATGCTTGCTGCATAGGTAACAAAGTTTTCATCTTAACTTTTTCCTTTCCAGTTCCTTCCATCTTCTGACTCTCAGTGAACCCTGCATCTCTCCTGATGACATAGCCTCCTTTTTCAGCACTGATTGTACTTTAATGTATTCCTCTCCAACTCAGTGGTTGCGGTGAGGAAGTCAGAATGCCCTTTGTTTCCCATTGCCACTTCCAAGTTCACCTTCTACTCCCAAGTAACTTCTCCTCCTCTGAAGTTCACTCAATCCATATCTGCCACACAGTACAAATTCCAGTAGCTGTTGTCTACCGTCATCCAGGAATCTTTCCTTCTTTCCTCAATGAGTTCAGTACCTAGCTCACAGTCTTGCTATCCTCCCCAACTTCTACCTCCATATTTGGGTACATCAAAATACATATTGGTACTCTCTCAAACACCCTGATCTTCTTGTTCCTCAATTTACTCATTTCATATACCATGCTCTTCTACCCAACTCTAGCTACACACAGAGAGGGTCATACTCTTAATTTTGTCATCACCCCAAAATGCCTAACTTCCATGTTCATGAACTCTGAAATTCCCTTATCTAATTATAGTTGGCTGTCATTCCACCTCTCCCTCTGCCTTGTAACCCCAAATTTTATTCTTTGTCTTTACCATGACTGCCAATGCCTTGACTCAATTAGTTCTTTTCCAGGCCTTCACCCTGCACAGGTTACACTCTCCTCTCTTGTCCACCTTGACCTGTTTGGTGAACCAGTTCAACTGTTGTCTTCTCCCAAGTATCTTGCCCTTTTTTCCTATCAGTGATCTTACCCTACCAAGTCTTAGCCTTGGATTATTCCCACTACCCACTACCTTTACTGTTACTCACATGCTACTGAATGAAGCTGGACAAAATCACAAAACCATAGATCCATTACAAATTTATGTTAAATAATATCAACTGGGCCATACCATTGAGCAAGGCAATCATTTTATAACTCCCTAATTGACTCACTATCCTATTCACCACAGAGAATTTTACAGAGTTTTTTCATCCTTCCTCAAATATCCCATAGTTCTCTAATCCCCTCGTCTTATCTCCTATTTTGCAAAAAAAAAAAAAAAAGGCCACCATATCTAGGCCATTTTCCAAGACTTCTACTTCTTCCTTTTTCCTCATCTGACATCACGTTGTCTGTCACATAGCAGATGATTAATAAATATTTATTTACTGACTAATTTTATAAATAGATAGAGGGTAATAAAGTGATGAGGTATTAAATGATAATTACACTAATAAGAGCTTTCTAATAATAATTTGCTTCACTGAATACTTGCTGGGAAGTTCTAAACTTTTCTTTACATTCTTGTTTACTATTAAATTAAGATAGTAGTGGTGTTAAAAATGGATAGCCATATTTTTAAAAATGTAGATCCTTATTGAGCCTTTGAATACCATATCTATTTCTGGACTTCATAGCTGGAGAAGAATGTGAAGAACTTGGAGAGGTTTCAAAGGAAGATAATAAAGATGATTAAAGAGTTGGAGAATAAAACCTATGTAGAAAATCCAAAGATACTGAAATAATTTCACTTGGAGAATAGTCAACTCACTGATGTCTTCTAGGACATGACAACCTACTTATCTGGTGAGTCTATTTTCTACTTATTGCACAAAGTAGAACTAAAGAAGCTCTAAACTGATCTGAGAATTTCAAGTTAGACTTAAGATGAAAGTCAAATTATTGAAGGAGATTGTGAAATCTACCTTCTATTGATTTTATTTAAAGGTTCTTAATGTTAGACTATGGTCACATACATATAGAAAGGCAGAAAGATATGTGAGAAAGATGGTGGGGTCAAACAGTTGTACACAGCTATTAGGCACATCCACAAATAATTTAGCTTTTATAAGAGTTCCATTAGGTGATTTTTTTTTGAGCCAGTAAATAGTGCTTGAATTGCATTCTGATGAGAAAATGTAAATGAGTTGATTTACATAACAAAAGGAGATAAAAATAAGAATAAAAAACAAAATAACTCCACTTGTAAATGTGCAAAAAACTTCAAGATGGACTCTTGACCCTGATTATTATCATGTAATGAGGGACTGGCCCTTGAATCCATAGTACTTCTATAAAATTTCTCAAATGGAAAGCCTGCTTCCTGGAGAGTTCTGATAATGTATAATGAAAGGCCTTGGAGAGATGGAAAATGTATAGACATTCTGCAAGTGGCTCTAGTTCCCTTAACTATGTAATGAAGAAGGGCATATTCAATTAGTTGCAAAGGTAGATAAACGTAATAGCAGACCTGAGACCTATTCTCTTTGGGTGGCTTTGTCCCACCAGATGTCTGGTGACAGAAGAGACATAATGCTCTAAGGGGAGAAGCCAACATGCGGCCTTTGAATATGGGCTCCAATTCTTTTCTTTACGATTCATTCTTTAGTTTTAGGTGAAGGAGATGACTATCACCTTGTGAATTTTGAGAGGTCAGGAAGCAAAATACTCTAGATTCAGGAGATTTGGAAGTAGAATCCATACATTTGTATCCAGCCCAGCCCAGCTTTGAGACTCTGTGGATTAAGGAACAACCTTTGGGATGTAGGCCAGCATTTGCTATGATAGGAACTCCTTCAGCAGTGATACCACTTTTGCATATGAACTTGATGGGAACAATGGCATATAGGAACTGTATTAAGCCTGAACCCACTCTCCCCAGAGACCAAGGGTATAAGGGAGAATGTACCCCCAAGGAATTTTTTTCAGGGGGAGGATGTGCTTTTTTTTCTTGCTAAATCTTCAATGTAAATATCCTTTTGCAAAAGTTAATTGATATCAATCGGCTAAATAGAACTGCAGTTCTTACTACTGGTGGGTAAAATTGGTAGAGACACATGTATAATGAGAGTTCAAATATATAGCATTAAGGAAAAGACATTCTAATCCCTCAAGGGTACTCCTGGAACCCAAAATGGGGATGCAGTCAGTTAGCCTGGTGTGTGTGGGTAGGGGAGTAAGAACCATAATTATTTTACTGTATCTTCATAGACTAACCCCACAATCACATGGTGGAAAGCCCCCAACCCCTATAGAATAAATAAAACAAAATAATGGCTTTATCTAATGTAGGAAGAGCTACTTGCCATCCTCAGATAAGAGAACCTTCGCTTTTGTCTAAAAGGACCTCTCTCACAATTGTAAAAGTATTTGGACATTCATTATTGTTTCCTTCCCTTGAACAGGGAATGTTTTCTTATTGTAATAATAAATCCTTCTAATTCTTTCTTCCTTGATTAATCCCCCTTCTTTCTCTATTCCTTACATGAAATGCTTAACTTATCAATCCTAGGATGCCACAGAATGTTACTTATTAGCTGTTTAGGGAGCCTAAAAATTTATATGCTGAGAAGCTTAAATTGCTATTCTGTGAGAGTAGCCTTCCTTAGCATGCTAATATATCTCTTTGCTTTCAATTTGGCCTCCCATCTTTGACCCACAATCATCATACCCCAACTGATATGTATGCCTCTCCAAACAGGTCAAGGGAATTTCCCTCACAATGGTTCTGAGAAAATGAACTTAGAGAGCACTCATTATGATTGCTTTGTTTTGGTGGTGCAACATCCAGCCTTGAGTGTTTACTTTGTAGCATAGAACCATTATTGAGACTGTGTTAAAAAGCAGAGTTGGGTATTGGTAGAGTGAATGGTCATGTAAGACTGATTACAATTAAAGTGATGTAATTTGTGAAAGTTAGGAGAGAATTAATGCCACAATGAGAGTGAACTGCTTGGGTGAGCCTTGGTGAACATTAAAGCAAGGTCCATATATGGTTGAGTTATCTCCTTGAGGCAGCCTTGGTTTGTAAATATTGGAACTAGCTAAAGACTGATGTGTTCGGCTGAGGCATCCTCATCTCACATCACTCTGCATGTTCCTGGGCCCTACTGCCAATCTTTCCAGATCAGTATTGGTATTTTGGGAGCTAAAATGACAGATGACAGGAATCTGATCAGCACAATTCTGAACCTCAGTAGTCTCAGTAGGAGTGGGAAAGTAGAACACTGGAGAGAAGTTAATAGGCCAGAGCTTCAATAGGAACAGAACAAGTACAAATTGTTTAGTGTTTGTGAAGCTGGATCTATGTCACTCATATCCTTGGAGCAGTTTAATGGTGGTCTTACTTGAAGGCAAGGAGATGAACCTGATGAACTTCTAAACCTGTGATTTATGAGCCAATGACTCCATAGAATCATGGATCCATCAAAGAAAAATCTGGAGCACACCCTGGTAGAATTTCTATTTAGTTGAACTAATTAAGAATTTGCCTTACGTGATGATAGTTTTTTTTTTCTTTTTTTTTTGGTACTTATACAAAAGTCTAGTCCTCAAAAGAGTCATTCTATTGTCAGCCTTTAAAAGGGATGATTTGAGTAGTCCTCTTTCATGGTAGCTTATTCAGGTTTTTATTTCCCCAAAGACATTTATTTTATTCCATAATTTCATCCTAATATCCTCAACAAAGTGGAGGTGAAGATCATTTCCATTGTTCCCATTATGGCATGGTTTAGCCCTTACTTAGTGTTACATAGTCCACCCACATATTGGCAACAGCTGTTTCTCCATTCTATGTTTGCCTCCTCAACTCTCCTCTGCTTAGCCAGAGGGACAAATTGTGTGCCAATGTTTGCACTTTTAGCACTAGGTATTCTATAGGTGGGTGAAAGCAGGGTGACTAGCCTATGTAGTATATTGCCATTAATTCATTGTCACTCTGAGTATTCCTCAGAAGCTTTGGGTTGGAAGAGGGGGGGCACCTTCTCTTTAATAGGATGAAACTATCACTCACATGAAAAATAACCAAAAACTTGATAATTGTTTTGAAAAAGAGAAGAATAACCTTTCATAAGAGTATATTCTTGAACATTTCCAGTAAAAGGCAAACTCCTCAAGGGGAGGAACTGATTTTCTATTTTGTATCTTTATAACCGCAGCACCTAAAACAATGTTGTACACATAACAGATGTTTACTAAATGCTTGTTGTATTAGACTGGGATTGTGACCAGTTATTAATCTGATCCTCTTTTGATTTTTTTTCCAGTCTCCTAGTCTCTTTATATTATCTATCTATGTTTCTCTTGTCTAGCTCCCCAATGACAAGTCTTTGTCCTTCATTTCAAATTCCATAAAGGGAAACCTCACAAATTGTTATGTTTTTTTGAAAAGGTGCCATAAGTTGAAACTACGTAAATTGAATTTTATTTTCCCAAAGGAAAAATGAGTCCTAATAATAGCTGTAAACTTTTATTATAGCTATTTGTTATAATTTAACAAAATTAAATAATATATTAATAATTATGATGCATAAGAATAATGAGTAATATTATAAATATAATCTTAGTTATATTTATTATTACTATTGCTATATAAAACACTGTAGTGCTTTAAGGCATACCATGCACTTTACACAAATGATCTCATTTGACCCTTATGATAACCCTGTGAGATAGGCATTATAAGTATTTTACAGATGAAGACACTGAGGCTCACAGGAATTTAAGAGATTAGGTTCCTAAACCAAGGAACTGATGTCCAACTTTTATATAAATTATCATAAAGAATACTTCCATTGCCTCTGCATGCCATGAATGTGAACCTGGCTTTAGACCAGCACAGCACAATCCCTAGTAGGCCCAAAACAAACTGGAGAGCCTCTAAGTATTATCTCAGTGACTGACTTTCTGCAGCCAAGGATGGCTAGCTAAAGGTGGAAAGGCTCATCATTCGAAAGTTAACCACTGGGGAGATAAATTTTGCTTTACCATAGCAACTGATGGTGACCTCTGTGGTCTCTTACAATTCTCTATATATGATTCTGCTTTTGTCCCTTTCCCATTTTTCAAAGTCCAGGGTCTGTTTAAATAGCTAGGTTAAAACTAGTGAAATTCCATGCAATGTCTTCTTACCTTTATTCTTTCTTCTGATTTGGTTTTACTAGTCACTGTTCTATCTTTACTCAGGCAGATAATTAGGAAGTGATCTCTCTATCCGAAACTAATAATTTCCTGTCCATTGATATAGAGTCAGTTTCATTTTTTGTGATGTTGTTTGTTGTTAACCACACCCAGTACCTTCTGGCTCTCTTCTTTAAAGAAGTATTCATAATATGCAGGAATAAGGCTTTTGAGTAGTTGACAAGCCTTTGGTTACTTTGGCTCTCAAACCTGAATGGCATTTCCCAATATAGAGTTTATTGTCCTCTCTTTGGTCCACTTTAACTTTAAAGTCATCAAATATCTGAGGCATACACATGGAAATCTTTCTGCTTATGTGGTTAGGAACCTGATTATTGTTTATACAAATAACTGTAGAGGGGAAGTTGAAAGAGTAGGCTCTGGAAAAAAATTCAAGGATGAAAAGAGAAAAGAAAAACTAAAAAGGAAGAAACTACAGTGAGTAGGCATGTGTATGTTATCTTATACAAGCATCTCTATCTGTACTGAAGATCTACATAGGAACAAGATCTCGGGGGTAAAGTATATTTTGCATATATATACATATATGTATGTATTGTGGTATTGATAGATTTGACATCATAAATCATGGCTGACAATAGTAACTCATCTAGGTTATGCTTTGGGCTTCCGCTTCCTCCAATGTAAATTTGTACTCAGCTGCTACACATTTGGGTCACCTCCTATCATTATGAGGCATTTGAATGTGTTGTAAGATCCAACTAGGCATTATTCTGAGAGTGCTTGTGGAAAAAATCAGAATAAAAGGACAACAACTTGACATGAAATCTATTGACTAGTATTTTAACAGTGGCCTATTTTCATCTACAATTGCAAAGGGCCTGTCACATTTAAATTCAACCCTGTCAGTATCTGATATACTATAGAAGGAAATTACTGAAGTACTTAAAAAGATAAATTTGGGACAAGTGTTTAGACCTGCCTAAATACATACCAAAGAACTCTGTGATAGATATTACCCTAGGTGGAATAGAGTGTCCAAACTGCATCAGAAGACCCGAGTTCAAATGTAGCCATAGACAGTTATACCAGGTGTATGATCCTGGACAAGTCACTTTACCACTGTCTACCCTCAGTTTCCTCATCTGCCAAATTGGGATAATAATAGTATCTATTTTTCAGGGTTGTTGTGAGGATCAAATGAAATATTTGTAAAGTGCTTAGTGAACCTTGAAGCACTACATAAATGTAGCCATTATTATTGTTCTGTTACTATTATTATTAATAATAATACTTAGGGATTGATTTTCAAGATATCTCAAAGAGAAGACTGCAAAAGAATGGAAAAGATCATGGATGCTACTTTTATTATTGAGGGGGAAAGGCAACTGAAAAATCAGTCATTACTAACTTATATGTCTTCTTTCTCATTGCTATAAAATCTCTATAGGAATTTTCTATGTTTGCATTAAAGGAATCCTTGATGGCAACATAAGAAAAGAACAGGCAGGCTTTCATAGCCTATTTCCTACAGCAGACAGCATATTTATAGTCACACAACTGGCTGAAGTGTGAAAATGCAAGATTGTTGGGTTTATTTTTAATGATTTTTAACAAGTATTTAACTCAATAGAACAATATATAGCTTTGAAGGTTCCCACAAATGTCCTCCATATGTACATCAAAATTATGCAATTATTTATGACATATACATCTACAAAGTTTGGTTCAATGATCTCTTAAGGATTGACATCAAGTAAGGTAGACAACAAGGAAATTTACATGTATCCAACATGTTTATAAGCATCATCAGTGATATTCTATGCAGGGTCCAATCAAAGGGAAAATTCCCTATTGTATTAAAGTTCTATGATTGCTCATGTTTGCAGAAATTATATTCATTGCATGAAGCCACAGAACACTACAAAGAATCCTCAGCAAAAATCATACCAATGGGAAGGTTGATTTAACACTGAAAGAAAAATATAATAAAGTGGGAGAAGAACATATTGCCCAGCCTATGACATGATATGTATGGAACAGCCCACTGAGTTTGTTCACTGATATATTTCCATTAAGCAGGCATTGCAGATGAGCAATGAGCTGGGCCTAGAATTGGGCAGGACAAAATTTGCCTGTATCACATTTGAAAAATTGCATAGTGCTTTAAATGATCCTAAGCTGTTTACTGCTCCTCCTCCTTCCTCAAGCTCATCTTTTTTTTTCTTTTTCTTTTTCTTTCTTTTTTTTTTTTTGGTGAGGCAATTGGGGTTAAGTGACTTGCCCAGAGTCACACAGTTAGTAAGTGTTGTATATCTGAGACCGGATTTGAATTCAGGTCCTCCTGACTCCAGGGCCAGTGCTCTATCCACTGCACCACCTAGCTGCCCCATCCCCAAGCCCATCTTTTAAAGATGTTAGTACTGTCATGGAGCTGCAAATCATAAGAAAATATAATATTGGAGGAATGCAAAATATGAGTATGCCATGTCAATAAAAAGGGTCTCCATAGTGATAATGAGACATAGCATAGGGACAGCTTGTGTGCTAGATTGACACCCTAACCACATTAAAAGAAGTAGGTAAGACTTCCAATTTGTGTCTGGATTCTCTATGGAAGATTTATGGTAAGTTAAGGACATGTATATCACAGGATGAGTAGGTTTGAATAGGTTGTACTCTGTACAAAGAGTCAAAGTCAGTATTGACTCTAATAATTCTGCTCACAGTCAAGGAAAAGGAATTTTAAAATTAAAATAAAAGTGGTTCTTGGTGGACATAATGTTGTTTTGTTGTTTTGTTTCCCATGAAGTGAATAAAGCACAGTGTAAATCATGTCCTACGGAGGAAGAATTCTGTCACAAGAGAGACCACTTCTGGATTATATCTGTTCTGATCAATTCACTCATTTGAGAAAAAGCTTGGAAAACTGAAAGGAATTTTAGAGAAGACAAAAAAAAACTATGAAATAATGGATGATCTGTAAATACTGACTTATAGTACAAATTGTAAATGTATTTACCATTGATCAAAATGATTGACCTTGATATTCAAGGTGCTACTCTGCTTATGTAATTTCTGTGTTCTAGGTAGCTGAAATTGCCAAATTAGTGAAGTGTGGTTGTACCATGACAGAACATTAGAGAAATAAATAAAATAAGAGAAATGGAGAGTGACTGAGATGTTTCTCACCTCAGCTCTCTATATCTAAGAATTCCCATACCATGTTTCATCCCATTGAACCATCCATCAGGATACCAGGGTCTAGCCAATGTCTTGCCATCTTGCCATCTGCTCTCTGATGCCTTCATACTCCATGCTGATTTCCATTTCTTGCTCCAAAAATAATTAAATCAATATTACTATTGCTAATGAGAAAAGCTCAATACTCTATTGCCCTACCACTCTACTCCTGATCCTATTATTGGTTAGACCACAGCTCCCTTTCCTAGGCACCACTTCCCAATCAGTGTTGTGTCTCCCTAGCAGAATGTAATGCCTTCACTTCAGGTTATTAAAGCTGGGGATGGGTTAACTTTCTAAAAACTATACTAAGTGATGTCTTTGGGGACAGGATGGATATGTTCAATGAAGAAGTCATTGTTGAGAAGTAATCACATAAGAAGAAATTACATAATCAGAGTAGCACCTTGAATATCAAGGTCAATCATTTTGATCAAAGGTAAATACATTTACAATTTGCACTATAATTAACTGCTGGCACCAGAATTTTATGGGCATAGGTAGAATTATCTCAAATGGATATAGATCATACCTAGGGAAAATTGTAAAACAAAGTTTGTCTATGGCACTTCCAATCTTCCCATTCTGTGCCCTTTTTCTATACTCCTTGGCACGCTCTCCTCCCTCTTGTCAGATACTCAGGACTCATGTTTTCTTTTGTTTCTCTCTGTATGTGTGTGTGTGTGTGTGTGTGTGTGTGTGTGTGCGCGTGTGTGTGTGTGCGTGTGTGTGGGTATGTGTCTGCCTGTCTGTCTCTGTCTCTCTCTGTGTCTGTCTGTCTCTCTCTGTGTCTGTCTGTCTGTCTGTCTGTCTCTCTCTCTCTCTCTCTCTCACTCTCTCTCTCTCTCTACTTGCTTTCAGGGAAAGACCTAAAATTCATTCATATCACGATGTGCCAACTTGAAATATTAGCCCTCCCAAGGAGATTTGTACTTACTGGGGAATGAAAGCCTTAGGCTAAAGACACCAACCAATGGGTAGAAGAGATATTTTTTTGAGCTGGTGCCTTTAAAAATCATACCATTGAGGCAACCACCTACTCTGCCTATGTATAAAGAAAACCTAAATTAGATACTTATATAATTAGTAGTAGCTGGAGCCCTTTTGAAAGTTAATTTCTTAAGGAAAGAAGAGCTTCCCAAACCCTACTTGTAGAGCCCTCCATTTTCTTCTCTTTATAGTCTCTAATGGAAAAGGATAACATTTATATAGTAGTCTTTTGAATTGTGTACATCCAATAAGAAAATCAAAATTCATTTAACACACTGACTGGTAGACCAATTAGGAAACCAGCAACTTAAAGAAACACTATACAGTGCCAAGATTCTATACAGCCAAATTCTTTAAAATAAACTTTTTCAAGAACCAGATCCTTAGGAACACCATGGCAAATTCCATACAAGTGACTACTACAGGAAAACTCTTAGCTTTTTTCCTTCCATTCCTTTCCCTCCACTCCTTTCCCCTTTTTTCTGTTCCCCTCTTCTCCACTTCCCTTCCTTTCCCTTCATCAAGATACTAGAGTTCAAGAATGTCCAGGAAGAAAGGTTCTTTGAAAAAGAAAATGCAAATAAAACAGAGAATGGATTTTATATCATCTATGCCTCCCTCAACTTTAATGTAAGTATATATTTTTTTTGGTTGGTCATAAATACATGCAATGATAAGACTAAAAGTAACTTTACAGACAACTTAATCCAACCCCCTTATTTTACAGATAAAGAAAATGATGGTTTAAGTGATTTGCCCAAGGCAACTTGAATTCTAAGTGCTTAATAAAGATTTTTGTCATTTTAGGAAATAATTTTATATAAAACTCTTGCCTCTGGCATTATGGGTATATGGTTTAGAGCTAGAGGAAATATCAGCCATTGAGTCCAACCACCTCATTTTATATACAAATGAGGAAACTGAGGCCCTGTGAGTCAAAGTGATTTGGTCACAGTCATAGAGCTGGCAATTAAATCTGATTCAAACCCATTGCTCTTTCCAGAACACCACAGCTTGCATTTAGGTTGTCACCTGAAAATACTCTATGTATTTCTCCTATTTTTAGTCATGTGTCCATATCTCAGTGAGTCTGGCCGCATTTTGTCAGTCCATATTTAAATCTAGCAGCAGAAGGTAGCAACCCTTTTTAAATCTGCTGGGGCTGTTTCCATTTAAAACCCCTGTTAATATCTATTTATTTCTTAATGTGATATATAATGTTAACATGCGGGGGTTATTTTGACATTACTTCCCAAACCTACTCTTCTAAGCTATACTGTTCCTGGGAAGATTTCCCAGTCCTTTCTTTTCAATGTATATTAATTACTCTCTGTTGCAATCTATAGGTTATGGTATTTAGTTCTTGTCTTTTTATAAGATTACTGCTCCACCCCTAAAGATGATTCCTATTCATATTATGAGCTCTGTTTTAGATATATCAAATTTTAAGTCTTTGTTGTTCTTGTTCACTTGTTTTAGTTATGTCTGACTCTTTGTGACCCCATTTGGGATTTTCTTGGCAAAGATACTGAGGTGTTTTGTCATTTTCTTCTCCATCTCATTTTACAGATGAGAAATTGAGGCAAACAGGGTTAAGTGAATTGCCCAAAGGTCATACATCTAGTGTCTGAGGCTGGATTTGATCTCATGAAGATGAGTCTTCCTTGATTCTAAGACCAGTTCTCTGTCCACTGTGCCATCTAGCTGCCCATGAAATGTCTTTAGGACATTCAATTCAATAGGCAGATGGTCATGTAGGACTGGAGCTCAAGAGAGATTAGATATATAACTCTGTAACAGTCACCTGCATAGAGATAATATTTAAACTTATGGGAGCTGATGAGGTCATTGAGATTATATGAAGAGAGAAGAAAAGAGGGCCTGGGACAGAACCTTGGCATATGCTTGTAGTGGGGGGAGTGATATGGATTATGATCTGTCAAAAGCAACTGAGAAGGAATGGATAAGATAGGTGGGAGGAGAACCAAGAAAGAGCATTGCCAAGAAAACCCAGAGAGGAGAGAGGATTTGGGCAGAGAGGATTTCAGATGATGTCATGGTGCCAAGAAGTCAAACAGGATGAGGATTAAGAAAAGGCCACTAGATTCAGCAAAGACTATATCACTCTGGAGAAGGCAGATTTTGGAGGCTTAAAAAGTGAGTGAGAGGAGTAGAAGAAGCAGCAATGGGTGCAGATGGCTTTTTTTTTTCTTCTGGAAGTTTGGTAATATTCTACAAAATATTCTGAAGGGGTATTGACTATTTCTTATGAAATTATTTTCTCTTAAAGAATATTCCATGTATGGATGAGGCAATTGGTCAGCAAGTCCAAGGAAAGGTTATCTTCTGTCAGGAAAATACACATTGCAAGAATAACAGGAACTATATACTTCAATATTGATGATAGAGGGAGTTTGGCATAAAATCCTTGATTTTTCTGCTAAAAGCCCTAAGGAAAAATGATGCCTAGGAAGTCCTTTAAAGTAAGATTTCTATTGATCCTACTGAAATACCCAATTCTTAGAAACTAAGCCAAGGAAGTGGAAAATAATGTTGTGTGAATTTTGATTTTTACTTATTTGAAACAACAAAAAAATACAACTCTAACCATCAAATGGATTTGTGATCTCACTGATGTGGCTAACTTTTTCCAGTGGTGCAGATCATGAGCCATCCATTATGGCTCAGCTTGTGCAACTTTGTTCTATAAGTCCTCCAAAGGGCCCATTCAATAGCTGGTGACTTCTAGATCTCTTGATGTTTCATTCATGCCAGTGAAGCACGATGACTCTTTGTTGCTTATTCTTTGCTCTTGCTCTGTGACAGATCCATATATTTATTTTTCAGACCCTACATTTCTCTAAACCTTTAAATTGTTTCTTTTGTACAATTCTCTCTTTGTAATACAGTCTGCTTATACCTGTAATTTGCATCTCTGTTACCCTTTGGATGAGCTTCAATGTCAATTCTTTAGAGATTGATAGACGATAATCACTGGAAAAGTATTGTTAAAAAATGGGCCTTTGTTTGAAGAAGATGATAAATATACATAAAGTGATTATGAACAGCAGGACCCCAATCCCTGTCTGCCATGCACACTAGGGAAGACATTATTTACTGTGATCCTATATGTATGAACATAATCTATGAACAAACATAAATTAAAAATATTCTTTCTTCAAGATTATAAGATTCATAATGTAATAAAAAGTTTCAAAGAAATGACTCTATTGGGTTATGGTCATATACATTTATAACAGTTGGAATACTTGAACACGTCAAAAAGTCTCTGATTTATTTCGTCAGTGTGAGTATGATACCAATCCTGTCACACTTCAGTAGATGGTCATCTTGAATTGCTGAAGCTGAACACATTTATCATCTGTTAACCAATCTTCTGAGGAAGAGTATCTCTCAACTTATGTGGGCAGGTCCATAGATGATATATACATGTAGACTTTCACTGTGCTTCCTGACTTGAAATCTTCCTAATTTGGTAAGTAGCATTAGAAATTTAGTGACAAAAGAAACCCCAGGGCAGCTGGGTGGTGCAGTGGGTAGGACTCTGGCCCTGGAAGACCTGAGTTCAAATCCATGCTCAGATACTTAAGAGCTATGTGGCCCTGAGCAAGTCCCTTAACCTTTTTGGCTTTGGTTTCCTCCTCTGTAAAATGAGCTAGAGAAGGAAATGGCAAACCACTCCAATGATCAGAGAAAGACTTTCTTGGAGAAACCCAGAGAACAGAATATTGGAATTGTTCTTAATTACATGTTTTATTCTCCTCCCTGAAACAAATTTTATAATGCCTTATTATTTATCAAGAATTTTATGTAAAACTCTATCATCTACATGGAAACAGGAATACCCCCCAACTGTTTTTGAAATGTAAATTTTCTAAACAGCAGATGCCATTCTCTTGGTTTGGTGCCAACATCGCTAAAGCAATATTCAACAATGGACCATACCTTTACCATCTCACAGTTGACTGAAATATGTAGAGAATATAAGAGCTTGTTGTGTTTATGATTTGTTGATTATGAGAGAACATTCCCCTAGGTAAAACAAAATGCCACCTTATAGGCTCTTTTATGATAAAATGACTCCCTTGATACATATCAAGGTCACTCAGGATTCCTTAGAAGATGTAATAACACAGACCTGTGCAACTTATAAACTTCTTCTGGTGTCAGATAGGTTAGACTGGAGACAGATTGATGAAGGCTGGTTGCTGTGGGTTACGTGACAGACAGGAGAGTGCATCGTGGCAATCCTACATTTTTCACAGGCTGCCTGAAATCCTGTGGTGGGCCACAAGTGGCCAGTGGCCTGTGTGTTATGCAGGCCTGTAATAACAGAAATAACCCCATTCAATAACTCTCTGATAACTAATATCAGGTGTGGCTTAAGATGAGAAGATGTTTACTTGCCAAAAGGATTCACCACATTAATAAAGGAGAGCCAATATAGAATCTAGGTTAGGGGGTGATTTTGTGGGTATGGCAAATTCCTGCAGATGCTGTTTGAGAATGACATTATGTTGATTGCATCAAGCCCCTGGACGTTTCAGATCCTCCTGGAAGAGATCTCTTCTAAGATCTTGGAAGGAGTTTGGCCTGTCTATCTACGCACAAAAGACCAAATGGGCCTGGCTCATAGTAGGTTTTTAATAACTGTTTATTGAATTATATTCGATTTCAACATGCATCTGAATGTATGCCCCATAGCTATCTATCTATCTATCTATCTATCTATCTATCTATCTATCTATCTATCTATTTGTATGTATGTATGTATGTATGCATGTATGTATGACAGACAATGCATACAAGCAAAAAGAATTGAAAAGGAAGAATAAGCTGGATTGTTTTCAGGAATTAAAAAGCATTTTTTTTCTGACCCCAAATCTCTCATATAGCAAGGGCCCACCTTTTCAATGCAGACATTCTTCCAGTGGGCCTATGGTAGCAAGAACTGGGATACCACCATCTCTGAAGAGCTGAATGGAATGTGGATTCCCATCACAAACTTGTGATGGCTGGTTTATGCTTACACTCAGAGGGAAAGTACTAGACTTGGATTCAGAAAACTGAATTTGTAATAAGAGGAGCTAGAGTTTAATCTTGACTCTATTACTTGCTACCTTTGTGAATTTGAGTGAATTCCTTCACCTCCATGGATGTCAATTTTTTTCATCCATAAAATGAAGAAGTACATTAGATGGTCTCTAAGTTTCCTCTAGATCTAAATGCTGTGATCCTATGACTTGGTTCAAATTCCAGCTCTGATACTAACTGTATGGTCTTGCTCAAGTTGTTTAATCTTCTTGACCTTCTGTTTCCACATCTGTAAAATGGGGATAATGAAAATTTCATTATATAATTCATAGGGTTATTATGCAAAAAGCACTTTCTATAGAGGGAAGTGCAGGCAAATATGAAGGCTTATTAGTATAACAAAAACAGAGATATTGGATGACATGTAATGAGCTGTTGGCTTAGCTAACCCTTTCTTCATTGGGTCTCTCAAATTCAAATATGGCACTTACACTTTTATTTAGTCTTGTGAGAGCTGATGACTCAGCATAGGGCATTTAAAACAGAACTTGCCACGTTGCAAATATGAGCATATATTATAATATATATATATATGTATATATATATACATATATATATATATATATATATATATATATATATATACACACACACACACACACAAACCTTACACACATGCACTGCATGCACTGCACTTCATTCTTAAGTTATCCTACTTTTCAGTGTCTTTATAAATGAAGATTCCACTTTGTTTCTCAATCCTTTTGCTCCAAGTTGCTAGTCTCTTATCTTCTATCTCTAACAACAACTGGTGTTCTTTTCTTCCTTTTTTACCACCTAATTGCAATGAATTACAATAAAATAAAACAACCTTGGTAAAAGAGCCTAATGAAGCCACATCAAGTGTTGTGTTGGCACCAATCATAAAAGCAAAAGCCTTCATTCAGTTCCAGTGTGGATGATTTCCTTGACTCACCAGCTGCCATCTTGTTTAGAAGGGCAACTGCAATCATTTTCTATACTGTGTACACAAGCGACAGAGAGTTTGTTTGGTTTTTTAACAAAGACAATACCAAAATAAATTAGGCCTCTATTTGGTTTAGGTAAGCAATCTTTTGAACCACAGCTGTATTGCTAACTGATGCATAATTGCCCTGCATTTATGAGGTACTTAGTTTATTCTCTTGCTTGCCACACAATAGGCCAGGCAAGTTAAAGAGCTCCAAGTTTCAAGGACTCCAGTTGTTGGGTGCCTGCCAGCACTGATCTGTTTAACAAACAAGCTGGAGGGTGCTTATTAGTAGGTTGTGGCTTGCAGACCATGAAGACCCTGGGGCCAGATACACTGATCAAATAGTGAATCTATGTAGCAGTGAGGCCATTAGATGAAAAGGGAAACAGCACCACATTGCTAAATATGCTTCTCATAGGCTTTAATTATGCCACTGTAAATGACTTCTTTTGTAACTCTTTCTGTTGGTCCAGAAGACAGGCTATTAAAGATGAACATAGGAATGATTTTTTTCAAATTAAAACATAGGCATTTCTGATGAGTTACAGCTATATTATTCATATTACAATGATAAGCCTGGGGTAGGCTGGGAAAAATGAAGAGCCATATTTCTAGAGGAGCAAGGCATATCTTTTCTTTTCTCTAAGCATTTTTCTTCAACAACAACAAAAACTGCTGGCCTTTTAAAATGTGTTTTTCCTTCTTTCCTAGATTTTACATCTATTAGTTGACTGAAAGGACCCTGAAGCTAGAGCCTAAATATTATAAAGTCTTATAAAGAAAAAAGTGAAGGAATCAGGTCTGTGATGTGGTATATTAGAACAGGAACATACATGAAAGGACATATTTATGTCTCTCTCCTTTGTCTAGCTCCATCTTCTTTCCTCTCAGCCTACATATATTAAGTAATGCTACTATGTAATATCCCATCTTCTTCATGTTATTATTTTACAATATAGGATTGCACAAGAAAAAGTTACATAATTGTGATGCATTAGTGAATTTGCCAGCACCGTTGACTTAAGTGAATCCTGTCAATCATTCTAGTCTCACTTCTGTTCCTTAAACTACTAGATGCGTAATCTTGGACAAGCCAAATCACCACTATTGACATTGCTTTTTTCTTCTGTGAAACGAGGGGTTTAGAAATGGTCTTTAATATTTTTTTCTGGTTCTAAAATGGAAATCTTATAAGCTTTCTCTCTGTCTCTCTCTCTCTCTCTCTCTCTCTCTCTCTCTCTCTCTCTCTCTCTCTCTCTCTCTCTCTTTTCTCCCCACACATACACACTATTGGTCATGTCTTTACAGGGAAGCTGCTACTTCTACCCTCAGCGTTCTAGGAAACCCTAAGGGATAACTCATAAACCCCCACTGCTATGCTTCCCCATTGATTATTTGTTGATATCAGTCAGAAAATTAATTTTTATAAAGGAGTATTTGATAAACTGGTTTAGGAACAAAACATCCCAAAGTCTGACCAGTTCTGCCAGGACATGAGAGAATTTCAATCCAAACATATGTCCTAGTCATTTTCACTCAAGTGGCTTTCAAGGACTTTGAACCTACTCTAGTTTCTTTGACTGATTTTTTTTTTTATTCAACAGAGGCATTTTGATTTGGTTAAGGCAGTCACTTTAAGTAGAATAGGGTGATTTAGTCATTGATTTAATAGCTATGTCTTGGATTTATTCACACCTAGCCTGATTGATTCAAACAAGAAGGTGAGTTATTCCCCAACCCTTATACAATATTGATTTGTTAGCATTATTTGCAGCTTAAAAATTGCTATAATTGAATATAACTTTACAAAGTTGTTTGCTGGTGATAGGAAATGACACCCATACCTGGGATGGGAAGAGAAGCAGAAGATTGGGAGGATATATATCCTTACAATCACAATGTGAGACCCTAAATATGATTAAATTCAATGAATAGTTACCAAGAATATGACTAATGTAAAGTATGAGGCATTTTTTGTAAATGTTAACAGTTGACTTATGCACAAGCATTCCAATTCCAATTTTGAATAATTCTGGTAAAGGGACCAAGTTACTGAACTAAAAACAAATCTTTATTTCAGGTTTCGACAGATTCTTGGACCTAACTTCCTATTTGTAATTTTTTTTTCATGGTTAAAATGAATCTTAGTGTTTAGGAAGAGAATATTTACATGGGAACAATTTAACCCAAAAATATGTGGTTACCATGTCAGTGGTAATTATGTACAGTTGAACAAAAGTTTTCATCCCTTACCAAAACATTTAGCCAAAAGTGAACCTATTGTTATCTATTAAACTATACTTTGTAGTGTGAACTTGGGTCTAGAAAGCAAGATTAATCTATTCAGTTTGTAGAAAGAAATTGGTCTCTCTCTAATAACAACAGCCTAATTGTCTCCATATATTTGACTATAAAACATTTGACTGTTTAAATAAGGTTACCCTTCATGGGAAATTAGGTATTTTGAAAGGTGAGATTAGATTTTTTCAGGGCATTATGTCAGTCATACAAATTAGTTTGAGCCCAAAGATTCAGGGCTTAAAATCAATTAAAATAGATAAATTGAGATATATTCCAGGCCCAGTTCATAGTCCCTAATGTTAGAGGTGGAAGGATCCTGAGAGGTCACCATAGTAATGCACAAATGAACCTAGTCTAGTTCTCAGCTTCCATTTTACAGAAAAGAAAACTGAGGCCCATGAAGATGAAATACATCTGGAAGTTGTATAATATTCATAACTCTCCATTTAATATATCATTTACATAGGATTCTTTTAGAATACTACAGAAATTGCTTTTTTCCCCTTCAGGTATGTAGGGTATATTGCCTTGGGCTCTGTTCCTTGTCACACTGACCAAATGAATAAGTTCTCCCTTTCCCCAAGACCAAATAAATGAAATAATGAAAAAACATAATTTATTGAACATCCACTGTGTACAGAAGCATGGGGAAATGTGCTTTGGAAGTACATAGTACTTGGAGGAAGGTTACAAAAAGAAAAAAAGGAAGTATGGTTCCACTCCTCCAGAAGGAATTTACCCTAGGGACAACCTTTACAATAGTAGCTAAAAATTTCATGGAACATATAGATCATTTCATACAAAACTCTAATTTTAAAGATGAGGGGCCCGAAACCCAGAGAGGGAAAGTGGTTTGTACAAAGCTGCCCCTCCTCCTCTGGCTAGCGTCTTCCCTCTGAGATTACCTCCCATTTACAATGTATCTTGTATGTATGTACTTGTTTGTATATTGTCTCCTCCCCATTAGAGTGGGAACTCCTTGGGAGCAGAACTGTGCTTTTCCTTTCTTTGTATCATTAGTGCTTGGCGCAGTGCCTGGCACCTAGCAAGCACTTAATAAATATTTTTTGACTGACTGAAAAAGCTCCAGATTAGAACCAAAATTTCCAGTTACTCATTCCATAAGAATGGGAAGGCTGTTTTTGAGGCTCCCCTGAGTCAACTCAGAGAAGATACAAAATAGGGGTTTTTTTGTTCATTTGTTTTTGTGTTTGTGGTGTGTGTGTGTGTGTGTGTGTGTGTGTGTGTGTGTGTGTGTGTGTGTGTGTGTGAGTGTGTGTGTAGTTTATTCTGTCCTATTTGTAAGGGTCTTTACTGGGGAATTGAGATGTAAAAGAACAAGGACCATATAGAACATGACTTTCAGGTACATCAGGAATTAGATTCAATATAATTAACCTTTATTAAACACTTACTATGTGCAAGGCACTGTGCTGGTGATATGAAGACAAAAATGAAACCAAGTCTCTGCCCTTAAAAAGGCTTAAAAAGGAATATTTCACCCCTAAGCCCTGATTGCTTATGGAGTCTTTTGTGGCACCATAAAAGATTTTTTGGTCAGTTATGTGCCTCACAGGTATGTGTTAGCTGCTTTACTCCCCTTTCTGGCATAGTCATCTCATCTTTGTAATCATACCTTCTATATTTTCCAGCTGTTCCAAATTGGCTTCATATGTTATGAAGGCAAGCAGGCAGGTTGCCACTATAGTCCATCCACAAAGTGATCATGGGAGCCCAGATGCACAACACTTCAGGCAGTTGATGCTTATGGTTACCTTGATCACTATCTCCTATCTTCAGTAAATGTGGCCAGTAAAAATGTGAGTGGGCCAATTGATTTTGGGGACCTACCTGCAAATTTACACTGAAAAATCTTGTAGTAAATTGTTCCATCATACTAATAACCTAACTAGTTGCATAATCTCAAAAGAATAAATCACTATGCCAAAATGTTTTCAAGTCTAAAGGATTTTCAACTGTCTTTCCTTTGTTTACCAAAAAACTGAGTATCCACTTTCATGGAAGAAAAGGCACTTTTAAAGGGTGCCTATGTTACAAACAGATAATTATTTACTCTCCTAACAGGAATTAGTCCAATGTGACAGATTATCTCTATTGAAAACAACAACAACAACCTCGTTCTTTGGTTTTATCTTAGGCACTAATTCAACTTTTTATGTCCTTATGTTTATTCCTATATTTTGTATATATTTCCTATTTCATTTTCTACATGTATATTGTTGCTCTCAAAAAGAACATATGCTGCTTGAGGACAGAGACTGTTTTGATTTTGCCTTTGTATCTCCAGTGCTTAGCACAGTACCTGGGACAAAGTAAGCATTTACTGATAGTTAAATTGTATTAAATTACATTTTATCTTAGCCCTGTCTTTATTAGACTAGTTCTATATAAGCAAAGATCATGTCTTCTCTAAACTTTATAGCTTCCCCAATGCCTTGCACAGTGTGCTGCACATAGTAGGACCTTAACACAATTTTGATAAATGAATGAATGATACTGTAATAGCTGTGTATTTATTATATAAAAATGATACCACTTACTTACCTCTGGTAGGGTGCGGACATTGAGTTTTTGTTCCAGGATCAAAGATGAATTTACAATGATCCTTCCCTACTCATTCGTAGAACATGTATGGTGTTAGACTTGGAAGATAACTTCAAGATTGCCTGGTCTGACCCTTTCATTTTATAGATAAGGGAATTGAGGCTGAAATAAGGGAAGTGACTTGCCTGTGGTCATACAGCTTGTGACTGAGGTTATACATTTTCAAAATGCCCAGTCAGGTCAGAGTCGTGAAACAGAGGGAACCTAATTGGTGCACCCATGACCTTAGTGTCCTTCATTCATGTCATGACGCACACATACTACTGAACTCATCAGTCCAGAAAGTGACTTAAGCATGGAGAAAATAATGATTGGTAAGGCACAAAAGAATACAAAGGTCATGATGCAAGGGGAAAATGTTGGCTCTTCAGTCAACATGGCTAATAATATTTTTAGTAAAAGTCCAGATTCTTCTCCCAAGCCAACCAAATGAGCATTTATGTGTCAGGCACTGGGTTAGGTACTGAGGATACAAAAACAAAATGAAAAACAGGAGAGACTTCACTTGAACCTTTGGGGCATATACTTTTCTGCAAATTCTGCCTTTGATTGAGGCTCCCCAGTGTCAATGAAAGAGAAACTGCCAGTAAATGAACAAAATTTTGTCATCAAAATTAAGGATGCCACCATCTTCTATGGAGCTTTTTAAAAAAACCTAATTACAGCGAATGCTTTGAAATGATTAAAAGGCAACAACACTTTTAAAGATAAAACTTTATAATTAGCTTATGGAAGCTTAGTAATTTAAAATGGAAAGTCTGTGAAGCTACAGGAAAGCAGGATAAAAGTTAGCTGCAAAAATAACAGGTTTCAGATGTTAAAAATATATCAACCATTTAACCCCAAATGAACCTCATATAACACATTTCCTCTAACGTATGGATCATAAAAACAGAGATCAATCCATTCTGATTTCAGGTAGTAACCTAGTTCATTAATGTAGACTACCTGACTTTTACCATGTGTTTCTCTTTTGTTTCATGATCCCAACTTTATATTCCATTTGGAGTTATTGGATAGGGTTATTGTTCTAATTCAGTAAATAAAAGCAACTGAGAGGCAGCTTGGCTAAGGTGATAGGAAGATGGCCTAGGGGTCATGACCACTTGAATTCAAGTCTTACCTCTGATATATATTGTCTGGCTGACTCTGGGAAACTCATTTAACCTATCTGTGCTCCAGGCAACTTTTTTTGTTGTTTGTTTGTTTGTTGGAGGCAATGAGTTGATTGACTTCGCAAAGGTCACACCTTTAGTAAGTGTGTGAGTCTGAATTTGAATTCAGTTCCTCCTGACTCCAGATCTAGTGCTCCATCCACTGTACCACCTAGCTGCCCTTCAGGCAACTTCAGACTTAAGCTGCAAAGTAGATGCTGATCTGTATTAGGAGAAGGAGATCCCTCCCTGAGAGTTCCAAAGGTCTTGGATTTAACCTTTCTGATGTCACAGTCCTCTTCGAGAATGAAGGATAAACAACAACAAAGTCTAGCCAAAAAATCAAAACCAAAAACAAATGCAAGCAGTTATGGAAAAATTCAAACTACAATGTGCATTAAAAATTTACCTACTATGTAATAGGCATGAGGTTTAATGGCTAGAGAGCTGGCCTGGAAGCCAGGCAGATTTGGGATTAAATCCCATCTCTGGAACATACTGGATATCTGACCTTGGACAAGTCACTTGACCCCTCATTAATCATGATGGGCTCTCTGACTGAGAAGGTGTTGACCCATGTTGGTACAGGGAGTTCCCTTACCTGAGAGTTCCTTGTACCAAATCTAGTACTTATCCCCAGTCCATCCATATAATTTATCCAGTAGCTCTTTTCTGACAAATATACAGTTCAAAGTCACCTGGAATTTATTTAGAATAGTGTAACTCTTGTTTCAACCTGGCCAGTTGACATTGTTTTGCTAACATTATAATATCCACTGTCTATCAAAAGCATACCTTGCATCATAACGGTAATCAATTAGTTGTTGAAAAACTGTCAATCACCTCAGAATATATTCTTAGGTTCAGCTGCAGTGTTTCATACCTAGTAGGTAGCTTATCAAATATCTGTTTGGGTTTTCTCATTTGGAGTGTGTTAACCATTTCTGTAGGATTCGGTAACTTGATCTCAGGGTATATGGCAATGGAATTTTTTGTATCTCAAATATAAAGAGATTTCTTGTGTAAGGGATCTTGGGTGATGAAATACTTGACTGTACCAGGCCAAGCCTATTCATCCCCAGAGAGTGAGTTTGAATGTGGATTTCTAAGTTCTAAAACTCAACTGCACTCCAGGAAATACTTTAAACTGTGCTGTGGTACAATTTCAGGTCTATTCACAATGCTGGACTAAGAAAAGAAGATTGACTCCTTAAGCTCTGAGACCTCCCCCATAGAAAGCTACCAGATATTACAACTGTGATATTCAGTTTGGTTCAATTCAACTTGATTCAATTCGACGTGAATTTATCTAGCACCTACTATGTGCTAGAATTGTAAATACCAAGACAAAAATGAAACAGTCCATGTCCTTAAGGAGGTCACATTCTACTAGGGAGGGAGGAAAGAAACACAAAATATGTACAAGATACATGTAAATTTTGAGGGAGAATCCTCTAGCTACTGGGGGTAGGGGTTCAGTTATAGAGCACAGAAGTATTTGGTGGAATTTGAGCTTAGCCTTGAAGAGAGCTATGGATTCTAAGAGGCAGAGATGAGGAAGGAGATTCCAGGGATGGAAGAAGGCACAGAGCTTTCAGAAGGTAGAATGTGCCATCTAGGGTTTGTCAAGTGGACCAGTTTGGCTAGAAGAGAGAGTGCATGAAAGAGAGTTATTGTGGAATAAGCTTGGAAAGATGTGTTGGAACCAGATCCCAAAGGACTTCAAATGCTAAACATTAATCTTCATATACAAATGTGATTAATTTCAGAAAGCAGAGATATAGCTTAATATTTTCTTCTAGGATTTTGAATGAATTTCAACAATAAGAGAACACTGTCACCTGTCATTCAGGATTTTTCTCATATTAGTATCTCATATTAAACAAGACCTTTTTGACAAATGGGACATGGAATCTTAATTCTACCAGTATCCATTCTCCAAGTGTGAGGCTATAAATAAAGCTATATTTGCACATATAAAGAGAAGAGAAGAACTGAAACAGTAATTGGCTTTTTCAATGTAAAGGAAGCCCTACTTTGCTTTGCCTAAATTATCTGACATTTTAAGGGAAATATTTCCTCTTTTTGAACTATTGTATTTGCAGTCTGCACCATACCTCTGAACATGTGTATTGGATTCTCTGTGTCATGTATATTAGAGGCAACATGATATGGTGAAAACAGAGCTCTGAACTTGAAATCACAAGACTAGGATTTGACTTTGCCTCTTTTGTGTCCATATTCCATTGTGTCTTCTTGGATGCATTAATTAATGTCACTGACATTTGGTTTTCTCATCTCTAAAATGGGGATAACAACTATGACAGGGTCATAATCAAATCCTTATTTGATCCCCACAACAATCCTGTCATAATGTAAAACACTTGTAATGTAAAGAATTATATAAACATGAGAGGTCATAATAATAATAGAAATAGTAGTTATTATTATATAGGTCATCAGCCTGATGCTGCCATTTAGATTGAGAATAGGGTTCATGCCTATACATCTCTGTATCTCCTAGAACAGTGCTGGGCATATAATGAATACTCAAGAAGTATTTTGACCTTAAATGAGTCATTTCTTCTCCTTGAGTCTTAGCTTGCTCATTTGCAAAATGAGGTAATACACGAGATAAGGGAAGGGCAACATACTAGAGTGGTTAGAGCACTGGATTGGAGGCAGAGTCAAAATGGTAGTGAGATTAAGCAGTACAGCCTAGCTTCCCCCTGTCCCTTCTCCTCAACAATCTAGAAAATGCACCAGACCAAATTCTGAAAGGGGAAACCAAGAAAAGTCACAATGAGTTATTTATCTGGCCCAGGGCAACTTAGGGAGACAGACAGAGAGACACGTTGGATACTGGGAACAGAGTCTGGCCAGTAGTGCCTATGACAGCAGTAAGGGGGAGCATTCTAGTCCTCAGGTACAGAAAGGGGACTGAGATAGGGCACCAATATGGGAAGCACCAAGGCAGAAAGAGATTCTAGGGCATCTTTAAACTAGTGCTGGGTGCAGGAACAGTTTTATCTAGACATTCTATCACCCAGTCCCAGGTCACAGATCCAGGGCAGAGAGAAGTGGTGGTAACAATGGGTCCAATGTACTAACCAAGGGACAAGTTCTGGAAACATAGCTACATGGCTCTGATCTCAGGAGCACAACAGGGACTCAGCTCTAGCCTTTAGACTAGCATATAAACCTACGATAGAATAACCAGGGCAGAAATCCCAGATTAGCAGTTAAAACACCCTGAAACTGCAGAGCCTCCCAAAAGACTGAGTCCAGTATTAGTCTACTGAAACTCCCAACCAGTGACAAGTTGACAGACCCAAACCTGAATCAAGAATTTACAGAGCCCAGACCAAGAGGATTGATCTCCTCCTGATCATGTCACTTTGGAAGCACTGAAAGCTTGTAGGCCCGCAGCCTAAGCTATGAAATCAGAAGGATGTTACCCCCTAGAAGTGCACATAGTCCAGCACTGACAAAATGTCCCAAGTCAAGAAGTAGTCTGGAAGAATAAACAAACAGCAAAAAATAACCCCACCATAGAGGGATATTATGATGACAAGAAAGTTCAAGACACAAACATAGAAAAAAAGAATGATTCAAAAAATATCTGCAAGCAAAGCCTCACAGAAAATGCAGCTTGGACAGAAGTCCAACAAGATCTCCCAGAATAGTTAAAGCAAGAGGTTGAAAAAAAGTGAGGTGGGGGGAGCTAAAATAAAATTAAAGCAGTAGATTAAAAAATGGAAAAAAGAAGCAAGAATTAGGGAAGAAAGGTATAAAAAAGGCAAAAGCTTAAAGAAAGAGGTATAAACACTTGCTTAAGAAAAAAAATCCTTGAAAATTAAAATTGGCCAAATGAAAGCTAATGACTCTATGAGAACATCAAAAGATAATAAAACAAAGTCAAAAGGCAGAAAAGATAGAAGAAAACATGAACTATCTTACAGGAAAAACAACTGACCTGGAAACAGATCAAGAAGAGATCATTTAAGAATCAATGGACTACCTAAAAGCCATGAGCAAAAAAAGATAGTAGACATCACTTTCAAGAAATTATAAGAGAAAACTGTCCAGATGTCTTAGAACCAGGGGGGAAAGTAGAAATTGAAAGAATCTACAGATTACTTCCTAAAAGAAATCACAAATTGAAAACTTATAGGAATATTATAGTCAAAACCTGGAGCTCCCAGGTCAAAGAACATATTCTGTAAGCAGCCAAAAAGAAAGCATTCAAGTACTGAAGGGCCACAGTCAGGATCATGCAAAACTTAACAACTACAGCTATAAATAGGAGACCTTAGAGTCTGATGTTCCAGGAGGCCAAGGATCTAGGCTTACAACCACAGATAACCTACCCAGCATACCCAAGATTATCCTATAAGAGAAAAAGTAGATCTTTAAAAAAATAAAGGACTTCCAAGCAAACCTGATAAAAAGATCAGAGATGAGTAGAAAATATAACATACAAACACAGGAGTCAACAGAAGCATTCAAAGAACAAGGATTTTGAGTCAGAAGAGTTGGGTTCAAATCCCAGGTTTGCTACTTATTACCAATGAGTTAGACTAGATGGCCTCTGAATTCCATTTGAGTACTAAATCTATTATCCTATTATTTCTATGGCCTTGTACTACTGTAAAGTACTGGAGCCCTATGATTCCTCTTGTTGAATGAAAGTTTGAATTGACTAGAGTTGCATCATTCACCTATGCCTATGATACCGAAAACACCTCATAAGTTGTGGCAAGAGTACATTTATAACCATTTTGAATCTATAATTTCATTAGTAGAGAGAACTTTCAGTACGGAAACTCCCTCTATATTGACAGATCAACACCTGCTCTGTGATTTGCCTGGGGACACTGAAAGGTCAAATATAATTGCTCAGGGTCACAACACCACCAGTATGAGTAAGAGATGGGACTTGAATTCACAACTTCCTGACTATGTATCCACTATGACATACTGTCCCTCCCTCCTAGGAGAAGAGAATAATAAGTTGATAAAATAAAAAAAAAAGTAGCCTGATGACTTCCTGAGAGCTCCATGCACAGGAAGTTCTTTGAGAATTACACCTCTCTGGATGCCCATCAATTGGGGAATGGCTGAACAGGTTGTGATATATAAATATAATGGAACACTATTGTGCTGTAAGAAGTGATGAACAGGCTGACTTCAGAAAAACCTGGATAGACTTGCATGGTCTGATGCTGAGTGAAGTGAGTACAACCAGGAGAACATTGTACAGAATAACAGCCATATTGATAAACTTAACCCTTCCCAGAAATACATGAATCTAAGACATCTCCAAAGGCTTGTGATGGAAAATGCTATCCACATCCAAAGAAAGAACTATGGAGTTTGAATGCAGATCGAAGCATACTATTTGTTGGGTTTTTTTTTTCTTCTGTTGAGTTGTGTTTCCTCTTTCTGGTGGTTCCTCCTATTGGTTCTAATTCTTACTTATAATATCACTAATGTGAAAATACGTTTAATAGGAATGTATATGTATAGCCTATATCAGATTGTGCGCTGTCTTGGGGAGGGTGGTGGGGAGGGAGGGGGAGAAAAAGTTTAAACTCAAAAGCATATGGAAGTGATTGTTGATAAATCAAAATAAATTAATTTAAAAAAAGAGAGAATTACACCTCTCTTATGCTTCTTCACTTTAGAGGAACTGAAACAACAGAGGCCTGCCTCAGTGCTGGAAAAGAAGCTCCTGTAATCTCCTTCTGACCAGCTCTTTGACCCCTTTACCATCTGTGGGCTGAGAACTCTGGAAGCAGCAGCTGCTGCTGCTGCCGCTGCTGCTGCTGATTCAGTTACTCCCAAGGCCTGCTCCTGATTCGCTGGGGCTGGGGCAGTGCTGGAGCTACCTGTTCTGGACTGCTCTCCTCTCTCACCCTGATGCAACAGACCTTTCCTGCTGACCTTCAAGGTTGTTTAGGGCTGGAAATGTGTTTCACTCCATCTTTTTTGTGGCTTCTGCTGTTCTAGAATTTGTTTAAAGTCATTTTAAAAGTATTTGGGGGAGGTTGGGGGCAGAACGCAGGTGAGTCTCTGCTGTTACTTCACTATCTTGGCTCTGCCTCCAAGGTACCATTTTCAAACATTGTCCATGCTGACTCATATCTTTATAAAATCATCCCATCAGAAGGACTGGCTGATTGAACATCTCCCTTACATGTGAGTCTCTGGGATTCTACTCTGTGCTTGGATTATAGTGGACATGTCCATCATGTCTCAGGGGCTGAGGTGCTCCTGAGGGGCCTAGGCTATTTGTCTACCATTTTGGTTCCACACCTCAAAAGTAGTCTGGTATAAAAGCTAGACAGACAGCCTTAGAATCAGGACAATCTGAATTTGAGTCCTGCCTCTGGCTTACTATTGCTGATCAAGCAGTAACAAACATAAGACCTCAGGGCCTCAGGAAGCTCTCTAAGACTCCAAGTTACCCCAAATCTATCCGTGATTAGATGATATCCCCCAAGTAGATCAATGGAGGTTGTTTCTGTACTGAGAGTTTTCCATACTCAAAGAAACCTAGGTCTGGATTCCACGCCCCCCCCCCAACACAAAGTCCTAGAATCTTAATATAGGAGAAGTCTTATGAATAATATAGTCTTATCCCTTCCTTTAATGGATGAGGAAACTAAGGCCTAGAAAAATGAGGTGATTTACCTAAGATCCCACTGCTACTCAATGGAGTATATGGAGCAAGAATTAAGGGCCCTGACTCCTGGTTCAAGTTCTCTTTTAACTTCCTGGGGGTGAGCCAAGGTCAGACCACTGAGAAAATGTCATTGATGTTAATTCTGGGAAGCACCAGCTCCAAAGAGGAAATGCAAATCAGCACAAGGTAAATTTTAATGGCACAATAATCATAAAAGGTTATAGTCTTGGTGAAAAACTCAAAAACCTCCGTGTGTTCATGGAGAAGCTTAAATACAGTCACACAGTGCAGCTTAAATCCGTTTCTATATGGGCCAGCTGCCTGCTTGCCTACACTTTGGAAATCACATGTGTTTCCTCAAAGTGGTTCTTTACTTTGTTGAGCTGTTAATTAAAATAAATAAAGGGGACTAAATGAGATGTATATTCATTAAACTCAGCCAATGAGGGAATTTGTTTTGCTTGACTATGGGTATTTGTTACAAGGAATTTGTTTTTCACTTTCCAGTGAGGTGAGAGGAGTTGGAGAAAGTAGATTTCTGCTCATGAGAAGACAATAACAACAATAAAATTTTAGTTGGAGGAAAACAATAAGCAAACAGCAACACCAAAACAAAACCCTCATATATGTCCTTCTAAGTTGGTTTGCATATGAGGCAGTTGAAACATTGCTTAAAGACAGTAAGTTACTCATTAGGTGTTAAAAGATATCCATTAACTTCAAATCTTCATGGGAAGGTTAGAAAACTTATCCCTTTGGGTTTGGGGCCTAAGAAATCCAATAGATTTGTAAATTGCCTATCCTAAATGGGGAGAGAAAATACAAGGATCTTGCCTGCTGAACATGACATGAGCATTTGTGTGCATTGGTGAAGCTCTGCTAAAGCCTAGGACAGAATGTCTTACATTTATCACTGCTCTCAGATTCAGTCAAAAAAAATCCATCAAGGATGCTGATGAGAGAGAGAGAGAGAGAGAGAGAGAGAGAGAGAGAGAGAGAGAGAGAGAGAGAAAGAAAGAAAGAAAGAAAAAGAAAGAAAGAAAGAGAGAGAGAGAGAGAGAGACAGAGTCAGAGACAGAGATGGAGAGACAGACAGATAGAGAGAGACAGAGACAGATGGAAACAGAGACAAATGGAGTCAGAGACAGAGAGAGAGAAAATGGGCATACCTTTTAAAAATAAAGTTGAAGGGGAAAAGACACCTAAAGGGACTAAGGTACCTAACTCATCTAAGGTGAATTATGACTATGACTATTATTAGGAAGACAAATTGATTGAACTTGACTCTTAAATGATACAGCAGCTGGCAAGTAAGGTAGTTATAACACCATCTGCTTTCATAGGCAATTTTGATCAACCCCTCCTCCTCTCATTTTAATGGGACTGTCAAAGAGGGCAGGAGATATGTATAACCCAGACTGGAAATTATTTCTTCTGACACTGGATTTGCTTATGTTAGAGCAATTTGCTAATGACTGCCCTAAGTGAGAATCCATTCAAAAATCATAATGTTTGTACCTACCTGGTTGTATTTTTGCATGGGAAGTAACTAGTTTCATCAAAGTGTAAATAATGTTTTAATTCTTTGGTGGGTGGTAGCAAACATCCTACTAGATAAACATCCTAGAGCCTTATAAACCATCGCTAAGGAATAGTCAATAATCACAAGGCTTGCATGTTCCTGTACCTGGCACTCTACAAACGAAGTGGACGTAAGCATTGTCCTCTGCAAACCTCCAATTTAAACAGAGAACACCTCAGAGAATGTAGTTCCAATATTATGGAACATTGTTGTTGTGGGGGAAAAAATGAGTGAGTATTGATTATAATGAACATAGATTCCAATGGATCAATAATGTCTTCAATGTTGACGCTCCCTTCAATGATGCAGATTGTGAACCTTCCATACCTGCTGAGCCTCTGTGACTCTTGTCCATGCCTGCAGTTTTTAATAGCCAATAAACATAGCCATACCTGGGCCTTGGATAACTCCCATCATGGATCACTCTTACATAAATGCCGCTTACCAAAGGTGAAGAAAATCACAAAACTGTTCTAACTGGGTCCACTAAAAATTTGTTACATATCCTCAACAGGACCCTCACTGCTGCCAGACAATCCTACAAAACCTCCCTTATCAACTCACTATCCCACTCTCCACAGCAGCTCTTCCAAACCTTTTCATCCCTCCTCAAACCTCTCATAATTCTCCCTTCCCTTATTCTCTCAACTGAGAACCTTCCCTCAGATTTTACTGGAAAAAAAATTGAGGCTGTTTACCTTGAACTCCCTCTTCTTTTCTCTCCTTCATGTATCATGCAAACATCTTCTTCCACTCTCTACTCCTTTATTCTTGTCTCAACGTGATGAAGTGGCCTTACTCCTTATTAAGACTAATCCCTCTACTTGTTCAAGCAATCTCATTCCAAACCATCTCCTCTAACAGATTTCCACTTCTGTTGCCCCATTCTTTCACTTATTTTCAATCTCTTCCCATCTACTGGCTCATTTCCTACTGCCCACAACTATGCTCATATCTCCTTTATCTTAAAAAAAAAATCCCCTCACTTGATCCTTCCATCCATGCTATCATCCTATATCACTTCTGTGAAAAGCTCATCTACAAGAGCATCCACTTTCTCTACTTTTATTCTCTTATTAACTCCTTACTATCTGGCTCCTGACCTTACCATTCTAGCAAGACAGTTCTCTCCAAAGTTACTAATAATCTCTTAGCTGCCAAATCCAGTGTCAATCCTCATTCTCCTTGACCTTTCTGCATGCAGCCTTTGACACTATTGATCATTTTGTCCTTTATGCACTCTTCTTTCTAGCTTTGTGGGACACCCCTCTCTCCTGGTTTTCCTCTTGCTTATCTAATCACTCTTCTGTCTCTTTTCCTAGATCCTCCTGATCATGCTCTCTAATTGTAGGTATCCCTTAGTGTTCTGTCTGGAGTCCTCTTTTCTCCTCTCTCTATACTACTTCACTTGATGATCTCATCAGTTCCCATTGGTTTAATTACCACCTCTATAGTGGTGATTCTCAAATCTACTTATTGTGGCCCAATCTCTGCTGACCTCCAATCTTACCTCTCCACCTGCATTCCAGACACCTCAAACTGGATTCCAATAGACATCTTAAACTCAATATGTCCAAAATGAAACATTATCTTCTACCCTAAACCCTCTCTACTCTTACCTTCCCTATGACTGTAAAGGGCAACACCATCCTCCCAGTCCCT
This sequence comes from Phascolarctos cinereus, assembly GCF_003287225.1. Classification (NCBI taxonomy): domain Eukaryota; kingdom Metazoa; phylum Chordata; class Mammalia; order Diprotodontia; family Phascolarctidae; genus Phascolarctos; species Phascolarctos cinereus. Next base: position 182,514,113 of record NW_027556098.1, read on the forward strand.
CAGGCTCCCAAACTCGGGAATCATCCTGGATACTTCACTATCTCTCACCACCACTACATCCAATCTGTTGCCAGGGCCTCTAGATTTCACCTTTGTAACATTTCTTGAATACACCCTCTATTCTCCTCTGAATCTGCCATCACTTTGATACAGGCCCTCATCACCTCACCACTGGACTATTGTAATAACGTCCTGGTGGGTCTGCCTGCCTCAAATCTCCCTCCACTCCAATCCATCCTCCATTCAACTACTAAAGTTATTTTTCTAAAGCATAGGGATGGCCATGTCACCTAGCACCCCTACTTAATAAACTTCACTGAATCCATGTTGCCTCAGGATCAAACACAAACTGTTTTACTTGGTGTTCAAAGCCCTTCATAACCCAGTTCTCACCTACCTTTCTATTCTTATACCTTGCTCCCTGACATGTACTTTTCCATGCAATGGCACTGATCTTCTGGCTGTTCCATGAATGAGACACTACATCTCTCAGCTTCGGGCATTTTCTTGGACTCTCCCCATACTTGGAATGCTCTCCATCCTCAAGTCTGACTACTAGCTTCCCTGGTTTCCTTTAAGTCTCTACTAAAATCACACCTTCTATAGGAAGCCTTCCCTAACTCCTCTTAATTCTAGTGCCTTCCCTCTGTTAATTACTTCCTACTTCCTAATTACTTCCTGTATATAGCTTGTTTGCATATGTTTATTTTCCTGTTGTCTCCTCTATTAGATTGTAAGTTTCTTGAGGGTAGGAACTGTCTTTTGCCTCTTTTTGTATCCCCAGAGCTTAGCACATATGTGCATGGCACATAGAAGGTGCTTAATAAATGGTTATTGATTGATTAAGATGGGAAAGTAGATATGTGGGTTAATAGTTACCGATATCTTCTGCCACTCAAAATGCACCTTTAAATATTGTTTCATTTCATATACCTTGAGAATTAATCCTTAAGTGCCTTTAAATTTCTGTTACCACAAACCTATTTAGTGTATACCTTGACTAGTCCAACTACTTTGCCCAACTTTTTCTTTCTCAGGGCCATTTCCACTTTCTCTGGGTAATACATTGGGAAATATGATGTTAGAGTCTGAATGCAGTGGCTCCAATGTGTTTTATGGTGAAAAAAAAAGTTTGCTAAAAAAAATATTCACAGATCTTTTCCACTTTTGTATATTTGTTATTGTCATTCTAGTTTCTTCTTTAAATGGCCTTTGACTTTACTTAGTCGGGTCTCTTACCAAGCTTTAAACTTGGTTGTTGTTTTTTTCCCCCTCCATTACTTCTGCCTTTTATGAGGAAATACTCTCCATAATCTATCAGTATTCTGTCTATAGGATTATATAAATTTTTACGTTCTATTGATGTGATTTGGCAAAGAAATCAAGTGTTTGTTGACCAGGCAGTTTCTAGGCTCTTTTGATTTTTCATCTTAGCAATTGATTTGTGGAGGTTAAAACTTGTTTCAAATTATCATACTCAATATCAATGCTCTTTCTTCCATCCCCATATTTTAGTATTAATAACTTCTTCAGATAGGTCAAGTGGGAATTATTTTAACTGTATGCCATATCTTTTTCTCATTTTGTTCTTAGTTTTGTATTAATTTTGTGTCTTTGCTCTAACAAGTTGGTGATCTGACTGCTCAGATAGATGATCCAGGAATAAAATTCCCAATTAGTAACAAAGCATTTCTTGTTTTTAAAAATAAAATCAATTTCATTTTTTTTTCTGATCTCATTTGGTACTTTGACATAGTGCCTCCTGATCTTTTTCTCAAAAAACAAATACATTCATGACTCTATAAGCCTTTGGCCTTTCTAATTACTTATGCCTGAGCCTTATTTATCATCATATTTTTGCCATCTGTCCCTATGCTCAATTTAATATTGAAGTTTAAGGGTATAAAAGCAGATGTTGATTTAATTCGAAAGTTCTTAACAAATTCTTTGTAGAATTTCTCTACCTCCTCATTCTCTGCAACTGATGTTGGTGTATAAACTGTAATTATTTTCATGGTGGTCTGTTTGTGAATATCCATCATAAGCAATGAAAAATAAGACAAATATTTTATGAAAAAAATTTTGTTGCATTTGGAATCATGAGAAAATCAGTTCTCATAACTCCCTCATTTGCTTCTTTGAAGAGAACCCAAGAACTAGCTTATTTGGTTTCAACCTCCTTTTGTCTTCTATCGTATCTAGTAAGAATATTAAAGTTGATATAACGTAGCTCCTTCAATACATTTCTGACGTTTAGAACTAGTGAATATTTACACAGCACTTTAAGGTTTGCAGAGAACATTATTATTTCATTTGATCCTCACACTAACCTTGTGAAGTAAGTACTATCCCCATTTTATTGATAAGGAAACTGAGTTTGAGAGAAGTTAAGTGACTTGCTCAGGGTCATACAGTTAGTGTGTGTGGAAAGAATGTATCTCAAGTCTTCTGAACTGCAAATCCAACTTTCTATCCATTGCCCTGCCCAGTTGCCCAATGGCTTCTAATATTTATAGATGGTCTAAAAACTATGTGATGTTTAGAACACTCTTGTATCTTTTCCTTGACAGCCACTATCACTGCAGAAGTGCAAGGGAGCTACCTAGAAGTGTATTTTTTTGTTTACATTTTAATATGTTTTATGAATTGCCATGGCCAAAGAAGTCATACTAAATATCTAATCTACTACTGATGACCTCCTCTATACTTAGCAAAACAATGAAATGCATACTTTGGGTTTTTAAAAGTCATAATTTTTTCTGACTCACATACTAGTACCTAGATTCTTAGCACCATTGTCTTCATTTTCTCATACTATTAAGAGGTTGACTCTAATAGTACCCTTTTGTATGAAGTCTCCTGACCTCCCACAATTCACAGCACTTTTAGGTTTGTCCCATGCCTAGAATACTATCTTGTCTACTGCAGATGATTCCTAGCCCAGAGTAGAAGCTTAACATGTGTGTGTTGAATTGAATTGAACTAAACATAAGGCAGAGCTAACTGGACAGAAGATCAAGGATTTGTTCTCTAAGGTGTTTATACAGAACATAAATATATACGTGTATAAATACATAGATATGCGTATACATACATGTATGTGAATGTAGATGTACATACACATGTCTATATAGACAAATGTATGTATGTGTATATATGTATATACAAGTACACACACATAATAAAAATAACAAACATATAGTGCTTCAAGGTTTATAAAGTGCCTTGCAAATAATATCTCATTTTATCCTCACAACAGCCCTGGGAGGTAAGAATTATTATTATTATTATTATCTCCACTTTACAGATCAGGAAACTGAAGGCAGAGAGAGGCTAGTGACTCACCCAGAGTCACATAGCAGTGTTTGAGGCTGGATATAAGCTCAGTTCTTCCTGATTCCAGATCCAGCACTTTATCCACATACAAACTGGCTGTACTACCTATAAAATGTTGTAGGTAAAAAGGATACATTATTAAGAGTGAATAGATGTGGAGACTTTAACATTTCAATATTTTATTTTTTCCCAGTTAAATGTAAAACAATTTTAACCTTTTAAAAATAATTTTGAGTTCCAAATTCTCTCCCACTCCCTCTACCCTCTGCCATCATCAAGAAGACTAGCAATTTGATAAAAATTATACATGTACATTATGTAAAGTATATTTCCATATTAGTCATGTTGCAAAAGAAAACACAGACAAAAAAAGCAAAAAGAAAAATGAAGAAAGTTTTTCTAAAGTTTGCTTTGTTCTACATTCACACTCCATCAGGTTTTTTTTTTTTCTGGAGGTAGAGGGCAATTTTCATCATAAGTCCTTCAGAATTGCCTTGGATCATTGTATTGCTGGAAATAGCTAAGTTAATTGATTCACAGTTGATCATAATTACAATATTGCTGTTATTATATACAATGGTCTCCTGGTTCTTCTCTTTAGCTTTGCATCGGTTCATATAAGCCTTTCCAGGTTTTTCTGAAATCATCCTGCTCATCATTTCTCAGAGCACAATAGCATTTCATCACAATTATACACCACAACTTGTTTAGCCATTCAGTGTGGGAACTCTTGGAAAGGGAAAGAGTCCTGGCGTTAAAATCAAAGCACCTCAATTTGGATTCCTGGTCTGACAATTTTTACCTTTGTGATCTTGGACATGTCGTTCTTTGGATTTCAGTTTCATCATCTATAAAATGAGAGGATTGGTGTAGGTGATTTATAAGGTCCCTTCCTGCTCTAAAAGCCTATGATCTTAAGATTTTGTAACTAAATTTGATAGATTATGTGATTATGGCACTGTTCATTTACTCCAGTGATGTAGTCTCCTGGAAGGAATTTGCCAATTGTAGGCTTTTAGAGCAGGAAGGAACTTCAGAAATTATTTTATTCAATCTCTTACCAATGAAAGAATCCCCTCTATAATATCCATAACAGGTAGCAGTATCGTGTAGCCAACTACTATTAGAAATAAACTCTATACCTCTGGGACAATTAGGTTTAAATATGTATCTCTGCCTCTTAGTAATACATGTAGATCAAAACTTTAAAATAGATTTTGCTGGGGAGGTTAGATAATTGAATAGGAACAGGAATGTGGTTTGTTATGGTCAGCTGAATGTGTCCAAAATAATTGACCTCAATTTTTCATGCTGTATTTTGGCTGATAATTGAGTATAACATCCATGTCAATGTGCTGGCTCCTTTTTCTGTAAAGCCATCAATGGGAAGGGGTTTGAATGTTTAAGAAATATATTTGATTCCTTCTCCAACCTTTCATAGACATTCCACTTGGCTGGCACTCAACTACTGCCTGGTTTAACTTGGTAGAAACTGGAAGATGACAGTTCTTGGAAATGACTGTCATGATTGGGGCCCAATTCTTAAAAGCACAGACTGTTTTGATCACAGAGGTGGCCAATTTGTAGATGTACAACTTTCATACGTAAAAGGAAATGAGTAGTAAGGGAATCTATGAGTCATGACTCCTTTGAAAATATGGTTCCTAGCATGTTTTCTTTTCTGACAGACACTGTTAGAAATACCTAAGATAATGATATTGTTTGGAGAAAAAAATTAAGTTCTTAGGAGCGACAATGTCTTTTCTATGTTCTATAAAGAGCCTACATAATTATTTATATATAATGATGTGCAGTAAATAATATTTTACTCTTTCCAGTTTGAGGTTAATTTTCTTTGGTAGAGGAACTTCAGTAAAAAAAAAAAGGAATTGGGAATATCTGACTCTCTTCTTTTGTTTATATCTCCCTTTCATATTTATCCTTATTTATATGCACTCTTTCTGTCTTTTATACATTTTCTAAGATCTGGGAGCATCAGAGAGCTCCCTTGATCAGCACATGGATTTATTTATCTATTTCTACTTTTTTCTTTCTCATTTGGATTATTCTGGGAACATAGGTAAATAAGATACAGTACATGAGTTCACATAGTTTACAGTCTAATAAAGATATACGAAAGTATAAGATACAGTACATGTTCACATAGCTTATAGTCTAATAAAAACATAAGAAAGTATATACATAGTGATAATGCAAGATAAAGCTTGACGTACCATAAGAGAGGTACCAAAAATATGCTCTGTGTGTGTGTCTATGTATATGTAATATGTGTGTGTGTGTGTCTATGTGTGTGTATGTGTGTGTCTGTGTGTGTGTATTCAGAGTAAGGAACAATCATTTCTGATTACAGAGGATCAGAAAAGACTTCTTGCAGAAAATTGAACATAACTGGGCTTTAAATATGAGGAGGAATTCAGTCAGGAAGTAGAAGGAAAGCATTTCTGGTCATAAAGACAACAATGTGCAACTTTCACACCCAGAAATGGGAAATATGAGGAATGTTCTAGGAACAGCACAATTCCCAATTTGTTCAGAGTATATGGTATAATATATGTGGGGAAGTAACAGGAGAAAGCCAGCCCTAGAAAGATTGCCTGAAGCCAGAGCATAAAAGACCTTTAATTCCAAGTAAAAAAAGTTTGGACTTAATTTGGTAGGCAATGGAGAGCCACTGAAGGTTCTTGAGGAAGAGAATATTTTCTGGTTTGTGCATTAGGAAGATTGCTAGTAAGTTCTAAATAAGGAGATAGAAGAAACTAATGAGGTAGACCAGTTAGAAGCTATTTTAATAGTCTAGGTAAGCATTAATGGGAACAAAGCGTACAAAGCAGAACTAAAAGAACATATACAATTACTACATTATTGAGACTATGTAAGTGAAAACAGTTTTAAATAGCCAGAAAAAAAAACACCCAAGAACTCACATTTAAAACAATGGACAAAATTGGTACATCTATCTTTTCTTTGTTTCTTTGTTATTTTGAAAACAATTTTATTGATACATTTTACTTTTGCTTTAGTTTCTAAATATATCCCCCTTGTCTTCCCTTCCCTCATAATAAATATTTTTTAAAATACTGTTAAGAAAAATCAACCAACACATTGATTATGACTGACAACATATGCAACATTTCACACCTATAGCCCCACCTCTTCAACAGAAGGAGAAAGCACATTTTCTCTTCTTCTTCTTTTTTTTTTTTTGCTTAGGGCTAAACTTTATCATTATTACACAGTACAGAGTTTCATTTTCTTGTTCTTTCAGTTCCCATTATTATAGTCACTGTGTGTACTAGTTCCCTGATTCTGTGTACTGCACTCTGTATCATTTCATGTGGGTACAACTAGGTGGCACAGTGGATTGAAAACTTCAGGCCTGTCCTGGAGTCAGGAAGATTCATCTTCCTGAGTTCAAATCTGGCTTTAAACACTTCCTAGCTGTGTGACTCTCATATATAAAATGAGCTGGAGAAGGAAATGGCTAGCCATTCCAATATCTTTGCCGAGGAAACCCTAAATAGGGTCACAAAGAGTCAGATACGACTAAAATAACCGAAAACAACAGAAAAAGCACTGAGTCACAGAGCTCCCACTCAATACTTTGACTATTGTTTTGTTTAACATGACTAAAAACATAAAAGACTCTAACCCAAGCCCGTAAACAATCAAGACTACTCTTTATCCCTTTACCGTGGGTTTCCCCATCCCTAGGGTTCCATACAGTCCTGTGTTCCTTGGAAATCCTCATATTTATCGTTTCTAGTGACAAAATAAAATTTCACTACATTCATGTACAAAAATTTGTTTAGCCACTTACCAATCAATGTGTACTCTCCTCCCACCGCCACCCCAAACAGGATCCCCCTTCACCTTAAATCCTTAAGTGAGAAAATACTTGGGATCACTATAGTATCAACCCTTCTCCTTTAAAGTAAACTCTACTTTCCCAAGGATCCATACAACTCATTTTCAGATTTAAAACATGGTAGAGAAAAACATTCAGGACTGCTAGACAAGAAGCTCTTCTTTCTAGTGACCCACACTTTTCCAGAAACTTGTACTATTTTTTGGAATAAAGAATATCTGAAATTTAAGACACAAGGTTATCCAGATCATGTATTGATAGATTGGTTGAAAAGTGCAAATTCTTCAAAGGAAAAGGACTTCAGAAATCAGGTTAGCCAGTAATGGAATAGCTTAAATGATGGCCAGATAACTTTGACAGGTATCATGGCTACAAATATCTTTGTATTCTATTTGTGGAGAATTCCTTCCCTACAGCAATCACTAGCCAAACACTTCCCATCCAATCTTGCCCTTTGTTCTTTGATATTGTTTTCCATATTCCTTCTCCTAGTTTCACATGGTACCAGACCTTCTTGTTTTATGGTGCTTCCCCTCCAACATACTAAATATTCTTGAAAGGAGGGCATTTCATGTTGTTTTGTCAATGTCATTTCCACTCTTGTCATTTGTATCAGCAAAGTAGATCCTGATTTCAGAGGGTTCACATTCTAATGATTGTAGAACAGTTGCTGATCTACATTGGTAGAGGGAGTTTATTACACCATTGAAACAAAATTTCTGCACCAAAAGAAGTCTTGGAGGACTGTTGTCTTCTGAACAAAGAACTTAGGGTTAAAAAAAACCCCAAAAGTTCACAATGACACAATCCACATAACTCAGTGTATGGAAGGCAAGGTCTGTTTTACTCCTCCCCTTGTTCCTTGCTTCTTATTTCCTGATCCTTCTTGGTCTTGGCACTTTTCATTGTTCAGCCAGTCATCCTATAGCCTCCAGGAGACTTGATCCTCCATTATATCCAAGAGGCTTAGTCTGAGATTGCTCTGCATGTGCAAGAATTCCTCTATTGCTCTAAGAACTCCTTAAGTTCCTGTAAGCTTCTAGAAATTCCTTGCTGTTTTCTACCTCTGCTTCCAGCTTGTCATCTCTGGGGACATGATTCCCTTCTCTCCTAAACCACATGGTTCCTTCTTTTTGTGGTTCCCTCAAGGGGCTTTGTTGACATCCAGGGAACTGTGCCTCTTTGTCCCTCTTTCTGTTTTTCAGCTATGATTCACTCCAGCTATCTAGCTCCCTTTTCAAAGGCAAGACTGAGGGGATAGTTTAAGTTGCAGAAACTGACCATAGATGGGACAAGCACAGAGAGTTTACACCTCATCAGGAGCCATCTTCACTGCCAGGACAGAGTTCTTTTCCTTTAACCTTGTTAATCAGGATAATGAGAGGTTAACTTTGAACAGTTCCCTCTGGGAACACCCAATACTAATCACAATGAAAATTGCCATTGAAGAAAAGAAAAAATGAAAACTTGAACAAAAGTGGAATAAATTTGAGAGACATTTTGGAGCAGAATTAATAAGCCTTGGATATCATTTAGATGTGGGGAGCAAAACCAAGAGAAGAATTAAAGATGACCCTTAGGTTTTAAACCTAGTTAACTAGAAGAATGACTGTGTTATTAATAAAAATGAGGAAGTCAGAAGGATAATCTGGTTTATTATATGTTTAAGAGATCTTCCTCAACCCTTGAACCATTTTCTCTCTGATAATTACTGTTCATGAGGTCATAACTATTTTTGCTCTGAAACTTTTAAAAGGCTGGCTTCCAAAATTTCAGAATAAGGTTGCAGGGGATTAAGAAGGAATGATTGATATAAAAGCAAAAGACAATAATAAAATTATTAAAACTGTAGCATCCCTTTGGCTGATCCCCCACAAACTTGTACTCACCAGATGGGTTTCCTGGAGGATGGCTATTCAAGGGTTCACACTCCTAAAACTATGGTTTATGGGTCCCAAATTATGTGCTTATCTTAGCCAGAGGATGCAATTAGCTCAATCTAAAGGCATTTTTTGAAATACTATAGCAAGGAACATAACATCTTCCCATAAGCTTGGGCCAGCACATTTTCCCACAAATTCACCCATCATCTGTGGGCAGAATGAGATTTACATAGAATTTTGAAGTAAAGTGGCTCACATTTAGGGAAACCATGTGGCCAGAGCACATAAAAAAAAGGTGCATACAAAGGGAAAAAGACATATACAAGGAAGTGCTGTAATTCAAGCCTTCAGTTCTGTAATGATGTTCATGGCCTTGCACTACTTCTGCTGGTCTTAGTCTCAATGTTTTTGCTAGATGCTTTCCCCTCGATACTTCTTGGCTATATAATCTTTCACTGCCTTCATTAAAAATTCTTACTGGCTTTGTATCCAAGTAACGTGGTGTACAGGAACCATGTCAAATATCTTCTTTCTTTTTTATGAAGGAGGAAGCATTAGGAGATCTTCACCAGGAGACCTAGTGACTGAAATTCTCAGACTTGGGGTTTCCTACAAGGCAATTATGCTACCCAGGAAATCTCTTTGCTTGGGCTGGAAGACAGAACCTGGAATCATGTTGTTGAGGTAATTCAGAACCCCCTTCCTTTTTACAGAAGGTTTGATTCAGGGAGAAATGTCCTTCATGTCTCTTCTCTGGCTATATTCAAACATGTCTTATGGCCATGTAATTCCATTGCAAAATGCCATTGTCAATGGACGTTTGGAGGAGAAGGAAATTCCTCCCACTCCCACCTGCACCGACAGAGCTGGCTGCTACCTTTCTAGCCCATGAGAGGACATAAATGGCCCTTGGCCAATCAGTTACCTTCATCAAAAGGCCAACACCTTGAAATATTATCTGGCTGTTTGTTAGATAATTCCTTTACACTCATTTATGGGGCTATTTAAAAAATCTCCAGTTTGGATTGAAGACTGCCCTGATTAATTTCCTTTAGAAAAAGAAAATTAAAAAAAATAAAAAGATAAAGAAACACAGTCCATGATATATGGCAGACTCTGTCTAGTGTTGCCTTCCTTCATTATTATGAACTCCAAGATAACATAGTCACTTTCTTCCAAGATATTTCCCTCATTACTTAGTAAGGATGGGTTTGGGCCATCTTGATATGCCTGCTTAACTAATCCATTTAAGGACATTATGAGAATGTTTCTATCAATAGTTAGAAATTCCTCATTTTCAGCTGTAGCCATACATTTTCTTTTTTATGAGCACAGATGAGTTGGTATGCTTTGTGTTAGGGAGAAGGAATTTTTTTTATGGCCCCTGAAAATTGAATATCTTAATGAATGGGAAAGTTTGTCAAGTAAATTAGGCTTAAGCAGTTGATATCAGTGGATAGCAATAGGGTGGAGGCCTGCTTGCCTCTGATTACTTAGCCTTGCTGTATATGTAACCTAAAGTGAGAGCTGTCAATTGTGGATTTTGGCCTTGGGGAAATGCAACATGACTGATCAGGCAACTTCAGCTCCAGCTAGATTGGAATAGCTTTAAAGTATGCGTATATATCTGTATTATGTATGTAGACACAGTATACACACAGAGCAAATTGAAACTTAGAATCCAAAGAACCTCAATGCGATTCCATGGTACTTTGTAATTCATAACCACAGTGAGCAGAACAGCAGCGTTCCTTGTTTATTCCATCTGTGTAACCCAATAGTATTAAAATTAAAACTTCATAAACAAAAAGATTTTGAACTCTTTAGCAAATTCAACTATGTTGTGAAAAAACCCAACTGGGTTTTTTGGTGCAGACATTTTGTCGAGACGCTTAATTTGTTTGTCAGACCCAAAACGTGGGAGTTTCAACAATTGTTATTTTATTTCCATGTGGGATACAACAACATATATTGTTAGCATTTCATTCTAGCTCTCTTTGTTAGGACTTTGATTTGATTTTCAATTAGAATCATGGTATGTTTGTGTGATAGAATGTAACTTAGGATATTTAAACATCTGTCAGATATTGGTATAGATCTATTCCAGAATTTAGAGTTCATGTTTTGCTATACTAGAAAAAATAAAATAAAATAAAATAAAATAAAATAAAATAAAATAAAATAAAATAAAATAAAATAAAATAAAATAAAATGAAGTTCATTGGTATTTATAGTGATGATCCAAGACAGGTAGTCCACCCATTTATTATCTGATAGTAATAGCTGTGGCTTTCTTCATAAGCTTCGATTCTTAGTTAGTTTAAATCAACGAATATTTACAAAGTGCCTACTAAATGTAAGACACTGTGCCAAGTACTGGACATACCCCTCAGTGAATTTAGAATGCGATGTAATCAATAATATTGAATGCCTGGGTAAGTTAGCTATTAAATTCTGCTAAGAATAGTACCTGTGTGACTTTGAATAAGTTTCTTGCTCTCTCTGGGGCCTATTAATTCAGCTGTCAGTCTTAATCATAAATATCACAAAACTGCAAGAGCATACCATTGTCAAGATAGAACCATTTGTACACCATTGAACAAAATATATTAGGACACTGATGCCTACTTGCCATGTTCTTAGATTTTGACATAGGGTCCATATAGTAGGATGTGTATGAATTCCTTCAGCTATCCTTTTAAGATAAGGTACTCTACAGAGTCCTCATAAGCAGGGTAAATGTTATATGCTGTAGCTAACAGGCCAATCATAGGCTGGGGCAAGACCCATCTTTCCCTTCTCCAGCAATGATACTCCAAACCCTTAAGGCACAGCACTGAAGTAGGGAACGGGAGAACTAGCTCATCTTTCACCAGAAGAATACAAAAGAATGGAGGCTTAACCTTGGCTCTGTTGCTCTGTCCACAGATGTGCCAAAACACAGGCCAGTGAGATGTGACTTCTGAGAACTAACCTGACACATATCAGAGAGCCAAAAGCAACAACAACTCCCCTTCGTTAGGACTGCAGGGCTGTAGAACATGTAATCCTTGTGGATACAAGTTGAATTTGGGATATGTAAAGGTATGTGTTGCATTATTCTTAGGCTGAGAAGAAACTAGTATCTCAAATAGAAGATAACAGAGACTGATTTTCCCACTCACATTGGCAAATGTGCAGATTCCTTATACTAAAAATTAGACTCTTGCCACTTCAAAATAGGAGGTTGAATCAAATCACATCTAAGATCCCCTATTGCTCTGAATACTATGCAGTTCAGAAGAAGAACTGAATGCATTTGGAGTCAGAGGACCTTAATTCAAATACTGACTCTTCTACCTGCTACCTATGTGAATGTGGAGAAGTCATTTTACTGCTTGGACCCAGTTTTCTTACCTATGAAGTGAAGAGGTTGAATTGCATGGCTTTGAATGTTCCTTCCAGTTTTAAATCTATGATGCTATAATCTGATGATTTGTTATAGAATGATAAATTTATGTTAAAAAACAAGTAAGTTTTTTCGACAAGTTTGGATTATTAAACACCACAAAAGGTTATACACTGAGATTATGAAATCTCTTATGGGGAGTACAATAAACTTAAAATCTCATTGTAGAGGACTTTCTATACTGTGGATTTAAATATATTACGCTTTTCCCACCAAATTAATCAATTAATCAATGAGCGTTTGTTAAGTATCTACTGTGTGCCAGGTACCCTGAGGCTACAAAGACAAAAATGAAATTGTCCTTGACCTTAAGAACTTACATTCTATTTGGGTGAGACAGTGGTAGCCTGGCATAGTGGACAGAACAATGGAGTGAGGGAGACTTGGATTCAAATCCCTGGGCAAGACACAATTTTTCTGGGCCTCAATTTCCTCATCTGTTAAAATGAGGAAATTAGACATAATGGTTTCTGAGGTTCCTTCCAGCTTTAATTCTATAATGCTTTCTGTGTTATGTGTGTGTGTGCATACATATATCTATACACATAAATATATACACAAAATAAATTCAGGATAATTTGTGGGAAGAGGCACTAGTTTCTGAGGGATCAGTAAAGGCCTCATATAGAAAGTAGAATTTGAGTTGAACTTTGAAAGAAACTAGAGGTTCTAAGGTACACAGATGAAGAGGGAATGTGTACAAAGGCACAGAGATGGAATTTTGTACTGTGAGAAACAGCAAGACTGGTTCATCTATATTATAAAATCTCTGAAGGGAAGTAATGAATAGAAAGCCTGGAAAGGTAAGTTGAGGTCAAATTGTGGAGCTCTTTAAATGTCAAATTATAGAAATTGTATTTGACCCTAGAAGTAACAGAGAGTGACTGAAATGTATTAAGTAGGTGACTGACATTGTCAGATATGAGCTTTAGGAACATCATTTTGGCAGTTGTGGAAGATGGATTGGAAAGGATAGCACTTGAGTCAAGGGTACCAATTAGGAGACTATTTTAATAGATTAGGCTCTGAGAATTTCTAACTCTTCCCAGGGGCAGTTGTCCCTCTGGGAACCCAGTCCTTGAGTGTGAGAGAATACTAGGGAGATAGCCTACAGAGGATCCTAGTACCTTGAGTTCTAGAGACAACCTGTGTGTGGCTACTCTTAGAATTCTGTAGCCCTTGAGCCCCCACCATTGTGCTTCCCACTAACAGTCAGCCAATAGACTCAATTCTATTTTTAGGAAAACATTTGGTGCAAACATTCCTACCCACTCCCCATGACCAAAGCCTGGAGGCATACTTTCCCACAAAGTTACACAGTGTCTATGGGAAGTGTGGGTTTAAATTGGGATTACAGTGGTAGTGAGGTACATGTATAGGGCACATGGCATATGTGGCACATATGGCAAAAAAAAAAAAGCCAATCTACAATTCCTGGTACTTTAGGGTTTGGAAATCTCTTGGAAGAGTTGTCATGGTATCTGAGCCAGACAGGTCACTCTGCTGTTAGGCTGTACTGATTTTAGAAACAACAGAATACATCCCATATGGTCCATGTGATCAGTTTTCATGTCTTGTATACACATTATTAGGAATCTCCTTAGTTTTTCTCATACCTGGTAATGTAGTGGTTAGAAGTGACAACTTCTGGCTGTTTTAATGGATGAGGACATTATAAGAAGCCACCCTTCCACCCAACAAGCTGCTGCCTGTCTAAGAATGTTCTCCTATGAGTCATGATTTTCTACTCCTCACTTACATTCACCTCATGTATTTAATCTGTTGTCAATTCTTTTAATTTCTACCTCTACAAAACTTCTCACACATGCCCCTCACCATTAGCCCAGCAGCCACGCTCATGCAGACCCTCATCACTTCACATCTAGACTTGAGAGTGGCCTTTTGGCTGATCTAGCTGCCTCAATTGTCTCCTCACTCCAGTTCATCCTCCACTCAGTTGCCAAAGAGATCTTTCTGAAGCTCATGTCTGACCACCCCCTGCTCAACAAACCTCACTAATTCCTAATTATTAACAGCAGGATCAGATATAAAATCATCTGTTTATCATTTAAAACCCATCACAGTCTGATTTCTTCCTACTCTTCTAGTCTTCTTTACTCTAATCCACACACTTTACATTCCAGCTACAGTGGTCTTCTTGCTCTTCTATTATGACACTCCATCTCTGTGCCTTTCCACTGGCTGTCCTACATGTCTGGGATGTTCTTCCTCCTGGTGTCCCTGGATTCCTTCATGATTCAGTTTGAATCCCAACTTCTGCAAGCAGCCATTCCCAGCACACCTTCTCCCAATACCTATACACCCAGTGCCTTTTCTTTGAGATTATTTCCCACTTACCTGGCATATATCTTGCAATGTACATAGTTATTTGCATGTTATCTCTCTTATTAGAATGTGAGTTCCTTGAAGTCAGGGACCATGATTTTGCCTTTCTTTGTATCCCCAGTACTTAGCACAGTGATTGGCACATCGTATGTGCTTAATAAATGTTTATTGATTGATTAATAAATTATTGTTGACTGAATAGGTAAATGGAAAGTTTTCTATGACAGATATAGATAAATAAAGAATAGGGCCCCCTTGATCCAGAGATGTGATACCCAAAAAGTCACATGAACTGGATTGAAAAAGCAACATTAGAGTGATAATCCCTCAGATGATTTCTTCCTGGAAGAGTTTGCAGTAGAAAACTATTCCTGTAAAGGAGGTAAATCTAAAGTAGAGCCTGGGGTCATACCAGGGGAGCAAATAACTGGAATCATGTGACCTAGTCTGGCTAGAAGTAGGAGGTTTAACTTCAACCAGTTCTTTTGGGATATTTGCTGTTGATCTTTGTTTTTTTTTTCTTTCTGGTGAGCCACAAAGGATCAGCAGACTGAACTGGCTTTCTTTCCTGGGTTACCCTTCTGCCACGGAATAGAGCAGCCGGGGAACTTAGGTGGTCTCCCAATTTCTCTATTGGTTGAGGTTGTTACAGAATTATGCTTCTGGTGAGTGGAGCACTGATTGGAGTTCCTTCCTTCCTTCCTTCCTTCCTTCCTTCCTTCCTTCCTTCCTTCCTTCCTTCCTTCCTTCCTTCCTTCCTGTCTTCCCTTCTCTTTCTGTCTCTGTCTCTCTTTCTCGCTCTCTTTATGTCTCTGTCTCTACCTTTATGTTTCTCTCTCTCTCTCTTCCCCCTCTCCCCCTCTTCTCTCTCTGTTTCTCTCTCTCTTTCTCCACTAGTAACTTGCAAGTTTACGTATCCTCATGATAGAGCAAACAATATTGGGCTAAGGAAAAAGCATTGATCTATTGCTAGTGAATTTTTATGTTTAATATCATTGCTAATGATTCTATTTTCAGGAATAATTTTGGATTGATTATAATGGTTATTACTGAGCTAAGAACTCCCCTGTGTGTATAAGCTGATGATTTTCATTAAATACCTCTTTATCTAGGAAAAAATATTTATTTAATGTGTGGGGTTTGGGTTTGCAGGATTTCTACGACCAAGATCTAAAGTAATCTCGAGTCCTGCTCATCCCAGAAGTTGATAGAATGTAGGGTTTGCCCCTCTTCCAGTGGGCTGAATATCAGTACACATCCTCAGATTTTCTCATTGTGATCATCATGAAATATCACTCAGAATTCTCATTTCTACTGCAAAGTACATAGAAATCATTACAGTTTGATTTTAGTGAAACCGTATGTATCAAAAATGCATAATTTTTTCCTCAGTTTGCTGAAACCCTTTATTTAAAAAAAAAGCTTCCTGGGCTAATCACAAAGTCAAAGCAATGCACTATCCTCGAGCTGCTTACTTCCAGGGGAATAGTAACAATTTCACATCATTCAATTGGGAGCATGGATATGTAACTGTCCTACCACTCTCTCCTCCATCCAAGACTATACTTGGATTGAAGGGAAAATATTAGGGGAATTTAAGGCTTACATTTTCCCTTCTTCACCTAGGAGAGTAATTGGCTAATACCATTCTAGGACAGAAGGGGGAAATGGAATCATACAAATATAAGTTGAAATCGATATAAACAAATATAAATTTCACTCATCCAGTATGAGAAAGATATTGGTTGTACATCTTCCTGACAAATAATACACATGCATGAAATAATCACTACTTATTATTTCTACAGATCTTTATGTTTTCCAAAGAGTTATCCTCACAATAGCCCTATAGAAATAGGTAGTATAAGTATTATTTCCATTTTATGAGTGAGGAAACTAAGATTCAAAGAGATTATATACTTTTTTCTAGGCTTACGCGGCCTATAGGAATCAAATTTCGGTCTTTTAACTCAAAAAGACAGAGGTCTTATCACTATGGGACAGTGTCTTTCTAACAAGTTTTACCTGAAACAAATGAATAAACATTGAGAGTATTTGCTCCATAGCTTCATTCACTCTTTTGCCATTCCAGGTGTTCCCACAATCTTGAATGTTTCCAAGAGCCAGCACAGTATAGTGGAATGAGCTTTTGAATGGCGGTCAAGAGACTAGGTTTGAAACTCATTTCTATCACTATAAGACCTTGAACAAGTTGCTCGTTCCTCTTAGTCTCAGTTTCTTCATCTACAAAAAAGGCTGATTAATAATCCTTACACTACCTACCTATATCATGGGATTATTGTGAGTAAAGTGATATGTGAATGTAAATTATTACTATAAAGTATTAGCGGAATCTCAGAGGCATTGGGACTTCAAGAAAATGGCTACTTGTACTGATTGTATTCTTTTTTAAACTAATTCATAGGATCATAGGCCTAGTTAGGGAATGGACCTGAGAGTCCATCTGGTCTAACTCTCTCATTTTACAAATGAGGAAATGAAGCCTGGAGAGGCTAAATGTATTCCATGAGGTCACATAGGGAGTAAATATCAAAGGTGGCATTTGAACCTCTGATTCCAGCATTATTATTCTTTTCTCTGTATGATGTGTGTGAACTTCTTTAAAAAACTTCTAAAAATCAATGACAAATGTATTATTTTGTTTTTATGTAGAAATCAATGGAAAATTGGACTTTGCTGAAATGCGATGTTCTGTGTTTTTTTTTTTTTTTGCGGCGGGGGGAAGGTTATGTTTAAATCTCAGCAATCAAAATTATTTTATTTTAACTTTGTATTGAGTTGCTTGTTGCTGAATCACTGGTCCCCAGGGACTTGAGACCAATTAACAGAACCTTCCTGAGGGGAAGAAAAGGAGTAGGCCAAGTTAGATACTAGGAGATACTCAGTAGTTTGCCCTGATGAGTCAAGCCAGTTCATGGGGTTACCCAATGCAAGGTCCACGTAGGAGGCAGGAGGAGAGGATAAAGGCATCCGCCCAGGATTCCAGAACTGAGTCAGCATGGAGTTAGGGACAACACTAAAGGAGCAGTGGTGGGTGTTAATGAGATGATTGTTTGCCTCACAGGAAGTCTGTGCCTGGGACAATGCCTTGGTATTCTAGGCATGACTCCTTAAGTCAGTGTTGCTATTGACCCAGACACTGAAAAACAGTGAATTTACCAGAACAGCTTCAAAATTAGGCAGAAACCTATTCTTTCCAACCTATGATATTCATAGATCTCTCTCCTCTCTCTGTATGCATGTATGCATATATATATATATATATATATATATATATATATTTTATATATATATATATATTTTATATATATATATATATTTTATATATTATATGTTATATATATATATATATATATATATATATATATATAATACACACACACACACACACATAGGGAAAGAATATATCTTTACAGTATTATATGTATCAATTGCTTATGATACCTCATTCCATGTGCTGACACAGTAGTTTGTTCTTGTGAAACTTCTTTTGTAAAACATTATCCAAATCCTTTTCTGTGCCAAACTGCTGTTATCTTTACTTAGCCAGTTAAGAAATAGATGCCCAGAGAAGTGACTTACTCATGGTCCCAAAGCAAGTCAAGAGCAAAGCTAGAAATAGCTCCCAGGTCAACTAATTCTGTCTTGTGGTTATAGGGTCGATGTATTACCTCACTGGCTTTATGGTTTGGGGAGGGGGAAGTTTAGCAGAGCCATTGGAAATCAACTCAATCTTGTGAAATGATGTCTTGATGGGTTAAGTAAAAGTGAATCGAAAACACATGGAACAAGCTTCCCTTGAAACATAAACCTTGTGTATAAAAATCAAGGCAAAAAGTGCTTATGTTGTTTGGGGTTTTCTTGGACCCTAAATGTTACAACATTGAGTCAGGCTCAAAAGTGATCAGTTTCATTGTTCCTTACTCAAAATTGAAATAATTGGAAGGCTACTTGGAGAAGAGGCATATAGTGGGGATGGGAGGAGGCAAGGAGAGGAATTAGGGAAGAAGAAGTGGGCCATGCTGAGGGTGGCTTTCTCTGAATGGTGAGCTATTCCTGTGCAACTTTCCTTGATTAATTCTCTGAACTGAGTAGTATCAGATAATGATTTTCCCAGACTTTTTGAGTGCTGACTACATTTCTGAGAGGTTCCAGGACTTTCGCATTATAAAAGGTTCTCTCTCAAAGGTTACTACTATTGATGGCTGATGGGGTGTTAATTTCAGGGATTTTTTTTTATTTTGAGAAGACTCCTTGAAAATTGACTGAAGAATCTTGAAGGAATAGCCTTCTAATGGTCGAATCTCTAATGTAACTGATAATGAGCATGATATTTTGAGGGGAAAGAGCCTTCTAGATATTTCCTACATGAGATAATGATGTTGGACATCAACTATGATTTCACTCAAGGTCAGGACTACTGTTCAGGTGTTTGAATTGGATTATTCCAAGCTTTCTCATTCTCTTGTCCTATATACTTTGTACACATGGCCATGAACTTCATGTGGCTGTAAATAAAAGAGGCTAGTCCCATAAATCACACTGGAAAATCTGGTCCATTCTGTTCGAGTCACCTCTTGGATAGACATGTGGATATGAAAAGGGCTTTTGAGTCATCAAATGTTTATTTGTTTATTGACTACATTGTGGACTTGGAGCCTTAAAATACTTTTAAAATCTTGGAGAGTAAAGCAGTGATAATTAAAATATAACCATCATTTCTTGGATTGCCCCAAGACATCAGAAGGCTTGCTTATGTAGCTGATCCTTGGACAATACATTCCATGTTCCATTGCTATGCCTTTGTACCGACGGTAGCCCTTGTCAAGGATGGACTCACTCTTTGAGCATCATAACACTGAATCCTGTCCTTCCTGCCTTTCTTTAAAGCAAAGTTCAGGTGTTATCTTCTGGAAGTATCCTTTCCCGATTATTCCCAGTGGTTCAGTATCCTTCCCTCATGGAGCAAGGAAGGAAACAAGCTTCTTGTTAAGTGTTTATTATGTGCCACTACCGTACTAAGGGCTGGGAATGCAGATACAAGCAAAAAGTTTGATATATACATTGTGTTTATTTATTGGTGTAAATGTTGGATCTCTGCTCCACTCCCCCCCCCCCATTCTCCAACATATACATATAGTATGTAGATATACTGTGCCTGAGTGAGCATAAGCTTCTTTTGAGGCAGAGACTATTTGGCTTATGGCATTGCATCACTGGTAAGTACCTGGCACAGGTCCTTGCACATAGTAGGTCCAATCCCTGTGAGGATAATAAGTAGATAGCTATGATTATTATCATTTTATACATTGTTGTTATTCAGTCATCTCAGCCATATCCGACTCTTTGTGACCCCATTTAGGGTTTTCTTGGCAAAGATACTGCAGTGGTTTGCCATTTCCTTCTTCAACTCATTTTACAGATAGGAAACTGAGGCAATCAGGGTTAAGTGACTTGCCCTGAGTCCATATACTATAAGTGTCTGAGTCCAGATTTGAACTCCGGTCTTCCTGACTCCAAGCTCAGCACTCTATACAATGAGTCATCTAGCTGCCTTTTATACATCGGAACATTGAAATACAAAGAGGCTAAGCAGTCTGAAAGTCATAGTGGGAAAGATGAGAACTGAACTTGGGACTCCAGATGCCAGGAGTCTACATGCTAGTGCAGATTACACCAAGTTATAATACAAATATACACTATTTACAAAAGAAGAAAAATATATGTTTAAAAATATAATTTTATAAGTATTAAACAATTCTGTTGGAGATAAAATCTAAGTAAATTTCATTGTTTCATAACCTCTTATTGTACTGGACCTTTTTTTTACATCTATGGAAAAATATTTTTAAAATTTTTCATTTTATCCTCTTTTTAGGTATATTCTAATTTTATGTATGGCATAGTAAATAAAGAATTGGACCCAAAGTGAGGAAAACCTGTATTTAAGTTCTGTTGCTGACACACCCCAGCTGTATGCAAATCTCTAAGGCTACAAATTTCAGAGAAGAAGTCAACCTGCATTGATAAAGGGAATTTCCTCATCCTGAGTTCGCTAAACCAGCAAAATCACAGGTACAGTCACTATCCTATATTGTACACCTATATTTGCACACCTATTTGTATATATATCCTATCTTTCCTACTAGCTAGGCAGTTAAGTGGCATAATGTATATAGTACTGGACCTGGAGTCAGGAAGACCTCAGTTTAAATTTCATCTTAGACACTTATTAACTGTCTGGGTGAATCACTTAAACTCTGTCTTAGTTTCTTCATCTATAAAATGGAGATAATAGAAGTACCTAACACTGAAGGTTGTTGTGAGGATAAAATGAGATAGTATTTATAAAGTTTTTTGCAAATCTTAAAGTACAATATAAATGGTAGCTGGACTGAAACATGTAGTATTTATCCCTGTATCTTCCCTAGTATCTATGCTTGTTGAGTGAATGAATAGATGGATGGATGACTGAACAAATGAAAAGCAAGCTCTAAACATAATTAGAAAAATTACTGATGTCATTACAAGTGAAAGAAAAGTGGGTCTGCAAAAACTATATGAATCAAGGGAGACTTATGTAAACTTTAAAAAAGTATAACCTTAAGGAAATCTTTCTTTGAACTGTATAAAGCTTCATTAATTCTGAATTTTAAGACAAAAATGAAACTTTAGTTTTCCATGTAACTCTGAACACATTTTTAATTCAAGGAGAAAAAAAAGGTAAAAATTATTTTATTTTGAGAAAGAGCCATGCTCTTCAGATTTCTTAGACATTAAATGGCTCATTCAAAGCAACATTTTGATAAATTGTGTAAATGAGTGAGGAACATATGGATTAAATTTTCCATGAAATACACATGGGTTTAAAAATTAAGGGAAAAGAGTGCTTGGCAAAGCCCATTTGGGGTTTTGCCAAATGGAAAACATTTTAAAAATAGTTGAAAAATGCAATTTTATCTCAAAGTGTTGCTCTGTTCACTAGTTCTTATTGATTAGATATTTTTTCCTTTGTTAATCACTATCCTTGTATTTATCTTGGCAGTTTGTTTATGCCCTGGAGTATTGGGTAATTATGTTACACTAATGATTTTTTGTTGTTGTTGTTGTTCCATACCAGGAGCCCAGTACAACAGCTACTGAACTCTATGTTAAATGATATATCATTGTCCTATTCATGGGGTTTAAATTACTGAGGACATTCAAATTGTGATCTGTTATGAGCATGGCTATTGGCATGAATTTCTGTTGTTACAATGTTTGTTGAGCAAATGAATGAATGAATGAATGAATGAAAGATTTCCAAGGATGGCTGTGTTGTTGTCAAGTTAGGGGATCCAATCCCTGAAGATGCAAAATGTGCTCAATCCTTCCACAGTAAATCATCCATCCTGTCACAGAGGAGGTGTGCTTTGAAGGAAGACAAGCTGAAAGAATTGTGATCATGTCTGGGATGATGCAAAAAGCTGCTAAAATCAAATGGTTTAGATGTGTGGATGGATGGATGGACGGGTGGATGGCACACTTTGGTTTGGCAAAGAATTTCATTTGAAAACTTGAGAGAGAGGGAAAGAAGTTATTTTCCCTAAAGCTCACAAATCACAGATTTCCAACCAGACCTGGCAGTACTTTCTAGGTCTATGTGTTGAATCTATTGGAGTGGGATGACTCAATGCAATTTGCGTAATTACTTTATAGCAATCTTCAAGACTTCCTGTAAAAGCCATAGTTCCTAAGACAACCACACAAATTCAGGAGAGTGGACCAAAAGTAGCCTAAAATTTAGAATTCTGGGTCATATGTTCCTCATTTTTTTCCTTTTATCTTATATTCTTATCCTTTTGACAAGAATGCTATTTGGTCATGAAGAATTATAGGAGAATATTATCTTTGTCTTAGGTCTGAGACTTCTCAAGGACAGGACCAAAATATTTAGTGGATTTTATTCTGGTTAGGTCAAAGCCAGTGACAAGAAATCTACAGATCATAGGATCATAACAGTAGAGTGGGAGAGAACCTTAGAGATTCTTTACTTCTCTGGTTCTCTGTTTCTTATTTTTCTTATTAGGCAGCTAAGTGGTAAAATGGGTAAAGTACTGGATCTGGAATCAGGAAAACCTGAGTTCAAATTTGGCCTCAGACTCTTACTAGCTATGTGACCATGGACAAGTCACTTAACCTCAGTTTTCTCATCTGCAAAATGGGGGAAGTGACAATACCTAGTAAGTGTCTGAGGCCAGACTTGAACTCAGGTCTTCCTGAGGCTAGGGTTGGTGCTCTATCCATTGTACCACCTCATTGCCCAGAACCTCATATATAGCAGGCACTTAATAAATGCTTAATAAATGCATCGAGTTGTTATGAGGATTGAATAAGATGATTTGTAAAGTACCTACCACATAGTAGGTACTATATAAATGTAGTTATTATTATTACAGCTAAAGAAACTGAAGCATAGACAGTCTGTGATGTGCCCAAAGTCACAAAACTGATAAGTAACAGAGTTGGAATTTGAACCTACATTCTCTAACTCTAAATCCAATAGTTTTCTCACATACCACACTGACCTTTGATACAATAAGCATTTATTAAGCACCTACTATGTATAAGGCACCATGCTAAGTGCTGTAGATACAAAGACAAAGTGAAAAACATGAGTTTTGGGCAATTCGATATCAGTTTCTCAGCCTATAAGGGCACGCCTTTGGTACAGAAAGTGTGGTTTATTTACTTTGACTTTCTTATTACTTTGTCATCTGGCATTTTAAATGTTGATGTGAAGTGTTTTATTTCAAATGCATCCATATTTTCAAAAAGAATGTTGCTATTCAAAGAACAACATGGCTCTCTGACTTCATACCTCTTGCCAACAGAAAATCAAAACTATAGTTCATACGATTGCTTTTACTTTGCTCTTATAAAATATTGTAGGTAATTTTTTCCAAGTATCTAAGTGTAGGCACATAAATGAAAGCCTAGTTGAAGTCTTCAAAACTTCCTTTATTTTTCTTTTTGTGTTTTAATATACCCTCAATGTGACAAAAAAAAATGCTGAAAAATAAAGGAAGTCATTTTGTGCTGTTTTATTCTACTTACTTAGGAAATAGAATTACTAGTATTTGAGAACAAAGTGTTCAATTCCATTCAGTCAACCCGCAAGCATTTATATTAAGTGTCTGCTATATATGAGGTTCTGGGCAATGAGGTGGTACAATGGATAGAGCACCAACCCTAGACTCAAGAAGACCTGAGTTCAAGTCTGGCCTCAGACACTTACTAGATGTGATCCTGGGCAAGTCACTTAATCTTTTTTGCTTCAGTTTCCTCATCTATTATGGGAATATATATGTTGTTTGTTCTTCATTCTTGAAGAGGACCAATAACATCACGAGGGTGATGTCTTGACTTGCAAGTGAATTGGATTTAAATGAGGCAGAGCTGTGCAAAGTCATCAGCCCTACTCCATCTGTAAAATGAGCTGGAAAAGAAAATGGCAAACCACTCCAGTATCTTTGCCAAGAAAACCCCAAATGGAGTCAAAAAGAGTTGGACACAACTGAAACAACAAATGTGTCAAGCATTGAATAGATAAAAAAAAATAACAATCTCTACTTTCAAGGAATTAACATTCTAATATGGGAAACATCAAGATATTTTAAATATACACAGAATAAATATAAAGAGAATAAATGCCAAGTAGTTGAATACAAGATAGTTAGGAGTTGAGTACTTGAGTGTATCAAGAAAGGATTTACAGAGAAGGCAGAACTTGAGCTGCATCCTGAAGGAAGAGAGTGAATCTGTAAGGTGGAGGTGAAGAGGGAGTATATTCCTGATCTGTGGAATGTCCAATACAAAGTCTAGGATAGGAGATGGAGTGTTATTCATGAAGAAGAGGGAGAAGGTCAGTTTGGATTAAAGAGTGTGAGAGAGGAAGTAATATACAATAAAGCTGGAAAGATGAGTTGGGGCCAGATTGTGAAGGGTTTTAAAAGTTAAACAGGAGATAATTCCATTTTATCTTAGAGGCAATGGAAAGCCACCAGAGTTGTTTGAGTGAGAGAGTGACATGTTCAGATAAACGCTTAAGGAAAATTACTTTAGTAGTTGTGTGGAGGGTGGACTGAGTGGGGAGAGATATTAAAGTGAGACCGTATTTGGGAGACTAATGATAATCTAGGCAGAAGGTGATGAGGATAAAGGTAGAAGCTGTGCAAGTAAAATGAAGGAGCCAGATGTAAGAGCTATAGTGCAGGTAGAAACATGAAGATTTTGCAAAGATTGTATATGAAGGGTGATGGAAAACAAACAATTGAGGATAATGCCAAGGTTGCAAATTTGGGCCTAAAATGCTGTTGTGAAAGGCAAAGGCACATTATAAGGTAAAAGAGAGGTCCTTTCAGGTACAGATGAAGCAGTCCACAACCAAAGAAGGGGAATAAGGCTTACATTGCTTTATTATATATAAAAAAGCCAGCAAAGACAATGAATTTGCCCTAGGGCACAGACTGTCTCAATACTTTTGTACTCAGCCATTCATCTGCATAAGTCCCCAGCAAGAATTGACTCACCACCATAAGTAAGAGTTGGATCCCCCTTAAGAGGGCATCATCTACTTCCAGGAGCCAAGATGGCAGAGGAAGCAGTAAATCACCTCCAAACAACCATAAAATAGCACCCCAAAACAAATCCTGGAACAACAGAACCAGCAAAAAGATGGGGTGAAATAATCTTTTAGCCCAGGAAACCTGGAAGATTGACAGGAAAGGTCAGTCTCACTTGGGTAAAAAAGGAATGAAGTCCAGGACAGGAAGCATCCCAACAAGCCAGCAGAAAGCCCCATGCAAACCAGTAGTATATCCTGAGCCCCAGTGTGATGGAGCAGGAAAACACCAACATCAGGACCTTCCCCCCTCCCCCCACCCCACATGCTTCAGCGTATTTAGGAGACTGGGCAGATTCCAGCTTTGAGACCTGCCACATGCTTCAGTGTAGCCCTTGGCAAATAGGTAAACCCCAACCCAGTAAAAGCCTAAGCAAACAGGCAGTGCTTGCCTTGCCACTTGCCTCAGCATATCCCTGGGCAAACAGGTACCTGCCAGTGGCCAAACTGCCACATGCTTCAGTGTATTCCCCAAGGAAATGTAGTCTGGCCTCAGCACATGCCAGACACCAGCACTAGAACCCCAGCTAAGCACTGGGTAAGCTTCCATACCCCTAAGGCCTCCAACAGCACCAGCCACTCCCTCTCTACCCCCTCTAGCACAGCACAAGACATGAGGATCCCCCATAGGCCACAGGGCAACATCAGTGCAGCATCAAGTAAACAGCCAGGTATGCAACCCCTGGCACAAGAAGCCTGAGGCAGTGCCCCTTCTACCCTGGAAGCAGAGAAGAAATTTAAAAGAAAGGAAAAGGGCAAAAACAATGAGCAAAAAAACAACAAAAAATCTGATTGAAGAAAGTTATTATGGTGACAGGGAAGATCAAGATACTAACTCAGAAGAAGACAACAATGTCAAAACACCTACGGGCAAAACCCCAAAGAAAAATGAGAAGTGGTCTCAAGCCCAGAAAGAACTCATAGAAGAACTCAAAAAGGAACTTAAAAATCACATAAGAGAGGTAGAAGAAAAATTGGGAAAAGAAATGAGTGATGCAAGAGAATGATAAAAAAAAAGAGTCAACAGCTTGGAGAAAGAAAACAACTGCTTAAAAAGTAGAATTGGCAAAATGGAAAAGGTGAAACAAAAATCTACTGAAAAAAAAAAAACTCCCTCAAAAGTACAATTGGCCAATTAGAAAAGAAAGTACAAAAGCTAATTGAGGGAAACAAATCCTTAAATGTTAGAATTGGGTAAGTAAAAGCTAATGACTCTCTGAGACATCAAGAATCAATCAAACAAATTCAAAAGAATGAAAAAAATAGAAGAAAATATAAAATACCTCATGGGAAGAACAACTGACCTGGAAAATACATTCAGGAAAGATAATATCAGAATCATTGGACTACCTGAAAGCCATAATCAAAAAGAGGATCTGGACAGCATCTTTCAGGAAATTGTCAAGGAAAAGTGTACTGATATCCTGCAACCAGAGGGCAAAATAGGCATAGAAAGAATCTACCAATCACCTCAGGAAAGAGATCCCCAAATTAAAACTCCAAAGAACATTATAACCAAATTTGAGAACTATCAGGTCAAGGAAAAAAACACTGCAAGTGGACAGAAAAAAAGCAATTCAAATATCAAGAATCCACAATCAGGACCACACAGTGCTTAGCAGCGGCAACATTAAAGGATCTGAGGTCATGGAACATGATATTCTGGAAGGTAAAAGAGCTAGGATTACAACCAAGAATCACTTACCTGGCAAAATTAAGCATAATACTCCAAGGGGAAAAAATGATAAATGTTGGAGAGAATGTGGGAAAATTGGGATACTGATGTGCTATTGGTGGAGTTGTGTATTGGTCCACCACTCTAGAGATCAATTTGGAACTATGCCCAAAGGGCAACCAAACTTTACATACCTTTTGATCCAGCAATACCACTCCCAGATCTGTATCCCAAAGAAATCATAAAAAGGGGAAAGGACCTACAAGTGCAAAAATATTTATTGCAGCCTGTTCAATGGTGGCAAAATATTGGAAATTGAGGGGAGCCCATCAATTAGGGAATCGCTGAACAAGCTATGGTATGTGAATATAATAGAATATTGTTGTGCAATAAGAAATGATGACCAGGTAGATTTCAGAAAAACCTGGAAAGACTTGTATAAACTGATGCAAAATGAAATGAGCAGAATAGGAAAACATTATACACAGTGTCAGCAACACTGTGTAATGATCAACTATGAATGACTCAGCTCTTCTCGGCAATGCAACGATCCAAGACAAGTACAAAGGACTCACGAGGGAAAATGCTATCCACATCCAGATAGAGAATTGATGGGCTCTGAATGCAGATTAAAGCATGCTTTTTTCACTTACTTTATTCTTTTCTGTGTTTTTTTCTTTTGACCTGTTTCTTCTTTCACAACTGTGACTAACACAGAAATATGTTTTACATGATAGAACATGTATAACCTATATCAAATGGCCTACCATTTTCAGAAGAGTGGAGGGGAGGAAGAGGGGAGGAAGAAAAATTTGGAAGTCAAAATCTTATAAAAATGAATGCTAAAAATTGTCTTGACGTGTAATTGGGGAAAAATATAACACTTTTTAAAAAACTCAAGAGTTGGATCCCTCACTGAGGGAACCATGCTATGAACCAAGAACCGTTGAACGAGAGATGCCAAACTTTTACTACCTCCTGCCTGGAGGTGAAAATCCTAGGCCTTGATGGAATCAAAGGAGAGAGATTTATGCCAATGAAAGGCTAATGGTAGAGATCTGCCCCTGTTGAAAAGCTGAACTTCAGTTGAATAGGGGTACTATAACATTCCAGCTGGAAAGAATGCAAAAATACTCAACCAAGTAAGAAGTTAGAAGTGGTGGAGGCTGCAACTGCTCTTTGAAGAAAAAGCCCAGGGAGTCTGTCAGATCACTCAGATGCCATCTGTAACTACGTCCTTCATCCATTTCACATAAAGAGATGGCCCTTCTCTTTGCCAAGACAAACCCTTCTACATGCACAAGTTATCAAATTCTATCCTGTCTTCTTCAAAAGACTAGCCCCTCTAAAACCCCACTCTCTCATTAATCTTCAATCTCTCCCTGTCTACTATCTGCAAACATGCCCATGTCATCCCCACACTCAAAAAAACCCTCACTTGATCCACCTATCCCCATTATTTTCCCTCCCTTTCGTGCTCAAAGTCTTTGAGAAGGCTGTGTAAAATATGTGCTTCCACTCTCTTTCCTCTGACTTCTTAATTCTTTGAAGTTTGGTTTCCAAACTCATCATTCAACTCTCTCCAAATTTACTAATGATCTCTTAATTTCTAAATGTAATGGCCATTTTTTATCTTCATTTTCCATCTCTCTATAATCTTTGACACTGCTGATCACTTTCTTCAGAATTTTTTCTCTCTCCAATTTTCATACATTGCTGTCTCCTGGTTTTTCTGTTCACTGTTTCCTGATCACTTATTCCATCTAGCTTTGCTGGATCTTCATCCAAGACATGCCCAGTATCAGTGAGTATCCCCCAAAGATCTTTCCTAGGCCCTCTGCTCTTTTCTCTAGTATTTCATTTGGTGATCTTATCAGTTCCCATGGTTTCAAGGAACGTATCTATGTGGATTACTTTCAGATCTACACATCCAGTCCGTTTGCCTATTAGATATTTTAAATTAGATGTCTCAGACATCTTAAACTTAACTTGTCCAAAACAGAACTATTATATTCTCCCCCAAAGCCCACCCCTCTTTCTTACTTCCATATTATCCTTGAGGATATCACCATCTTGCTAGTCCCCCAGGTTCACAATCCAGTTGTCACCTTCAGTTCTTCCTTCTCTCACACCTATCATTTCAGTCAGTAGTCAAGTTCTGCCTTTTCTACCTTTTTAGCATCTACTGTATATTCCTCCTTTTCTTTCAGAACCCTGGTACAGATCCTCATCACCTCATGCCTGGGTTATTTCAACAGCCTGCTGGTAGATCTGCTTGACTCAAGTGTCTCTGCTAAAGTGCCATCTTTTACAAGAAGCCTTTCACAGTCCTCCTGAATAATAGTGCTTTCCTTGAGAGACTGCCCCCAATTTATCTTGTATTTATCTTGTTTCTACTTAGTTCTCTGCATGTTGTCTCCGCTATTTGACTGTGAACTCCTTGAGAGTAAGGACTATTTTTCACTTTTCTTTGCATCCCTAGTGCTTAGCACAGTACCTGGCACATAGCAGTCATTTAACAAATGCTAGTTGATTCATAGATTGATTGATTGAGATGTAAAAGGATTGTCTTCCTAAAATGAGAGTCTAATTGAGATGATTTGACATAAATTTGTAGTAGACCCATTCAGCACAGTTTTACCGTTTCCTCTGGTTCTATTCAGCAGCACCTGAATAGTAGCAAAGGAAGCAGATGGTGAGAACAATCCAAGGCTGGGGTTTGGTGAAACACAAAATAATATATAGAGAGAGACACACACAGAGAGACAGACAGAAAAAGAGAGAGAAGAGAGACACACAGAGAGAGAGATACAGGCAGAAATAGAGAGAGGGGAGAGAGAGGGGAAAGAGAGAGACAGAGACAGAGAGATGGAGACAGAGAGAGCACTAATACTTAATAACCTGGAGAATAGGGGACTCAGGAAAACCTGAAGCAGGTGACAGCTGGTTAAAATTTTTCACTACAATGTGACTTCCCTTAGATAATTCACATATTGTTTAATCTAGGTAAATCTGTGTTCATCATTTTATCAATTGAAATTCAACCAGACAGCCTGAAAGAAAAGGAGTCAATACAATTATTTCACTGATTCTCTTTTAGAAAAATATTTCATTTTGTGAATAAATTGTGTTCTATTATGTTTACATTCAGCACTGGGATCCCTTTGTTACTTTATGCAATATTTGTGATGATACATCCTAGTTTTACCAACTAATTGGTAGATTCAAATTAGGAATGGTTTTTAGAAATGTACAATGGAACAGCTTTTTGCAACATAAATATCCATGACATTTTTGGCCAGCTCATCACAGATGAAACAAAGGTTGCATTGTATGGAAAGGAACAATCTCCTCTTGACAGAAACCCTGATTTCACCTTCCATTGTTTACCATACCTCCACCAAAAGCCTGAGATCGAAATCCCATAAAACCGCATGACGGCAACTGTCATGTATGACCACCATCATGTTTTATTACTGTTGTTACAGGGTTGAGATGATGTAGAACTAAGCTAAGAATCTTGCCACTGATCCTTTTTTTTTTCCTGATCACCAGGTGCTTACTAGCACCCAGTGTTTAGGCAGTTATAACTAAAAAGTCCTCCACCTCAGGATTTGTGTGAACTGGATAAATAGAATGGCAGCATTTAGTAGAAATGGTTACTCTGTATGGATATGTGATCTCACTGGTGGTGCATTTCCCTTCTAAAGTATAACCCATTTATGCCTGAATATCCTTTGAAACTTTTGCCTATGTTCTTCTCTAAAACCTCAACAGAGGTCCTCCAAAAATACTGAGACTTCTTCTAATAATTAGCATTTATAAAGCACTTTAAGGTTTGAAAAATTATATATATATATATATATATATATACATGCACATGTATATACATTTGTATATACATATACACACACACACACACACACACACACATATATATATATATGTATATATATATATATATACATATATATATGTATATATATATATATATATATATATATATATATATACTCTTTGATCCTTATAACAACCCTGTGAAATAGGTACTATTGTTATCTTCATTTTATAAATGAAGAAATTGAGGCACTGAGAGGTTAAGTGATTTGCCCAGAATCACATAACTAGTAAGTATTTGAGGCAGTATTTAAACTCAGACCTTCCTGACTCTAAGTCTAGTACTGTATCTCCTGGGCCATCTAGTTGCCTCATAAATACCAATGATACATATAGGATGTTATTTTTCCTCTGTCTACATGACCTACCCTCTTCTTTTTCTGATCATCCACCCTTCTGATGACAACCTTTATACTACTTCTCTTTCATTTATAATATGTTGCAATCTACCCTTCCCCCCCCCCGTTTCCTCACCATGTGCCTCTCACTGGTACCCTTTGGGTGATCTACAACTTTAATTCTACCAAGATGGTGGCATTCTATAATTTGTAGCCATACAGCACCACTGCATGACTACTGATGTAAAAAAGGTGTGTGTGGGGTAGTGTGTGGAATCTTTGTGTCAAAGAAAAGTGTGGAGTCTTTAAAATCACTGCACATTTTTTCCAAAGATAAGGTAATCCACTTCTTCCTCCTATTCAATTCTGCATTCAGTTCCCTACCCAACTATAGTGTCTAAGATAAATAAATAACTGAATAGATAGATACATAAATAAACAGATAACAAGTAAATAGAGATAGGTAGATGCATAGATACATAGATATATGATACAATATTAATATAGAGATATAAATAGATGGGTAGATATAGATATAAATGGATGTATAGATTAGATATAGATAACAAAGATATACGTAGAGATATAGAGTTAGAACTATAGATATAGATAGATAGATAGATAGATAGGTAGATAAATAGAATACATATGTGGGAGTATGTATATTGCCCTCCCTAACCATACTTTTCTTCCTTCTCTCCTCTCTTCACTCCACTCTCAGGTTTTATCAGGTTAAAAGAGTAGTCTCTTCTTCTTTCCTAATTTCTCTGTCTCTCTTACCCTGACTACTCTCACCTCTGTCTTCTGTTTTCTGTGTCACAACTAGCCACAGTCACAATGATTCCTTCAATATAAGCTACAC
This sequence comes from Phascolarctos cinereus, assembly GCF_003287225.1. NCBI lineage: Eukaryota > Metazoa > Chordata > Mammalia > Diprotodontia > Phascolarctidae > Phascolarctos > Phascolarctos cinereus. The sequence continues at coordinate 182,546,468 of NW_027556098.1, forward strand.
ATATGTGTATATACATATGTCGGTATCTATGCATAGGCACATTTATATGTGCATATATGTATGTAGTGTTGAGGATTGCAGAAATTGACTATTTCTAATAAGACAATATTTAGAATTTAGAAAAAAGTATTTGTAAACTAATTGTTTTAAAGCATTTCAACACTGAAAGTAATACAAAATATCCAAGAGAGCAAATCAGAAGAAGAAAACAAACATACAAAAAACCCCATTGATCAACTATTTCTGAGTTATTTAGCTGAGTTAGGTATTTGGAAGATGCTGTTTAAAAAATATGTGTAACTATGGTTCTGTCAGACAGTGATAGTCAGTCATTTCACCTCTTCCTACTTGCATCTACTTTGACCTCTGGTACATGCTTCTCTCGGTCACTCAAAGGGACTTTCTGTCTGGTTCCCTAACTTCTAGAAAAGTGTCTCAGTGAATTCTCCTTAATATCTCTTGTCAGGATTCTGAGAGCTCCCAGGGTGTTAGTAATGTCTTGAATATTCAGTTTTCTTTTCCATTTCATTGTTATTTTAAATTAGTTAGACATTTTTTTCTTGTTAAAATCAGTCATAAGTTTAGAGTTGTCCTCATTCTGTTTGCAATTAATACATTTTCTTCCCAGCCTGGATTTCCTTTCCTTCTCCTCTTCTCTCTTCTCCTTTCCCTCCTTTCTTCTGGGAGAGGTATGTTTCAGTTTGCTAGATAGCAGGTTTTTGCTCTTAAGGAGTACCATATGCCAAAGTTTCCATGTAGTGGAGGCCATACAATTTTGTGAAAAGACTCCTGGCATTGAATTTGGAGGACCTGGGGTTTGAATCTGGGCTCTGCCATTTACAAAGAAAGTGAATCACTAAGCCTCCCTGGGCCTCAATGACAAGACTGGTCTTGATGACTTCTAGGGTCCCTTCTAGCTCTAAGTCTGTGATGTGTGTAAAGGTCTTGAATATTAACAATTAACATTTATGTAGAGCTTACTATGTGCCAGGCACTATGCTAAGTGCTTTACAATTATTATCTCATTTGATCCTCACAACAACCTCGAGAGATAGATGCTAATACTGTCTCCATTTTGCAGATAAAGAAACTAAGGTATACAAGTGACTTGCCCAGAGTCACACATTTAGTAAATGTCTGAGGCCAGATCTGAACTTAAATCTTCCTGACTCCAAGCTTGGGGCTCTAGCTATTACACTACCTAGCTGTCTTGAATGATAGGCAAAGGAATGAAGACTTTGTCCTGAAGGTTATGGAAATCTGTGTGACCTTGGATCTCTCTGGGCCTTGATGTTCTCATCTATAAGGTAAGATGATTGGAATAGATGTACTCAAAGACACTGTTTAGCTCTAAATATATAATCTTCTAATCTTGTGAACTTCATTCTCATTCAGCAACTTCTGGCTCCTCTGGCACCATTCCCATGAAGGTTCACATGAAGTAACCAGGAGTCCCTGTTCCATCCCTGTAGGCTCCAGGAAGCTGTCAAAAAGCCCTGTTCCATAGGTGTGAGCTGAAGTTCCACAGTTTAGACTGGAGCTGTTGGAGACTTCCTGGCTGCTTTAGATTCCCTTGAAGTTGATCAGGGGGAGCTAATGGAGAAACTGGCAATAGAAAAGCTATAGAAGATTTTCCCCAATCATTTCTTAAACCACAACTGCAGCCAGAGCCTCCTGTTCTCCTCCATGATGTCATGGGAGCCCCACACCAGCCATTATGAGCAAGGAGCAAAGGTCTCATCACAGCTCCAGTGACTGCTGTGGATTTTCTCACTAGCTCCTTGGGATATTCTCAAGAGAATTCACACCCTTCCAGAAGACCTTCCAGGAAGATGATGACAATAATGACAACAATGATGGTTTATGATGATGATGATATGATGCTGATGGTGATGATGATTAGGATGATAACATTTATATAGTTCTTTCAGGTTTTCAAAGAACTTTACATATGTTGACTCCATTGATCCTCACAATAGCTGTGTGAGGTAAGTATTATCATTATACTTATCTTACAGATGAGGAAATTGAGACTGAGAGGGGCTAAATTACTTGTCCAGGGTCACACAACTATTAAGGGTCTGAGGTTGTATTTGATCTCAGTCTTCCTGACTGTAAGCCCAGTACTATAATCAGTATACCATTCTAGATGCATGTGAACTGTGTGTGAGCAAAGAAGGTACAAGAACATCTCATATTATGTCACCCTAGACCTGTAACCCAGTTCCATGAGATATTCACCACCACTAGGTTCATGATGGGACCAAGAATTTCCAAGTTTTTCCATATACTTGGGTTAGGGGATGTGATGAAGGCAAAAAATCAACAAGAACTGTTGAGTATTCCATTGAAAGTTCCTTGACATCCGTTCCTTTTTTTTTTCATTTCTACTGTCGCCACCTTAGTGAGTGAGTCTTGAAGCCTCAGTCATCTGTGGTTTCTCCTATTCTCTCCCACATCCAATCAGTCACCACAGCATAGAACTACCTGGTCTGAGCAACTGTTTGCCTCTGCAACCTTCTTTTTAAAAATGATCTTATGTCTTAACATCATTTTATGTCCAGAGTTATCCCTCTCCCCTCTTTTTCACAGGGAGCTCCCCTTGTAACAAAGATTAAAAAAGGAATAGATCACCAAAAGTAACCAACACAACAACAGAATCTAATAGTATATGCAACAGTCCACAGCCACCGCCCCTCTTCTCTGCAACCAAGGGAAGGAGGTACATTTTTTATAATCCTTTCAATTCTCTCTTTGTAATGATTCTTGAATCCATTCATTCCTTTCCATCACCCCTACTACTATCCTAGTCTATCTGTATTATTGCAACAACTAGAGTCTTTACTACAGGACCTTTAACTACTGCCCCCATTCTTCATACAAGTTCCAGATTCATTTTCATAAAATGGAAATTTCATCATGTAAGACTTGCTCCCCACCTGCTCACAAATCTTCAAAGGCTATCCCTGAATTTACTCTACCTGCCATTTCAAGACTCTAATATAGGTCACAAACTTAGAGCTAAAAGGGACCTTAGAAGTCATCAAGTCCAATATCCTCATTTTATAAGTGGGGGAACTGAGGCTCAATTCAATAATTCAACAAACATTTATTAAGTCCCCACTATGTGCCAGGCACTGTGCTAAGTGATGGGAATACAAAAGAGGCAAAAGACAGTTCCTGTCTTCAAGGAGCTTATCATCTAATGGGGAAGACAATATGCAAATGCATATATACAAAGCAAGCTATGTATAGACAATGGAATTAAGAGGGGAAGGCTTGGGGAAGGCTTCCTAAAGGAGGTGGGGTTTTAGTTGGGACTTAAAGAAGCTAGGAAGGTCAGCAGTCAGAGCAGAGGTTAGAGAACATTCCAATCACAGGGGACAAGCTAGGAGAATACCCAGGGCTGAGAGATGGAGTGTCTTGTTCATTGAACAGCTAGGAAGACAGTGTTATTGGATTGAAAAGCATTAAGAATACTGTGGGGGAGGGGGAGGGGTTATAAAGGGCTTTGAATGCCAAACAGAAGATTTTTGTGTTCTCCTGGAGGCAATAGGAAGCCACTAGATTTTATTGAGTAGTGAGGTGACATAGTTAGATCTGTGTTTTAGGAAAATCACTTTAGTAAGTAAATGGAGAATGGGTTGAAGCAGGTAGACTCACCAGCAGGCTATTGCAGTAATCAAGTGAAATGATGAAGGCCTGCACCAAAGTGGTAGCAGTGTCAGAGGAGAGAAGGAGGCAAATCCTGGAGATGTTGTAAAGGTGAAATCAAGAAGCCTTGGCAACAAACAGCTTAGATGTGGGGAGTGAGAGATAGTGAGGAATCCAGGATGACTCCCTAGGTTGGGAATCTAAGGGACTGGGAGGACAGTGTGACTCTCTACAGTAGTAGGGAAAGTAGGATAGGGGAGGGTTTAGAGGGAAAGATAATGAGTTCTATTTTGGACATATTGAATTTAGAATGTCTACTGAACATCCAATTTGAGATGTGAGTTAGGGGGTCAGCAGAGAGATTGGAACAGGAAAGGTGGATGTGAGAATAATCAGCATAAAGATGTTGATTAAATCCATGGAAGGTGATGAGATCACCAAATGAAGTAATATACAGAGAGAAGAGAAGCTTTCCAAGATTACGGAGCTATTAAGCGGCAGAATGAAGAATTGAACCTGGATCATCTGACTGCAGATGCAATGTAAGTGATAGTATAAGAGCTCCACTTTTCTGATCTATGGGTCCTTCTATCTGGGACAGTCTCAATTCTGGCATCAGACAGCAATGTTGTCCTCTCCTCAGATCATCACTTCTATGAACCATGGCTACATCTATTTCCTTACAAAATGCAGTGACATCAATATTAAGAACACTATGATCATCGGTGGTAATAAATTGTACATTACAGTCATTACAAGCATTTTGTGTGCCAGTAGGTAAGCCTATAAACTTTCTCCTAAAAACACCTTTGTGTTCAGTGAGGATCAGCAATGCTGGCCTTCTGGCTGTACCATCCATGATATTCCATTTCCCAACTCTGCTCCTTTTTGTTGGCTATTCCCCATGTTTGGAACATTCTCCAACCTTCTGGATTGCTTGATTTCCTTCAAGACTCAGAACTAACTCCACCTTCTGAAAGAGAGCCTTATGGGTCCCTCTTCTATGCCAACCCTATGCTTAGTGCCCTCCCTCCAAGACGGCCTCTCATTTACACTGTATATATTTTGTATGTACATTTTGTGTGTGTGTGTGTTGTTTCTCCCATTAGAATATTAGTATGTAAGCTTCTTGAGGGCAGGGGCTATGTTTTTGCTTTTCTTTGTGTCCCCAGGGCTTAACACAGTTCCTGGCACACAGTTAAGCCTTTAACAAACACTTGCTGACTGACTACAGATCTCACAGTGTTTTCTTTGAACCACACTGCCTCCACAATATGATTCTTTTCTACCCATCACGTCAAATCCTTTCCCAACTTCACCGCATAAAATAAATATTTACCAAACTCTATGCTAAAGTCAGGATTTACAGACAGATACTGCATAAAACAGGATCATGACTCTCAAAGGTCAGGTTGGTATCCTCAGTGCTCCTTAAATGTGCCATACTCATTCTTCTCTAAAAGCCTTTGCTCATGAAGAATGACTTCTAGCTTCTGTCTACATCCCTAAATGCTACCAAGGCTTCTGCCTCTAGTCTTAGCTCCTCCATTCAGCCTTTGTCAACCACTCTAAACCTGAGTGATCTACCTTCTTTGCCAAACCTCTATAGCACTCATTGCCAGCACCACTGATTTTGGCCTTTAGCTATATGCTATTTGTGTTGCTGTTTAATTATTTTGTCTTCATATCTCTTGTCTACCTAACTAGAATGTGAGCTTTTTGAAGACATTGGCTCCTAAGCCAGGCTTAACTTAAAATAAGGACTAAATATCCAAGATGTACTCCTTCCTCCTCTTTGCCTTGCACATAGTATCATCATAGTGTTGTAGATTTAGAGCTGGAAGGAACTTTTGAGGCCCTCTACTCTAACCCACTCAGTATACAAATAAGGAACAGAAGCTTTGCAAGTGACTTGCCCAGGGTCATATAGCTAGATATTATGTGAGGAAGGATTTAAAGTCAAGTCTTCTTGATTCTAAGTCCAGAATTCTATCCACTACACCAAGTAGGTACTTAATAAGTGCTTTTGAATTGAACCAATTTGAATGGATGAATGAATGAATGAATGAATGGCAACTTCTATGGCATTCAGATTAACATGCCTATGGAGAACCCAGACTTAGGCCTTCCTCCCTTTTGTCTCCTAAGGCTCCAATGAAAATCTCCAAGTAAACTCTAGCAGTATATAGCCCTTGGTTCCATGGGATAGGGCCTATATGGTCTTTTGTTCCTATGAATTCAAAAATAGTCCATCTGCTACTTTACATTTTTGACAAGCCCCCTCTGAAGTGCTTGTCATTGAAATACTGAGAAATGTTCTGGAGAGAGATGGATTCAGTTCTTATTAAAGATTGCATCTCTTTTGTTTTCCTCTGTTGGCAACCCTGCCAAAACACAGAATAGAAAGAAAGGTTTGGCTATGAGAGGTAATTAACCCATGTAATAAGAGCAATTGGTTTATAAACAACCAAGGGTATGAATGAGGCAAAAGTTGCTAGGGAAATATTATATGTGAGGACTTTATGGGAAGAAGATATCCGCCAAGGAATAAGGCCAAAGAAGTCTTGAGTCACTAATGGAAAATTTTTATGTGTGCTTATTGGAAGTTTGGGGGGAAAACCCAAAACAACCAAAAAAATACAACATAGCACAATGCTATCTCAGGCTTCACACGAATTGCATTATGACACAAAGAAAGACATGAAAGAGAGGTTTAAATTGAGAAATTGATTGGGTTTCATTTGATTTCAGTTCCCACTGTGCCAAAGACTATCATTTAATGTTTTAAAGGATTCAAGAACCACAGGGATAGATAGAGTGGAATCCAGACTTCTGCCTTCTGGCAGACCATCCCAGAAACAGATCAAGAGATCTGAGAAACCCAGTTTGGGCAACTTTCTTGAAGACTCCACAACAGTTTTTAACATTCATTGATAAAAAAAAATGTTGCTTTTCTGCTTTTTATCTAAATCTCTCTTGCTATTATTAATTAACTTCTGCTTGTTCTTGCCTTAAGGAAGACAGAATAAATTCATACATATATTCAATATACCTCATATTTACTTGAACAAAATTAAACTCATCATCTTCCCAAACCTGTCCTAACATTACTGTTTTTGTTGATGGTAACCTAGGATCAAAAATTGAAAATTATTTTTGACTTTCCTCTCTCTCATCCCACACATTCTACCAACTGCCAAATTATATTGATTCAGCTTTCGAAATATCTCTTCTATCAAACTTATCCTCTTCACTCACACTGTTAACACTCTGGTTCAGGCCCTCATTGCTTCTTATCTGAACTATTATAATACCCTGATAAATGGTTCCCCTACCTTAGCCTCTCTGTTTCGTTTTCCAGATAGTTGCCAAGTTAATCTTTCTAATGCATAAGACTGAACATGTCACTCCTCAGTTCAAAAAACATTCAGTGGCTCCCTATTGCCTGTATGATTTAAACAACAACAACAACAACAACAACAACAACAACAATACTGTAGCCTAGAATTTAAGGGTATTTGTACTCTGGCTCCAAACTGATGTGGCAACTAAACTGTGCTACTCCCTGTTCATAAAAGCCCTGTGTTTTTATGCCTCTATGCTTTGGTTATGTTGTTCCCTGTGGTTGGAATACTCTTGTGTTGTTGCTGTTATCCAGTCATGTCAGACTTTCAGGATCCCATTTGGATCTTGGCAGAAATGCAGGAGTGGTTTGTCACTTACTTCTCCAGCTCATTTTACAGATGGGGAAACTGAGGCAAATAAGATTAAGTGACTTACCCAGGGTCACACAGCTAGTAAGTGTCTGAGAATGGATTTAAACTTATGAAGGTGAACTTCGATCTTCCTCATCCTGCACCCAGCACTCTATCCACTGAGCCATCTAGCTGCCCTTGGAATACCCTCCCTCCTCATATAAGCCTTCACCTGCTAAGCTCCTGTCTGTCTTTTAAAACCTAACACAAATGTTAATACTTTCAGCTACCTTTCTGTGCTAGGTGCTAGTGTTTCAAAACAAACATAAATAATTATACATATACAGTAATAGCTATAATAAAAATAATCTAAGGTTCATCTTGGACCTTATAGAACACTTTGCTTACACACTTTGTTATGCACTTGTCATGTTTTATTTTGTATTGTCACTATTTGTATATATGTATGATTATTTCTATTGCTTGTGTATTTCCACCTGGTTTGGCATATAGCAAGTGCGTACTAAATGCTTATAATTGAATCAAATTGAACCTGTTATTTCTCCTTACAAGATATAGGCTTCTGAGAACAGGAACAGTGTCTAATCTAAACTCAGTATCTCCCCTAGATCCTAGTACTCCTCAGCCCTTTCTAATCTTTCAACAATATATGTTTTCAGCAATGAGGGCTCTTATTTTTCCTACTCAGATGGCAATCCTTCTATGACTTATTAGGCGATCTTTGAGAGTAACTGTGTTGGAAAAACTAATTATCCTGCACCTACATTGGTGATGAGCTTCTCCAGATTGGCCTTCAACAGACACAATTTGGCATATAAGGTACCTGACATGTAGTAGATGCTTGCTAAATACTTATTGACTGACTGAATTGGATTTACATTTTCTAAATTGGGAGACCTCCCCCAAACACACACACACACACACACACACACACACACACACACACACACACGCACACACACACACATACTCAATATATTGGTGGGATGATATGAAAGAATCCAGATGATCAAAGCTTATCTTATTGGTAGGTATGATAGCATAATAGCTAGAGAGACCTCTCTGCCTGGACCTCTATCATAGTTCATCCAAACTTGGCTTGTCAAAGCCTGACTCATGGCTAGAACACTGGAGTTGGAGTCATCAGGACCTAAATTCAAATCTTGCCTCAGATACTGGCTGAGTGACCTCGAGCAAATCATGTAAGCTCTATTTACCTTAAGCTCCTCCTCTATGAAATGGGAATAATAATTGCTCTTAAATGACAGGATTGTGTGAGGATAAAATGAGATATGTAAAACTTAAAGCACTATACAAATGTTAGCCCGAATTAATGTTGTTGTTGAATGAAACCTTTCATCCCGCAACTTCAGAAAAGGTTAAAAATGAAAATCCTCTTAGAATCAATCACACAATGGCTCAAACTCACACTGACATGTATATGACAGACATTAGATCTTTCATCCAAGAAGGTCTTATAATGGGGGAGGTCAAAGAGATCATGAAGGCACTCATTACCTGAATGGAGTAGAAACAGCATCAAAGAAAAGGAAGAATGGGATGCAGAAGAGAAATTCAGGGGATCCTAAAGACTTTTGCCCTTTTCATACTTTTGCCCAAGGACTGACCCTGAAAATGCAGAAAGTTAATGAGTAAGAGGTTAAAAGAACAAAATATATACAACTCAGCTAGGAAAAACCAAGAGGAAGAGGGAACATAACAGGATATTATTGTAGTGGATGAAGATGAATTGTTTTGCTTGATCCAAGGGGTCCTAACTAGGAGGGGAAAAAATGAGGCTATCAGAAGCAACTTTCTAACAGTGAAGTCTATTAGATTGTTAAATAGCTTTCCAAGGGAAGTGGTAGAAGTAGAGTCCCTGGGGACATATAAAACTGGACTGGATAAAGAATCAGAAATTATGTTTGTCAGGCTTGGAAAAATCCCACACTGGCAGGAGAAGAACTAGATGACCTAATAGACCTCTTTCATCTGTAATTTCTATGATTATATGACTAACTTCTTTAACGAGGGCAGTTCAGTGGTTCAGTTTCCAAAGCAGAAAATAAACTCGTGGAAGGATGGAAGAACCCAAGTCCTGACCCCCCTCAGCTGCCAGGCAGAGTCAAATTGGTGGGTTGCATAATAGCGTACTGAAATGCAATTCTTCTGTGTGAAAAGGGGGAGCTGGAGAGATTGGGGGGGCAGAACCCCAGTTTTTTTCTACTCTTTCTTTTGTGCATTCACTGTACAAAGGTTGTCACAGTGGTGGCCAAACTGTGTGACCACCAAATACAAACTTGTGGGGTGACATCTGTTTTTCCCTAGGCAGGCATTAGAAATTACAGAGAGAGTGTTGGCTGGTGGTAAAAGCCCAGGCCAGGGAGTTTGTGCTCCTTCTTGCTCAGCCATTGATTTGCTTTGTGATCTCAGGAACATTCTTTATCCTTCTCATATTGCCCGCTCTCTTCAATGGACCTAGTGTTGTCCAGCCATTGGGAGTATAGGGAGTGTAAACCAGCATTTGAAAAACCCTAGGAAAGTTTCTGGCTATTATAAATGTTGAGCCCAGAAATGCAAGGCCTAATGACTGGTCTGATTTGGATCTCTAAGAAAACCCTGGTTGGTATTTTTGTGATTTTTTGACCCTTTCTGTAGCCTTTTATACATCTCTCTTTACCAAATGTTTTGAGACACAGATGGACTTACCTCTAAGCCTTTATTTTAACATGTCTGCAAATGAGACTCATGGGGAAAGGGATATGAGTGCCTAAGGTCCCAAGAATATAAGGGGTACAGACGCTGTTTGAGGGAAAACTAATTGCATTGAAAAACTACTTCTTAGCACCAGAAAGGCAGCATAGTAGAGATATTTTTTGAAGAAAGGTAGGGAACCAACACACTCCACAGTCAGGCAAAGTATAATGAGAAAAAAATAGCTTGTCACATCTATACTAGGTCATCTACCATAATTCAATTCTTCTTCCCCTTTCTCCCAATCCCATGTCATCTCTACCTTTCCACTACACTAAATAGTACTTGGCTGTGGTTCTATACAAAATAACCTAAATTGGAATGGGGACTGTGGGCACAGAGGACACTGTGACCATAGGTACCAAAAGGAGAGGAGAAAGTCTGACCATTGCTTCTGCTTTAGTTCCTGGAGAAGGTGGCCCTGGATCCCAGGAGTGGGGTGGGGTGACTTGAGGTAGTGGGTTATTCCGTAAGGCAAGAGGATGACAAGCCCAGGCTAGGGAATTAGTACTTTTCACTCTCTCTTTGGCTTGCTGTGTGATTTCAGGAACATCCCCATATCCTTCCTTCATTGGTGCTCTTCATAACGGGCCTAATGTTGTCCAGCTGTTGGAAGCATAGGGAAAGCAAACCAGTTACTACCACAACAACCACCAGAAACAGCCCTTCCCACTCCCAAACATAATGTAGACACTCAAGGGTAAATCCCCCTTCAGTCCATACTAGTTATGGCTCTTTATAAAATAGAGCTTATAGTAAAAAGGTACAGTGTACTTAATGTAAAGGTGTGAGTCAACTGAGTTAATCATTCTACCCCACTTAAAGTACCTAACAAAATACTCTGAACACTGCTACTTTTATCAGGTTAGAACATCTCTATTCAATCAATCAAAGACATCAAACCAGTGTACACCCTATCACACCCTGTCTATCTTCAGTAAAACAGCAAGTCAGTTTGGAAGCCAGCTTTCAAACGTCTGGCAGCTTAGAGAAGAGAACAGTTCCATCCAAGGCCCCTGAGAGAAAATCACTTGGGAGAAAGGCGAGGAGTTCATGCTGTCTCCTCCCCCATCCATTGATTTGAGGATGATCCTATGAACTTGAGAGGGTTGAAGAATTTGGACTTCTCATCAGCATCCTAGCAGGGTCCAGGGAACAGCTGTGATTGGTAGAAGTGTCTGCAATGAGAGATGGGGAAAACTAGACTTTCTGAGGAAAGTCAGTTTCAGGATTCTACAAGGAGGCTAAGGGGAAACTCTTGAGTGCTCCAGGAAAGGGACTTCCAGGAGAAGTGTTATCCCCTCTGCTTCATGATCTAAGCTTAAACCCATTTGTTGGCTAAGTTCGAGTCCATTTTGCCCTGCACTTTGTATGTGCTTGTGGGAGAACCTTTGTGGCGAATGTTTTAGGCCCAAACATTCTTAGTACACCACCTTAGTTTAAAAAAAAAAACCTTCTAAAAGCTAATTAAATCTAGCTAAGCAGTTGATATCAACTTATAATCAATGTTGAACATATACTGATGGTGGCTACAGCATTAGAAACTCCCCTCCCAGTCTCTAAGAGTCCCCTAGGACCCTGAAGAGAGGAGCAGCCACCATTTTCTAAGGGTCCAGTGGGAATAGGGAAAGTAGCTCTAGAGCGCTGCTCTGAGGATGGTTACTCCACCCTTACAGACAATTTGGAGGCTATGCCATGCCAACATTTCTGTCCAGAGATAGCTTTCCTCATCAAAAAGTACAAAAAAGAACTCTTACTAACTTATATGGCACACCACACAAAGGCTTATGTTCGCAGTTCTGTTACACTCAGCCTCAGATTAGATGTTTTAAAATCATTTATTCTTTTAGAATTTTTAGTCACCATCATTCATAGGTAGATTCCACTTGGGAAAAACCTTTCAGGACCAGGGCTTAGGTCCTTGGGAAAATGCTAGTTTCCATGATAGAGGCATTATTTCTAAAGCACTCTGATGATAAAATGTGATATGAGTATGAAGATCTGGATTCATGTGCTGCCCATTTATTGTTGATTGCTGTCTGATATTTATTGAGAAGCTACAATATTTATAATTGATTTGTATACAATCTGAGGCATTGATGTGGAATCCAACAATATAATCTCAACTACTAATTATAAAAGCAATTATTTTCCTGGAAACTACAGAACAACTTCAGTTTTATGGTTGCATTATGGTAATCTAGCAATGCATTTTCATGATGTCTTTCCTTTGACTATTTAGGTGCTTGGAAAATGATATTTCTTCAGAATAGAATTTTGGGAAAAAAACATTCTATTATGTCTTTGGAAAATGAGTTTAAAAGTTGTGGGAAAACATAGTCTTCTACATAAATTAATTTTTTGCATGAAAGTGACATTGTCCAGCTGAGCCCCTAGCTCCATCCCCAGGTATTCAGGTTGTCCCGGTATTTTAGCCAGACTACTGTAATTCAAGAAAAACCTGAATTGGCCCAAAATAATAATAATGATAAGGAAAAACATCTTTGAAACAAGTTAATCAATTAGAATTTATTAAGTGCATACTGTGTCCCAAGGACTATATTAGCCATTAAAGATAACAAGATAACAATGAAATATTCCTTTCTCTAAAGTAAATTACGTTCTATTGAGGGAAATGCCATGTACACGTACACACATACTCACACACACATATTATACAAGGTGATTTAGCAGCAGAGCATCAGGAAAGAACTCTTGCAGGAGGCAGCATCTGAGCTGAGCTTTGACAGAAGCTAGAGATTCTAAAAGGTGAAAATGAAGGTGGGATGTATTCCAGGCAAAGGGAAAAGCCTGTGTAGATGGACAATGATGGGAGATGATCAAAGACAAAATCACACTTAATTATTTTATTTAAAGAAAATGCACAGTAATGAGACATTGCAATTATTGTCCATGTCTCTACTTTATTCACAGGATGTGGGCTTACCAACTTTCCAACCCAGTGGCTACCTCTTGACCTGGTAGGATTTCTTTAAAGGGTAAGACATAAGATAACCTCCAGAATTCATTTAATCCCTTTGTGGTACATACTGATGAAAGGGCTGTAGCTGGCATTTTCTCATCAAAAGATTTTTTTTACTTGCTGTTGATTTATAAAACGTACCAAGTTAGGCTCTCTACAAAGTGAATTATAAGATAGGACAGTACACTTTTCCTCTGAGGCCTTAATATTTATTCACTACAAAAGGGCTATGTAATCATCATGGGACCTCAGAATCATAGATTTCTAACTACAAGTGACCTTAAAAGACATCTATTCCAACGCTTTCATTTTACACATAAGGACTCTGAGACTTGGGGCTTATTTTGTTCTATTAGAAGATACACTGAATTAGGATAATTCCAACTTTGAATCTTTTCAAATTAAATTGGAACTTGTCATATTGAGGGTTTCCCTCCCTATACCTTGATAAAAACAAACAAATACGCAACAACAACAATTCTCTCCTCTTTCTCTATGGCAAGATACTTTGCCTCTCCATAAATGCTTTAATCAGTTTGGAGCATTGCTTTAAACGTTTGGTGTGTACTTGAGAGTTTCAAGCATCAAACAGACTTTAAAGTGGCTTTTCCTGTTAACATAACTACATGTAACCAGCTGGCTATGCCAAAAGTGACTGACTGATGGCAGCAGTGCCAGGTAGGATTGGGTTTCAGCAGCAAAGCAGTGATCTCTTTGATGGTGCTACATTTTTTTCTCAGTCCTCTGTTCATATTTGTGTGTTTCTGCATGCGCAAGTTTGAGAAGATCAATTTGACATCTTGTAAATCAGTTTGCATTATTCGTGATAATACTTACCCTTTATTATAATTACAGAGAGTCATGGGAAGGTTCAACTGTTTCATTAGTTGACTGAAAACAACAAAGTCTAAAGTTTCATTAAAATCAGATGTAATGTTTGTGTTCCAAGGTCAGCTGGAAACTAATAGGAATAATTTAAGCCATAATACCCCAACTGAGGCTGAGCCATGCTAATCATTGTGCAGATCATACTGGAGTGGTTCTGAAAAAAACATTTCACATCCTATTTCTCCCTCATTAACTATACTGAAAACCAACTTTATAAGAGGAAAGAATTAATCTATAGCAGGGGTGGTCACACTCCAGGGCCTCAGGAACCACTCACAACCGACCCTCAGCAGCCAGGAGCCGCACGTAAGTGAGTGTCACGAGATTGGAGAGCTGGGGGTTTTTTCCTTTTTCCTCCCTCTTTTTCCTTTTTCACTCCTCTCTTTCTCTTCTCCTGCTCCCCAAATAGCAACAGTCAAGGGGTCAGGGGGTTCTGAGAACAGCCCAGTGCCTCTGGAGAAGTAGCTGACCTCCCCTGGAGAGGTGGATGTGGGCTAAGGAAAGAGTGTGGCCTGGCCAAGGAGTATCTTTGTCCTTGGATGCCTCTCTTGCTGATGGACTAGGCCAAGTAAAACTTCTCTCAACTGTTCAAAGTACTTTATGGGAGCACAGTGCTTTGAATCTCTAACCCCTATACCTGGTGATATTTTAGAAAGGAAGAGCAAAAAATTAGGAGTCCAAATGACCCTGCTGGGATTGCCTTCTCAATGGAGGTGACACTGTTGATCTAGTAGGTCACTCTCCTGTCTCTCTTCTATTCTTTGAATAAAATCAAACAGTGAAACAGATCGACCATGGCAGAACAAGGGGGTAGACTTTTACAGAATTTCCCCTCTAGGCTAATAGCTTATAGAAATGATCATTGTAATCCGACTAATTTACAGAGTTTTAACCAGTAATGGGAATGAAAATGATTTTATGGTAGAAAATCTGTATTGTGAGTAAACTGTTTTTTTTTCCCCCAGAAAATATTTTGTATGGTGTGGGGTGTTGGAGGACTAGAAGACTCTAGAAATGCCTTTCTGTTCGAGGTCCCCACATTTTCACCACCCCTTTTAACAGGAAAAAGCAAAAGGTTTAAGTAATAGGCATTTTCCCCTTTGAATTATACAAAGATTCCTTGAGGGCTTCTAAGTAACACAGTTTAAGGGAATGTTCTGAGAGGAGGTTACATGTTAACCCAGTGGATACCAGAACTGGAATCAAAGAACTGCATCTGGCAGGAAGGAACTTGGAAGCTGCTGGAGTCTTTTAACCCTTGTGGCTGCACTTTGGAGCCCATGAGGTACTTCCCTCTTCTCTGTTTCTTTCTCTTCACTTGACCCACTTCTTCATCATCATCATCATCATCATAAACAACTAGCATTTATATAGCACTTTGCTTGCAAAGTGCTTTACAAATATGATCTCATTTTATCCCTACAACAACTCTGGAAGGTAGGTGCTATTATTATTCCCATTTTATAGATGAGGCAACTGAGACTAAGAGAGATTAAGTGATTTGCTTAAAGTCATGGAGCTGTTAAACATCTGAGACCATATTTAAACTCAGGTCTTCCTGACACTATGTCCAGTGTCCCATTCATTCACTTTTTTGCACCTTGGCCTAAACGTGTAATCGAAAGATAAGAATGAACCTGGAGGTTCCTCCCCTGATTCAAGGGCAGCTTTGGTCTGCAACAAAATCTTTGGACTCTACCTTAGCTTCATTATTATCCATTTAGATGCCCACAGAATGAGGTAGAATACACAATCTTTCCCACATGACCTGAGGCTAGTTCTCATCACTGAAGATCCTCTTCTGACTTTTGTCTCCCTCCTTAGATTGTAAACTCCTCCAGGGCAAGAACTGTCTTGCTTTTCCATGTATCCACAGCAGTTAGCCCAGTGCGTAATCTAGCAGGTGCTTAATAAATGTGTATTGACTGACAGACTCTACTGCCAACAGATATGGTGAGAAGATTATACTTAAAAAGAGAGAGGGCAGAAGTGTCTTAATTGATAGTGTGAAACCCATAGTGAGGAAGACCTATCTAGGCTCATGGGTTTTTTTGGTTTTATTTTGTTCTGTTTTTCTGATACATGTGGCCATGTGCCAGGGCAGCTAGGTGGCAAAGTGACTCAACTTCTTGAGTTCAAATCTGGTCTCAGACATTTACTAGCTGTGTGACCCTGGGCGGGTCACTTAACCTTGTTTGCTTCAGTTTCCTCATCTGTGAAATGAAATGGAAAAGGAAAAGGCAAACTACTCCAGTATCTTTACCAAGAAAACCCAAATAGGGTCATGGAGACACGTCTAAAATGACTGGACAACATAATGGCCATGTGACCTTGGGTGAATCCCTTCACCTATAGTTCTAGGAAACTCTCTAAGTCGCAGAGCAATTGTCTGTCTGCATTGGTAGAAGGCGTTTCCTCCTCGGGAGTTCCTTCTATGCCTGAAATCAGATCTGGATTAACCCCCACTCCCAAATTCCCCCCAAAAAGAGAAAAACTGGAAGAGAACTCAGAAATTATCTATCCAGAGTGAGAAGATTTTTACAAATGAGGCAATCAAGGCCTAATGAGGGGAAGAGACTTGGCCAAGGTCACACAGGTAGTAAACAATTGATCTTGATTTTAATTTACACACAAAATAAGAACTGGGGAAACCTTCTCCACATCATCAAACTTCACCTTTTCTTTTTTTTTAACTGTAGAGGGATGGAGTAGGGCATAAGGGGTTTCAAGAACCCTCTGTAAATTCATGAGAGAAAAGTTGGATAGAGAGTTCTAAGAGATTTATCTGAGTGGCTCTTATGGTCTCTTTCCAGTATTCATTACTCAATGTCAATATTCCTTTCTTTCTCTTGTTTTATAATAATTAATTGATTGTAATTCATACCTTGAAAACACGAGGATAGAATTAAGGGGGGAAATGGTGGATGAATTAAAACATTTTTAGAGGGGGAAGGGATTCTGACTCAGAAATAAAAAGATTTTTACCATTTGTTCTACGTAAAAATAGTAGAAAACTTAGGGTATTCCAGAGAAGTAGAGGCATGCATCACTTTACTATTAGCCTTTGTGAGTTCCATTGCCACCACTGAGATTCGTGACCCAAGTTGCTATGCAAAATCAGTTTTGTGGGTTTCTCATTCATCATTGTTCTGTGAAATAAGTAAAATCTAGAGGAAACTGAAAATTGGGTGCATCTGTCAATCCAGTCGAGTATCTTGATCTCACAATGTGATTCCCCACATGTGTGTGTGTTTTCATAGAACAAGTTTCCATATGACACCAAACTCTATCAATGCTTAGCCGATTTTTTATAGCTCCCTGTGGGTTCCACATACTCTCCCCTTAACAGAGCCAGAACAGTAGCTCAGTCATAAGAGATCCTGGCACCATGACAGTATCTATTTTCTTAAATTACAGCAAATAGGGATTTCAGGCATACATATGTCATCCCCATCTACATGTTTTTTTCTATAATAATGCTTGGCACATTTACAATACCTTTCACCAGAGATCTCAAAAACACTTAATAAACATTCATTCAGTCCTGTACCAACAGGAGTTAGGTTGCTATCAAGATGCCATTTAACAGACCAGAAAAGTAAGGCACAGGAAAGATGGTTCTCTGATTGTGGAGCTATGCATAGTTTAACTAATATGGGACCCAGTATGAATACTCATTTCTTAATTGCTTAGGACAGTAACCAGGGAAACATTCAAATATGAAAACCAACAGGTGTATAAGAGGGTGGAGAATAGAACACAGTGTTTGGGGAGAAAATGAAATAGGTTTCTTTGGGTAAAGAGGGAAAAGAAGTTCTTCATACATCACCTTGGGGATGGAGCCCTGTAATCCAAAGTTCACACAATGAGTTTTCAGGGACACTGTACTTGACACTAAGTGATATCAGTAGCCCTATTGATAATATGCATTCATGACAATATGTAGTGAATTATTCCATTTTTTAAGTTATAATTAGTTATCAACAAGCAAAAATCATACAAGTGGTGTCACTGAAAAACCTACATTTGAACAAGCTTGTCATTTTCTTTCTAGGGATTCTCCAAAAGTATTTTCTGAAAACAGAAGTCACCATTGCCTAGCAATCCCAGGGGAAAAATTGCTATAGAAAGTTTTCTTCTACTTTTTTTTTTTGTTTGGAGGGGAGAGTATAAGGGGGCAGGGAACTTTTCCATATATAACAGTAGCTCTTATGCCAAAAGATTGTTTTTCCCTTAAACTCAGAGTCCAAAAGGTGGAGATTAGAGAAAGCTATCTTGGGGATGCCTGGAGGGCCTAGAAAGTTCACCAGTAATTGGGCGAGAGAGTCCCAATCAGTTCCCATAAACCTATTAAGAGCCTTGATAGCCACCAAGAGGAGTGTTGGACTGTCTTACAAAAGCAATTCCCTTGAACCTTGATGAAGGAAGAGGAGGAGGAAATAAAAAGAAAGTAAGAGGAGAAGGAGAAGGCAGAGCACAGCATAACAAAGATCAAGCTGATTACTACTGTTCTTGAGGTAGGGAGGCATTTATTCTTCTCTCGGAGCTTGGACTTTTGGAGAGGATTCTAGTTCCTTAGTGTGCTGTTTCTTATTCAGCATATAATTACACTGAGTAAAGGACTCTTACAGTGAACCCTTATATGAGCAAATCTTGCACAAATCAAAAGGATTTCCAAGGCCCTCCAGAGAGCCCCAAATGTAACCCTATATAGTAGAATTCCACTTCTTATGTTGTCAATCTATTGAAATTTGAATTTCTTTCAATAAGATTTCACCATAATTAAAAATCAGCGCGTATGTGGAATAAATGCAGAAGCAGAAATCATTCCTCAGTTTTTTCAGAAAAGTGACAACTGTAACATTTAGAGGCTTAATATAATCAATTCCCCCCCTTTTTCTATTGAAGCAGCTTTTTATCAACCACAAATATGCTTCCCCACATGAGACAGTAACTGCCGTTTTGTGGATGTGTCATTACATACAGCAGAGCTGAAGCCATTGCCAAAGGGGCATCAAAGCTTTTAAGAAACGCTATTGATATACTCAGCTCATAGCAAAAAGAGAGACAGATAGAGAGGCAGAGACAGAAAGATAGACAGACAGAAAGAGACAAAGATAGAGAGAGGAGGAGGAAAGAAAGGAATGCCTTTTGGTTGCCTCTTGGCTTGGAAATCTGATATGTGCTGCCTCTCACACCAGTCTATGTGCTGTCTTTGACATTTCCTTTGCATTTCTACCCATTTCTATATGGTGGGTGCAAACTAAAGAAATTCCATTCCTAATTAAGATGGCCATGTTATATTGAATTTAAATATACCTACTTCATATAAATATATCTATTCTATCATCCAAGGTCTTGTGGGAGATGTATTCTGGAATAACCAGGAAAAGAACTGGGCTATGCTGCTCCCTCCTGTTTGGCCATCTTTGCTGGTCTCCCCAGCAGATTAATTCTGGACTAATCTTTAGGCATCCTATTGGTTAACTGAGGAGCATCTATGTGGATACATAAAATAGGTGATAGCAGTGTGATTTGAGGGATGCTTTGAGGTCCTGTCAACCCAAGAATATCTCCTTCTACCACCCTACTGCCCTCCTTCTTAAACTTATATTCTCACCATTGGTGCTATCCCTTTAGGTTAAACAATAAAGGTAGATCATTGTCTTTAGAAGATCACTGCAAACATGTACATGTTACCTAAGGAAGATGGAAGGCCCTGTTTCTCCTAGCTTTCTACACTCAATATACAGGAAAGTATTCAGAAGACAAGGGATCGTTTCCCTGTTTTGCTACTACCTATGTGATTCCCTTCATCCTGCACCAAGAGAACAGCCTAAACAGGCAGATAGCTAGAGTATTTAGTGCTCACTCTGGGTCAGGAACTGTACTAAGTTTTGAGGATACAAATAGAAGCAAATATGACAGCCCCTGCCCCTTTCAAGCTTAAATTCTAGTGGTGATAGGGAGACAACAGATAAAAGAGGAGCTGGAAAAGGAGGAGGGAGATGAAAGATGCCAACGGCGGAATAACAAGGCTAGAAATGTCCATAAAGTGTGGGTAGACACCTGGTACTGAATGAAAATCCAGAATTGTTCCAAGGGTTGAGTCCCATTATCAGGTGGAGAAGAAGTAGAAATGAAATCCAAGTGTAGACTTCATCACTGGAGATATCCTAGTACTGTTCTTTTTTAGTCCATTCCTCCTTATTAAAAGAGCTCTTTCTTCACTCTCTCCCTTCAGTCTAATTACAACACTGTGCTAATATGTCAACTACTTCCTTGGAAAAAGAAAAATTAACTCAACCCTAAGCACTGGGCAGACTTATTGCTGAGTGATGGGGAAAGAGAGGGAAGGAAGCCATTCTACAAAGGGATGGCAACCTCCCACTCTCCCTATGCCTGAGAGCTGGGTCCTAGTCTAGGCTCTGTCACTAATATGCTATGGAACTCAAGTCCTTTATTAATCTCTCAGGACCTTAGCTGCTACCTCTATAAGATGCCAGGTTAGATTATATGATCTCTAAGGTCCATTCCAAATCTTAATCCTGTGACTCTAGTTTACTTTGTCATTTTAAAAGGCACATGGACTCTACCTTGTTTCAGTGGAGGTGGGGTGGGATGGGTGGAATGGAGAAAGCACAGCAACAGCAACACTGGAGGGGCAAGTGTAGGATAGTATGGGTATCAAATTGGAGCAGGCCCTGAAGGCAGAATGAAAGCAGTAGGCCATAAAGGACAAATCCCAAGTGATGGGGCATCACAGACAGTCACTAGAGTGGGGGTTGTTTAAAGGGAGAGTGTCACTGAAAAATTCTCCTATCTAATTCATAATTCTGTAGGACTTGGATATATGTCCTGTGTGTGGTCTGGTAAAATTTGCTGATTTTTTAAAAATTAAATTTAGGTTTTTCAATTAACCAAAGTCTGACTTCTCTCCCTTACTTTTCCCTCTCCACAAATGAAAAAAAAAGAAAAATAAAACCACTGTAACAAATATGTATAATCAAGCAAAACAAAACCTTATATTGGCTATATCATTCATATATAAATGAATATTATTAGATTCATGAATATATATATTCATATACTCAATGCATTCAATATATGAATATATACACACATATGTACATATACATATACATATATATGTGATATAATATGTATATGTGTGTTTATGTCTCAATCTAATATATAATGGTATATGTGTGTGGTGTGTGTGTGTGTGTGTGTGTGCGTGTGCGTGTGTGTGTGTGTATCTGCTTTCTAAGCCAATCACTTTTTGTCAGGAGGAGGGTTGCATGTTTCATCTTCGTTGGATCATTACATTGATCAGAGTTCTCAAGTCTTTCAAAGTTGTCTGTTTTTATAATATTGTTGTTACTGTATAAATTGTTCTCCTAATTAGTCCAGTAAAATTTGAGTTAGCAAGTACTGGGAAATCAGTCTCAAACTGAGGTAGTCCTGGAGTTTGATTTAGTTCCAACAAAACTGGATTAAATTCCTACATCTTTTATAGGACCTCAAGAATCTAATCCAGAATAACCGTTACTTAGGCTTGCACCCAAATCCCTAGTTTCTAAAACCAGAACTTAGATTTTTTTTTTTTGCTGTATTCTTATACCATATCAGCAATTTCTCCATGGCTTTGGATACTCCAATATTCATCTCAATGTCATGGAATCATGACAACGTCAATGTGGATCATGACAACGTCAATATATGTTACCAAAAGGGCAAAGGAAACCTAGCAAGCCACTTCAAATCTCTGGGCTGCAGTTTCTTCATACATAAAAGGAGAGGGTTGGACTAGAGGGCCTCTACCATCACTTATAGCTCTAAATCTATGATTTTATTATATTAGAGTGGACGGACCTTAAGCAGCTGGTAGCATATTACCAAAGATGACATTGTGCATGGCATAAAATATACGATGGAGAGTGTCATGACTAGAAAATAAGATAGACAATCCTGTAGCAATGGTAACAGAAGGATAAGTCAAATTCTGTACTAGTTTGTGTGAAAAAAAAATAAAAAGAATCAGAGGAAAGCCTCCAGAAAAGAAATCCTATATGGAAGATCTATAGAATAATATGGACAAAAACCAAACAGGATGAGGAGTGGATAAGTTATACTCTATATTGGTGGAGTGAATAGACACATTGAAGAAATCATAGATCCATCAAAAGAAGGAGGATATTATATACTTCTGAGAGTGAAAAATGCCTTGTGTGTGATGAGTTAGAGTGGATTCCTAACATTTTGCCTCTTCCAATTCTACTACCTTCTCAATTGAAATTCTAAAAAGATTCCTACTTCATTATTTATTAATAAAATCATCCATTCATTCAACAGTTATCCATTGCTTGCCTATTAAGCCTAGAATTTCTTACTTCTAGTTTGACATTCTTATCCACTATAATGCTCCAATAGTCTAGAAGAGGAAGATTCATAATCATATTTATGATAAACCAAGGAGTCCAAGGAATCATAAGATAACAGAATTTGTCAACTGATTGTGGCTAAGTGACACAGTAGATAGAGAGCTGGGCCTGGAGTGAGGAGGACATGAGTTCAAATCTGACCTCAGCCACTTACTAATTGTGTGATCCTGGGCAAGGTCATTTAACCTCCATTTGCCTTAGTTTCCTCAACTGTCAAAATGTGAATGATATTTTTCAGAGTTGTTGTGAGGACAAAATGAAATAGTATTTGTAAAGCACTTAGCACACTACCTGGCGCATAGCTAACACTATGTAAATGCTTACTTTCTTCCCTGCCCTTTTCTATTTGGGACATGTTGATTTTGAGGTGCTAGCGTCCAAGGGAAGGGGTCAGCTAGGCTTTTGGAGATGTAGATCTTGAGTTTTAAAGAGATTAAAGCTAGAGAGGATTTGGGATCCATCTGTGAAGAGGTGGGGATAGATGAAAAATCAATGGAAAGAAAGAATGGAGAGTGGGAAGAGAGTAGAGGAGGGAAGGACCAAACATTTATAAAGTGACCACTACATGTCTGTCATTGTACTAAGTGCTATATAGATATTATCTAATTTGACAATTCAACAATAATGCCTACATTTAGGAAGTAGAAAGAAGATATGGATACTAAGGAGAAGGCAGAAAAAGAGTGATCACAGAACTAAGAGGAAAATAAGGATAGGTTGGTTTTACAGAAGCCGAAAGGAGAGTTTCAAGAAGTGCTTAGCATAGTACCTGGCACACAGCAGGCTCTTAATAAATGATTGTTTATTGACTGACTGAGGAGATGGTCATTAATAATACCAAATATGACAGGTCAAAGAGGATGAGAATTGTGGAAAAGTCATTGGATTTGAATAAGAGGATAGAATGTAAGGGGCTAAGTAGTTCTTGAATGATCAGGTAAGATGAATAAATGTATTTTTTCAATGAGTTTGTAAGTGAGGATAAGGAGAAAGATAATACTGTAACTGAAGAAGTAGCAAAATCAAAACGGATAGAGTTCTGTGTTTGTTTTTAGGATATGGGAAAACTGAGCATATTTGTATGTATAGGGGAAGAAGCTATTGGAGAGGGAGAAATGGAAGACACAAGAAAGAGGGTATGATTATGATGGAACAAGACCCTTATAGTCAGGATCTAGAATAAAAGCGGCATCATTAATCTTGGCAAGAAGGAACACTGTTTCCATGGAAATAGGAACAAAGGAAGAAAGGTCAGGTAAAGATAAAGAGATCTGGATTTGGATTGGAAGGAAGCTAAAAGAGCTTGTGTGAGAGGAAGAAAAGTCAATAGCAGAGTAAAATTTAAAGTTAGGTCAAGGAGTCGGGAATTATAGAGTGATGTTGATTGCATTGTTGAAATAAGTGACCATAAGTTCTGGGCTAATTAGGTAGGCATGGAAGCCAAAAGAGGGCTGATGGACTAGAAGAATTCAGAGGTTGAAGGAACCACAGGGTCATAAGATCATAGATTTAGAACTAGAAAGGTTCTGAGAAGCCATCTACTCCAACTCCTCTCTCCACTTTACGCACGAGGAAACTGAAGCCCAGATAAGTGAAATCACTTGGCAAAGATCATACAGGTCATAAGTGACAAGAGGCAAGATCTGAACTCAGATCCTCCAACTCCAAATTCAACTTCCCTTTCCCACCGTGGTACCATGATGTCTCCCTTAAAGACAAGTCTAAAAATAGCATCATAGAGTCTTAAAGCTAAAAAAGATATTAGAAGGCATCTAAGTCCCACTCACATCTGACGCAAAAGTCACAACATCTTCAACAAATGGTCTGTTAACATATTTGAGGCATCTAGGTAGGCCTCGTTGATACAGATCTAGATTTAGGATTACCAAGACCTGAGTTTGAACCCTGGGTCAGACATATACTAGCTATGTGACCCTGGGAGAGAAGTCACTTAACTTTTCACGTCCTCAGTTTCTTTATCTATAAGATGGGAATAATAATAATATCTACCTAACAAGGTCATTGTAAGGGTCAAATGAAGCTACATGTGTAAAATGGTTTGTCAACCTTAATAGTGCTATGTAAACACTAGCTATCATCATTGTTATTATATTGTAGAATGTAAGTTCCTTGAGAATAGGAATTATTTGGTTTTATTCTGTGATCACAACACCTAGTGTGGTGTGTTGCATGTAGAAGGTGTTTAAAAATGCTTGATGAAGGGGCAGCTAGGTGGCACAGTGGACAGAGCACCAGCCCTGGATTCAGCAGGACCTGAGTTCAAATCCAGCATCAGACACATAACACTTACTAGCTGTGTGACCCTGGGCAAGTCATTTAACTCCCATTAACACCCAACCAAAAAAAAATGCTTGATGAATTGAATCTTATTGACAATCTCTAGGAACAAGGGACCACCTCCTAAGGCTGCTCATTCCAGTTTGGTGCAGCTCTAATAGGTATCAAGTTTTTATTTTAATTGAGCTCTTTGTAAGCCCCACCCTTTTGTTCTAGTTCCACCGACTGAAGCCAAATAAAACAAGTCTAACTCCCCCTTTAAATATTTGAAGACATCAATCATGTACCACCAAAGTCTTCTCTTTTCTAGCATAAACATCTCCACTTGCTGGGGTTTTTTCTCTCAGCAAATCCTCATATGATATATTTCAAATTCCTTAATTATTCCAGGTACCCTAATAGGATTGAGGGAATGGGAGAAACTGAGGGTGTTGTTGCCAAAGGGGATTTGAGGACTTGAGGTCTTGGAGATGGGACAGCTCCAGGTGAGGATGAGGTCTCAGGTGTAGTAATATCCTGGGATGGTTGAAATGGAATGGAAGTAGAGGATATTAGAATAGAAATTTTTGAAGAATTGCAAGGCCAGAGCAGTAGAAGAGTCAACTACAAGGAGGATGAAGTTAGTCAGCCTGAGGCAGGGGATTGGATGGGAAAGAAAACTGTGAACCAGTTGATGATATGATTGAGAAAAGTGGGAAATTGTCCTAAGGAAAGTAATAAAAGAAGGTAGCATGGATTATGAAAGGAGAAAGACTGTTGCAGTATTGTCCTGGTAAATGTTTAGCTACTGGTTCTCTAAGGAAAAAAAAGTACACACTTTTAAGTTAAATCTGCATTACCAACATTTTCTATCTGTCACTTTCTTAAGTGTAGACAATCACCAAAACAAGAGATCAAGCCCTGATTGTGGCATTTGACAATTTCCACAGTGTAAAAATGTTTGCACTGAAAATTTAACAAATGTCTCTTGAGCTGGTTTGAGCTGGCTCCAGTACATCCCTTGCTAGTTTGATGGTTTGCTACTTGGTACTGAATAGACAAACAGGTACATTTCCTTGAGCTGCTTTGGCAACCAATCTTTTAATTGGGGAAGATGAGAAAATGTGTACCTGGAAAAAAATCTATTTGACTTCTTGGCAGAAAGTGATAGATAGAATCCATAGTAATCAATGAGAATTTTCCACATGTAATAAAGCAATATACACTTAGTTTATTCTTTTATCTAAAATTCTGAAACATATGAGTTTAAAATTGTTAATGTTATCCTAAGTAGAGCTAATAATTTTGGGTGGACTTTTCATTTCTCAAGATTTTTTTGGCTGTTCACACCAATCTTCTAAAGTCCATCAAAAACACTCCCCAATGGACTAGCAAGCCTCCGTTAAGAGCATCCAAATTACAGCTTTCCAAAAGAAACCCTAACCATAGGTAGAAGCAAAAATGCAAAAGGTGGTGATGTTTATGACATCATGGCTTGTTGGTATGAATATTAATAGACTGTGACAGATTCAACCGCATCGTGTCAATTGAAAAATTAGAAGAAGTCAGGGAGCTCAGAAGGAAAGAGGTTTCAACACAAATATCTTCCATAATTAGAAAATGTAGCAGGAAAATTTATGATACATAAGTGAAAGGCAAATAGATTTCTGTCTGATCAGCTTGAAAATTATCCTCATCATGAAAAGGGCGTCTTCAAACTTGGAATATAAAGATAATTACTTTTGTCCTTGAATGTACATTTTTTATGTAACACAGCTACTTTCAACTCCCCAGTCTTCACCATCTGTAGAACTCAATTTCCGTTTTCTAAAAAAATATTGCTGACATCTGTTTAAACCCTAATATCTCCACAACCATGTAGAATGTTAACCCAAGCTTGGTGTCATGTTAAATCACTTGAGTTTTAAAATAATATTAAGCTTATGGTACAGTTTCAAAGATACTGGCATTCAAACCTTAGGATGGCCTGAATAGCCAGCCAAATGAAGAGCTTAAGGAGGCATATATAAACCTCGAAGACATCTTAGGGCTAAGTTGTCACCTCATTGTGTTAGAGATTTTTTTCCCCAAATGGGAATTTAAAAAAAACAAACAGAAATCTTACAATTAGGTGATGTATTAGCTACCTGACTGGTTGTTAGAACCTCCTCAACTTGATTAGAAAAGGAATCAGCCTGATGTGTTCCCTTTAAAGATGTCTCCTGTGTCTTGGCTGTGGTTTATTCTGCTACTGCTCTGGGGAAAATTGTGAAATTTGTCTTTGGTACCCTACCCCCTCTTCTGTCCCTACCTTTCTCTGTCTTCATCTTATTCAGTTCTTACGTGAGGCATACAGTGTCTTCTTTTTACAACCTAGATCTTCCTGGACAGTTTCAATGGCTTGAGACCTCTCTCTTTTCTTCCTCTTCACCTCTTAAGAATCAATGACCATTTCATGCCAACACGATGCATTGGAATAGGAAAAATTCCCATCAACATGCTAATGACTAATATGCTATCCGGTCCAAGTGTGTCAACATTTTTACAGAAAACAACGTTTGACCTAAAAGAAGGGATTCCTATTGATTGAATTCTGGGTATTTGCATATGCCAACTGGTAGACAGATGCTTTTGGGCAGAGGGCTTGCTTGAAGCCCCTCAGATAACACAGCTTGGGAAGCCAACTACTTCAATTATGAACAAAAGTGGCTCGATCTATAGGGATAACAAGTGAGCATGTGGATAACAGGCTGGTGTCCCTTTTTAATATCCATTATTATACTGTCATACTGCTCCTTGAAATCAGAGGCTATTTAATTTTGTCTTTGTATCCCTAGTGCCTAGCATTTAATAAATGCTTGTTGACTGACCAATTGATCAGTATCCAGAGCTTCTAACCATTCAAGAACATACAAACTTTCCCCAAAAAAGCTAACCTAAAGACAGAAAAGATCCATTAGATTTTCTATATGCCCAGGTTGAATATTGTTGATTGTGTCCAAAAAGTGATTGGTAGCTGAGTTTTTCAGGAACTTATGTTTGTCTCTGGTATAGTTCCCTGGTGATATTAGTGCTTAGGATCTCCATGTTGAGTACTTCTGTAGTCCTGGCACCTATATGACACCACTTTTCCAAAGGAAACACAGCTACTGGCACATCATTTGTCCAAACCAATACGCTCACCTCCATTTTCTGATGCTGTGGAGTGATAAAAATTAAACAGTCCCTGATCTCAAGGAGCTAAAAAAAAAAAGTCTTCTAAACACTCAGAGAATGGATTATTTTCTAGTTCTTTCTCTCCACTCCTACCAAAACAAACTGGATTTTTTACTACTGGCTATAAGAATACATTAGCTACCACTGACCCTTTCACCTCTAATCAAAATGTCTACCACCCATTAGTGGGACTGGCAATGTCCATTACCAACAGACCAATGGACTAAACTGAAGACAATAGGGTCAATTGTTCCCAGAGTTAATAGATCTGATATTCTGGGAAATGTCATCTAATTTAAACTCTGACTATATGTACTACATTAAAGCTTTGTTCCACACGGCTTTGGCCACATCTTCAATCTATTCATTCCCATTCAGTCAGCCACTGTGGGATGCAGACACTCTTCCAGTCCTTCTTATGTGCTTTGTTTCAGCAAATTCTAACCATTCACTAAAGTGGTAGAGCATTTTTAAGTGGAAGTCAATTGGATGTAACTAGAAGTAATGGGATGAGATTGAGCAAAGGAAGATATTTATCAGTAAAGGACTCTGCTAAAAAGGTAGTGCTCATGTGTAATTAAAGCTGAACTGGACAGAATACTTGAGAGCTATCCTATTGTTAACAGCCTAGCAAGTGGGAAATTGGAGTAGTTGGCTGGCATAGTAAAGAAAGTGGCATGTAGGTTCATGAAATTTAGCAGCTGAGGTATGCAGCATAGATCTAGAGCTAGAAGAAATCCTAGAAAGCCCCTTTGTCTTAAAAATAAAGAAAACAAGACCCAGAGAGGTAAGGGGAGTTGTCCAAAGTCATACAGGTAGTAAATGAGAGAGTCAGGATTTGAACCCAAGTACTTTGACTCCAAATTGAGGGCTCTTTTCCACACTGGTTTGCATAGGAAATTCTACCAAATACAGTGATTGTTTGTAGTATGTAATAATCCATCCAACATCCAGGTGGTCTCACTAAGGGAATCGGGTGGGACAGGGGTGGGAAGTCACCTGCCTGAAATAAGTTTCTATAGAACTACTATTTTCAAGGATCTTAGAGTCAAACAAGACATGCAGCTGTTCAATGTAAGAAGAATTGGATCCAACCATTTTATAGGACCTAACTCTAGCCATGCTTCAGTTTCTGGTCATATTTTAGTGGGCAGTATATAGTTTAGTACATGTAAATAAGCTATAGTTATCTGGCTAGACCTCTTGGACCTACACCCTATACTTTAGAAAAATGTATTTCAAAGAAATTCAGAGAGAAAAAATAGCCAAAATCTCTATAACAAAAACTCTTTAGCCTAAGGTTCATGAATTTCTTTCCCCCCCCCAATATTTTTGATAACTCTATTTCAATATAGTTGGTTTCCTTTGTTGTCCTATTATATTTTGCACACTTAAAAACAATTTTTTTTCTGAGAAGTGGTATCAACAGATATAGATTAAGAACCTTTGCTTTAAAGGGTAAATTGATTCAAGAGGAATAGATGGCTCTGAAAACAAAAATTGGTCAAAATGGTTTCGATGAGAAAAAAAGGAGAGGAATATAAAGAAGCCAGTGGTGATGAAC
This sequence comes from Phascolarctos cinereus, assembly GCF_003287225.1. Classification (NCBI taxonomy): domain Eukaryota; kingdom Metazoa; phylum Chordata; class Mammalia; order Diprotodontia; family Phascolarctidae; genus Phascolarctos; species Phascolarctos cinereus. The sequence continues at coordinate 182,575,964 of NW_027556098.1, forward strand.
AGAGAGCTTTCTACTGATCTCAAATCTTAAAAGAAATCTACAAAAATTGAGATCAGGACCATTCAAAAGAGATCATCCTAACAATCTACCAAAAGTGGGAAAAAGTAAATGGAAAAAGAATGCCTATTGTCTAGACAAAGGATAGGTAAACTATCGCTTACTGGTGCTTACTGGTTTTGTATAAGCTAAATATGGATTATTTTTTTGCATTTTAAAGTAAAGTTTATTATTTTTAAAAATGCATAAACCATTTTCTCCTCAAGAGCCATGCAAAAACAACAACAACAACAACAGCAACAACAAAAACAGGAACCAAGCAAGAATTGGCCTTTGGGCCAACTTGTGAATTTTAGCATGAATCACCTTCCTGTGATACAGGATCTAGCAGCAGTAGCAGCCATGAGCAGACGAATTATGACAATTAGATATTGCTTGGGGAATTTTGTGCTGCTTTCCTTGCCTAGACCTTGCCATCATGGGACAACCCCTAGAAACTCTGTTTCCTCTCTGGTGATGTAGCTCTAATTTACTGACCCTCAGTTTAGACTGTGACGTGAAGTTGGGTAAAGCCTTCTGAATTAGTCCTGAGGACAAATCCAGCCTCTGACACTTACTGTCTGTATGACCCTGGGCATTTAACGTCTATTTGCCTAAATCCACTGGAGAAGGAGATGGCAAGCCACCCCAGTATTTTTGCCAAGGAAACCCCATAGACAGTATGATTCATGAGGTCTAAAGAGTCAGACATGACTGAACAACAACAGTAGAGAAAATGGAGGCAATGACTTACTCCCTACAGATAGATAATGAAGTAATCTCTGAACTGAATAGAGAAAACATTAGCCTGGATTCCATTTGGCAATTTTTTTAATACTTTAAATCACCCCCCAGATGTACCCTGATTAAAAAATTATTCATTTTAACACCTGTGTTTTCCTGATGATACTACAGTTATCCCTTCCACATCATGGGGGTTATGGGTGTGGTGCCTCCTTGAGCTGAAAAATCCATGTAAAATTTTTTGGCCCTCCCTTTGTACCAGAGAAGAAGCCTGATTTTTTTCTTTTTCTTTTGTGGGGTGTTTACAGTACTTTATCGTGAAATTTGGGTTGATATTATATACTATCCATATATTTTATGCATTTCCAAGTTTCTAAACTTTTTCCATGTCATTTGCTGCTTCCACAAAATTCCTTAAAAAATCCCTTTTAATTCCTTTTACTAACCCACAATATATCAAAACCGAGATAGGGAAAGTCATGAAGTGGAAGCAGTAACTGTATATGACTATAAATAACAGAACACCTCAATCTCCTAAGAATCAAGATTGTGCAAAATGACAAGGTATATGATGGGTCAATGGCATATTGTTAATGATGATATAAATACATGAAGTGATATAAGGAAAAATATGCTTGGAAAAGAAGGTACTGGCCCTATAATGAGATCAAAGGATAAGAAACAGGACAATCTGCGTGCCACACCGGTACCCAGGGAATAATGGAATCCCAACATAAGCGCTCCAGGTCACTAGGTTGATCACTTATCAAAGATTTAGAGGAAGCCATGAACATGACTCCCAAAGGATGAGAAAGTGCAGATAAATGGGTTGCAATCTGCATCACTGGAGTGTGACGTGGAGTTAAGAAAATGGGGTTTAGATCCTACCTAGGACATTTACGACCTGCACATCCTTGGATAAGTCACTTCATCTCTCGTCTTCATCTTGCTTATCTGTAAAATGGAGATAATAACACTTGTGCTACCTGCCTCCATAGTGTATAGATTGGGGAGAGTTTTGAGGAAAGTACTTTTCATACTCTAAAGGACTATATGAATATGAGTTATTATTACATCAATAAGATAACAGATCTATTGAAAGATGGAAGTGTATACAAAAAATAGAAAGGAGCAGCCAACCGATGATGTACACAAAAGGAAGGCGCCTACTTAAAAGGTATCAAGGAAGCTAAACTGCCAAATGAGCTAAGGCTGGTCAGCAAAATGGACTTTTAACCTATTTTTCAGGGGAGAAACAGATGAGCAGTGGAAGGTTGGATCTACTGCTTAAGGAAGATCTATCCAAAAAAATTCATGACAAGAAAATAGAACTACTTAACTTCATTCTTGCTTCCATTTTTTTTATATATACCAAAGCGACTAGAGAGAAAGAGAATAGTTTTCAAACTTAAAACTGTACAAGGGGCAGCTAGGCGGCACAGTGTATAGAGCACTGACCCTGAAGTCAGGAAGACCTGAGTTCACATCCAGCCTTAGACTGAACACTTGACACTTAACTAGCTGTGTGACCCTGGGCAAATCACTTAACCCCATTGCCTAAAAAAAGAAAACAAAACAAAACTGTACAACAAACCTTGTTGAGAAGGGATTAGAGCCCAAGATAAGTGAAGATAGTAGGACAATATTGCCTACTTTAAAGAAGCTTAAGTGGACAGGTCCAGGTGAATAAAATCTCAGAATACTGAAAGATATTGCTGATATTATAACCAAGATTCAGAAATTTGATGAATAGGGAGAGGTTCTGGGGGAAAAAAATACAAATTGGGCAAACATTGATGTGATTTTTTTGAAGGGAGAGAAAGTCTACATATCCAAGCCATTATAGTAGCTAGAATGGGTGTACTATGGGTTCCAGAAGTGTAAAAAAAAAAAAATTTGGTGCTATCCTTGAGGCAAAGAGGTAGGGTCTGTCTATGGCTTTTTTCCATATTTAGGACTGGATCTTTCTCCCCTTTTGTCATCATTGTTATGAATAGGGGACATTCATAGGTGTCAGTGTTGTTCTAGAGTCAAGGCTTATGCTCTTTCTAAGTCAATACCCATATACACCAAAATTAGGAGGATAAGCATTAATGTAAACTGTGCTCAAGGCCAATCCGGAGCTCCAGGAATAAAATTATTCTCAGAGAAGTGGTATTGATGAGATGTATCAGGCATCTGACACTTCAGATTATTAAGTTTGATGTTGATTCCCTAGCAAAATTCTAGAATTTATTACTAGATGGAAGATTCGTAAATACTTAGAAAAGGAGCAGTGATTACTTGGAGCCACCAAGAGTTCACTAAAAAGAAGCCATGCCAAATGCTTATGCCATTTTCCTGTTTGTTAGGATAAATAGACCTACAATAAGGGAAATCTTTTCAATTCATTTAATAAATAACAATAACAATGTAGCTGCTGTGAGCAAGGCATTATGCTAGGCACTAGGGAAGAGACAAAGATATCAGAGATATGATGTATCTTAATTTCAGTAAGTTATTACTAGAGTCTCTTTGATATCATTGCAGACAAGATGAGGAAACATGAGCTAAATGATGATAGGTGGGCTTGTAACTGGTTGAAGAACCATTTCCAAAGACAGATCTTCATCAACCTAGACAGATGAAAATATAGAAGAAAAGCTAATTAAATATATTGATGTCATAGATCAAGGAGGGATAGCTCATATTGTAGATGATAATATCAAGATTTAAAAATACCTTGGTAGGCTGGAATGATGGTCTGAAATTATTTTTAATGGTTTTTGGTCTATACTAGTGATTTCATTAGTTTAGACAGCTCCTATCATGAGATATATACATATACATATCTTGGCAAATTATCTATGATTTATAGTCTAAGTAAATTGTCCAGGGGAGGTGAGGGGTTAAACAACCTGCCAATAGTTACACAGTTAGTATGTTTAACATGCAGGATTTGAGTCCCAGTCTCCTAGACTCCAAGGGTGGTCCTCTATCCACTCTACCACATTTTTTTTCAAGATAAATTTAATTAAGATAATTATAAATTCCTACACTTAACATACAAAAAGCAAGCTGACTACTAAAATACAGGATGAGAGAAAAATGAGAAATGAGAAGTTCATGTAAAGACTTAGTTACTTTTAGCTTACCACAAAGTTCATAGGAAAAGTATGATATTTTATTGTTGTTCAGTCATGCCTGACTCTGTGAGTCAGGGTTAAGTGACTTGCCTAGGGTCACACAGCTAGAAAGTGTCTGAGGCTGGATTTGAACTCATGAAGATAAGTCTTCCTGATTTCCAAGACTAGTTTGCTCTATCCATCACACTACCTAGCGGCTCATATGATATGAATACCAAAACAATACAACAAAACCTAATTAATTCATAGGCTGCATTAATAGAAATATGTTGTTTAAATGAAGTGAGAGAATATCCTGTATTTGTAGATGACATTTAGAATGTTTGATTCACTTATGGGCATCACATTTTAAAGGGGGCATTGCCAAAATGTAGTGTAGTTAGGCTGTTGAAAGGTCTGAAAACCAATGTCATATGAAGGATAATTGAAGCTGGGAGGGTTCTTCTGGACAAAAGAAGATTTAGAGAATACTTGATGACGATCTTGAATAATTGAAGAGTGTTATGTAGAAGAAAGATTAAACTTATTCTGTGAAGTTCCAGAGGACAGAACTAAGATCAATGGATGAAATTGGCAAGGAGACTAATTGTGGCCCAATGTAAAGACAAACTTTCTAACTATTAGATCTTTCCAACAGTGGTACAGGCTAACCTGAGTAGAGCAGAGGATGCATAACTACTTGTCAGGGATGCTTTAAAGAGGAGTATTGCATGGTCCAAGAGGTTTGACAAAATGTTCTGTAAAGTCTCCCAAATGAAAAATCCAATGATTTTATGATTATATCTTTAAGTAGTTTTTCAAGAGGGAAGTAGAGTGGGAGTACATTCGGGAATTTGCAGGAGTATAAACAGAAATTTCAGTCCCCTCCTTAACTTCCAACTCAATTCAGTCAAGACATCTTTTCCTACCTTTGGCCCCTAGAAATACCCTGGATAGGGAGGGGGCAAGGAAAGGACAGAGAAGGAACCTTCTTCTTGGGGGTATCCACATGGACTCCTGGGATTGCTACACATATTGTTGTAATTGGTGTAATTAGCAACCAAACAACTGAGTTAAAGGGGCATGACATCTTTTTTTTTTCCAGAAGCATCATCCAGGAACAAAGACAGAAAGAGAGATTTCCAAAGCAGACTTCCTTAGACTGAAGTCCAATCTTTTGTTAGAAACTCATAGAGTACTAGGTTGCTAAGATAAGGAGAAAATAATCTTCTGGTAAAAACTAAATTGAACTTCCCCACTGAGCAGTATGAATCCTTCTACTTCTTTGTGCCTTGATTTGTCCAAATGCAAAGTGTGGGATAGCTGCTACTCATGTATATATGTCACTAGTGGACTGTGATTAATGAGTTAATGTCTGTGAAGGGTTTTGAGCTTGTTGGAAGAAAGGCGCTAGATAAATACAAAGTGTTGTTGTTATTATAGGGAAGAAAAAGTAACTGTTAGTTCTGGGTCTATAATTAGGGCCAAATATAGTGTCTGGTGGCTCTTATGATAGGATCTCTAAACAGATTATGGTCTACAATAAGCCTGTCGACTGAAAGGTTATAAAGGATGTGATTTTTGCTATACTGGGCAGAATCTTTTAGTTTTGAGTTTTGAGTTTTGCCCATTTTTTTTCTATTTTTAGACAAACTTGTAAGGAAATGTAGAACTTGTGAGAAGTGTTAGATCAAGAGCTTCAGAGACTGATAAACAGTATATTCATGGAACAGGTACAGCACAGAAGGTGTCAAGGTTAGCTCTGCAGCACAATCTCGGAGACGGGGAGTACAGAAGACAGTCCAGCCAGTTATTTCACTTACTTGATCCCTGACCTGTCACCCTTGTTGGGTAGAGAGCAAACAGCAGTGCTCTGATGGAGGCCTAGTCCTACAGCTTGGAAAAGTCAGTCCCATCAACCATCAGAGCACAAGCAACACAGATCCCTGTTTTCGGGTCTTAGCAAGTAAGTAAAGAAGGAAAGAATTTTAAAATGCTTCTTAATATGCTTATCTACTATGAGGCCAACTCATAATGGTCTAAAAACTTGAATGTTTTAACAGGTTTCTAATGGTAACTCTACCAGAGGTTTACTCTCTCTTTTTGGGCAAGTCACTTTACCTTTCTTTTCCTCAGTTTCCTAATCTGTTAATTGGGCATAATGACATCTTTCTTAAAAATATGAAACAAATTCCGAGATAGTAAATTCTTCGGCATGTACAAATAAAACCAAGCAGATGCACCTGAAATGCCTGTCTCGGGCGACTCTTCCAAGAAGTGAAGTCAGTTAAGTCATACCCTTTGCTATTGATCTAATAACATAGCTTTAGTGTTCTGTTTCTATACAGATTCCTCTTATTGCCTCATGAGAGTTGTACTTGTCAGTCTGACGTGATTGTACATGATGCAGTATAGATTACAATACCTGTTTCTTTGTGTGCTCATGGTTATTTTTTAGATTTGTTCTTTTCAAAGCTATAGTTTGGTTTGTTGATTTCTCAGACTTCGATTCTTTTGAAAATCTAAATATTTTTCCCATCTTAGGGTATAATTAAATGAAAGTGAGAAAAATCAGCAACATTGGGGTTCCAAGACTATTTCTTCATGCAATAGCTATACTTTCTCCAGATCTAATTTATAGGAATGAAATCTGCTTCAAAGGAGTTACAATGTCATTAATTTGCTTGGATATATCACAATCTTATCTACTTTAAAAAAAAGAAGAAGAAATACACAGCCATACATCTTTTGAAAATTGACAATTTTCTTGGTGACTGCTATTTTTTTACTTAGAAATTGATGTGCCATGTCTCAATGACACTGAAGTTATTAGAACCCTGGCTCATATCACTACACTACATTAAAAGACTTCTTATGCATAGTTTGGGGTGGGGGAATTTCTGAAAACCAGTTGTGCATCTCAAGAGACTATTGTCTGAAATGAGGATTAATGAGATAATGTGGGTAAAGTGCTTTTGAGACTTGGGTTCTGAAAGAAAGATGCCACGAGTAGGGTACAGTGCATGATTATCATAATAACTGGTATTGGTTCTTGCTGTGCAGAGACAGTTCCCACCCCAATGCCTCCTCCTCTCCTCCCCCTCCTCCCACCACCCAGCTTCACTACAAATGCATAGAAGACACATACCAAGTTTATATAGGAAGCTCTCTGGTAGCCCAATCACATATACATTATGAGGCAGTAAAGAAATACGTGCTTCCTTTTCCCACTGTGGCCCTTCCTCCTGCTTCCCCACCCCCACTCCACTACCACATCCCCAAATGGCTGGCAGAATGGAAGAAGCTCATCGGGGTCCTTGTTCTCTAAGCCCCTCAGGGAGTTCAGTGTGGTCACCTCCCAAGTTTTCCAACTCCCTGACACATCTGCTTCATGAGTGACAAATTAAAACGTCTGAATCGTCTGGAGACCGCTGCCGCCAGCACACATGGCCAGCATGTGAAGCTGTGGTATTCATAAGTTTTTGACGCATTCCATACAGGACACAGGGACAGCACTGTTTAGCAGTTGACACAAGAGGGGTTTCAATTGCCTGCCAGACAGCTAAAAAGCAGCAAAAAAAAAAATCTTTTGTGGGTTCTCTTGAACATTCTGAATTCCTGCAACTGGTCTGACAGCCCTCCAATAGCACTTTGGAAAAGTCCTTAGAGCCTCGAATGTGCCTTTCTTATGGAGCTTGAATTAGGACCTTCAGGAAGACTTTGTGTATGGGGAGGGGTGGGGGGGGGGAAGCTCTAGGCCAGAAGAAAAAAAAACAAAAATAAGAACAAAATCCAAAAATTCAGTACAGCCTTGCTACAGAAGAGGCAGCAGGCAAAAGAGCAGGGATTCCACATCATCACTGAATCAATTCAATAGCATAAAAGGGCCTGAAACACCTAGGGCTGATATTTTCTCCCCCTTACCCCCACCCTCCACCTTCCCCACCCTTCTGTGCAGGGTTTGTGTTTAGCATCAAATTAAGTGTTCATGACAGCTAACCACAAGTTATTAAATGTGATTCACTGCCACATTGCAAGGCCTTCACTGGTGGCACAGAATAGCTACTTAGACAAAACTTTTGATTCATGACATTGGTACAAAGAGTCTTTCAGGAGAGGAGAGGCCGATGAAGGCCTTTAGCTGAAAATTGTTTTATTTCCGTTATTCCCTTAAACAGATTGGGGAGCTGAATTAAGCCTCAAATCCCTTCTAACTGCTTAGCTGTGAAGTCTTTAAGATATTATGAAGTTTCAGAGAGTGCCTGTGGATTGCCAAGTCAGCAGAAATTTAAGACGTCCATGTCAAAAACTAACTGGTGTTTGACAGGCAAGGCCAGACCATTTGCAGCCACTTAGAAGAGCAGGATTCTTTGAGGCATCCTCAGGACAAAATAACAAAAACAAAAATGCCCCCATTTCCCATTGTTAAAAGGTCTTTTTATGGAATAACTTCCTCATGTGAGAAATAATTATGTAACTTGCTCATGGGACTCTCTGTTGACTGTTTGTTTCCTCGTGCTAGAGTTAACGTAGAGTCAAATTATGGGACAGTGGCTAAAACAAGACTCACAGTCCATCAACTAACAGATGTTGTTTCATCCTGTTTCATCAGCCTTGACATGGTACAACATACTGACTTGTTTGTGTGTATTGCTGCCCTCTCCCGGCTGGAATGAACCCTAAATTGTCTGGAGAGATGGTAGGGTACAATGCAAACAACACTGGGTTTCAAGTCAGAGACATGGGTTCAGATTCTGGCTCTATCACTTACTACCTTTGTGGCCTGAGAGAAGTTACTTAACCACACTGGGCCTTAGTTTCCTCATCTGCAAAATGGTGGGTTTGGATTAGATGAGCTCTAAATCTATGACTCTAGGATTATGAGTTCCTGCTAAAGGCAACATCCATTGAATTGAGACAGAAGATACTAAAGCAGGAAAAAGAATGATCTATCTATGTAAACGGAAGATGAGTTCTCTTCTTGATGTCTGTGCATAGCTTCCTGAGAAAAGCACAGCTCTCCTTTATTCTGGGATCTGTCTGTGACTAGCATGCAGCTTTGGTATTTACAAGGCATCCACCTTGGGGGAGTTCCCAGGCTAAATGCATTGAAGAATAGCATCAAGTTTGAGAGAAGTCCAGTGCTATGGAAAACTTGTGGTCAGCACGAGCTCTGACACTCACTAGCTGTGTGACCACGAGTGAGGCACAGATTTTAGCCTGGTAAGACTCAAGTGAGATGATGTATTGTGAGGTGCTCTGCAATGGTTAGTCTTTTTGTGCACCAGTTATTACCATTACCTCTTAGTTAAGTATAGCTAATTCATTCTCTGAGCACTCAGAGATCACAGAGTCATAGCTAGAAAGGACTTGAGTCAGTCAATTTTGTTGTTATTGTTCAGTTGTTTCAGTCATGTCTGATTCTTTGTGACTCCATTTGTGGGTTTTCTTGGCACAGATACTGGAGTGGTTTGCTATTTCCTTCTCAAGCTTATTTTACAGAAGACGAAACTGAGGTGAACAGGGTTAAGTGACTTGCCCATAGTCACACAGTTAATAAGTGTCTAAAGCCAGATTTGAACTCAAGTCTTTCCAGACTCTAGGCCTAGTTTTTATCCACTGCACCACATAACTTCAAATTTTCAATTACTATATGTTAAACACCCAGTACGTGCCAAGCACCATACTAGGCACTGGGATTAGCACTGAGGATGCAAAGAAATGCAAAAAACGGTCCCTGCTCTCAAGGAGCTCACAATACCTTCATTTTACAGATGAAAATCTGAAGCAAAGAGAGGTTAAATGACTTACCTGGGGCTTACAGATTGTAACTGTCTGAGGTAGAATCTTAACCCAGGTCTTTCTGACTTCAAGTCTGTCAGTCTACCTACTACACCATGCTACCTCTATCCACATTAGAAAAAGTTTCAGCCTACAAAGATGTGCTATCTTAGAAATCTTCCATATTAGGAAAACCGGTTCAATGGGGAGGTTATGATTTGGTATGAATAAATCCACAATCTGTCCCCTTTTGCCATGAAGTGAGCTTAACATAGAGTCAACCCCTTGTCACACTTGGTAGGCTTGTGTTTGCTCATCTAAGATGCCTTCTTCCCCTTTCAATTCTTCTTAGACCTGGGTTTAGCATTGCCTATTTTACTCTCATCCATGATGGTCATGTAACCTGAATCTGATTGAGTCTAACTAACAAATAAATAAATACCCTTTCTGTAAGAGAGATTCTATCAGATAACCTCAGTATAAATTAGGAGTGCTAAACAGAGTAAAACCCAGGTGTTTGGTATTTAAATTGAAATTTCTTGTTAACTAAGTGCCCCAAGCAAAAATAATAATAATGATAAGAATAATATCATTTTCCTTTCAATCTTTGTTGAAAAACTTCCTAAAATGTATCTAAAATGGATTCACGATATTACATCAATCAATGAACAAATATTTATTAAGGGTTTATTATATGCCAAGTAATGTGTTAGGTGCTGGTAATGCAACAACAACAACAAAAAAAAATGAAAACAATCTGTACCCTAAAAGAGTTCACATACAGCCAGGAAAGAGAAAATGTACATATATAAATATAGATACAAAATAGATAGAAGATAAATTTAAAATCTCTTCCTGCTCTGTTTGTATAGTCCTAGGAGATGTGGTTATATTCTACAGAGAATGCCATTCTCCCATTCTGAGTAATACAGGCAGTGGTATGCCTATTTAACAGTTTTAACAACTAGCTGTCTGGGGAGGAAGTGTATTGGGGACACACTTTTAAGTTTAAGTTTAATCTGCATTATTAACATTTTCTCCATCACTTTGTTAAGTCTAGAGCCCCAGGGTGAGGAACCTGCGTCCTTGAGGCAGTAGGTTCTCCACCCCTGGAGACAATCAATGAAACAATAGTGATTTGTAAGTGTGTTGATTTCTGAGATGTAAATGCTTACACTGAAAACATAACAATTGGTTTTCACAAGTTGGTTTGAGCTGGCTCCAGCACACCCTTGAATACAAGCCAACATTTTGGTCGTTCACAACCATGCTACTGAATTGCCAATATAGGAGAATGAGCCAAATCTATAAAGATCTTGGGAAATCTTGTGCCCTGCCGGTTTGTCTTTACTCAGTGCTAGATATCTCAGATATCTATTTTTTATTCCTTTTTCTCCTAAAAGCATGGTGTAGAAAGGAAACCCCAGCTAAGTAACTTGGTATTTGATTTAATTAGGTTCTAGTAAAGTGAGATTTTCCTATAGGTTATAAATGTTTCTTTGCTGACAGGGAATGCTAAGGTTTTGTCTACATGTATGATCTCATGCAAAAATAGATTTGAGTGAACTCAGTAAAAGACTTTGAATTTAGTAAAGCCATTCTTCTACAGTATATGCTGTCATGACCTGGCAGTGGTTTGATGATTATATTTTTTTTTCACTTTGGGGTATCATAAAAGTTAGTGTCTTACCCTGCCTTACCTAGAAATGCTGAGCTGCAGATAGCCATTGAACACCTTGCCAGGATCAGGCAGATTTTTTTAAAATTTATTTTTATTTTTATTTTTATTTTTTGCTGAGGCAATCAGGGTTAAGTGACTTGTGCAAGGTCACACAGCTAGTTAAGTGTCAAGTGTCTGAGTCTGGATTTGAACTTCAGGTCCTCCTGACTCCAAGGCCGGAGATTTATCCACTGTGCCCCCTAGCTGCCCCTTTTTATTTTGTTTTGATACATTTCAATTATGTGATCTCTGTTATTAAATTCAGTATTATCCATCATGGACAGAGATAAAGGTCTAGGACCTAGTCACTAGATATTGAAGCTTCCAGAAGAGACAAGGTCCAACATGAAGTCAATAAAGCCATATAACATAAAGTGGCTAAAACTATTAAGTTACTAAGTCTGATGTGTTGGGCAAAAGATCCACTTGAATGTTATAGGTCAAATCCAGTAAGAGCTATTCTAAATGCATTGAATTGCCTAGTACTAAAGATGGGGGGGGGAAGATATTCATTTTTATTTGTTTTGCTTTGTTTTGTTTTTTAATCAATTTTCATCAATATCTTTTTTTAACCTCACCAAAATTTCCTCCAGTGTTATCCCCACCCCAGAGCTATCCCATATAACAACAAATATTTTTTTTTACAAAGACAAAATGAAAAAGGGAAAAATCAGCAAAATTGATCAAAAGATCAAAAAATTCTGAAAATATGTACAAGGTACCACTCTTGTAGACCTCCCACATCTGTAGAGGAGTGGGATGAGGATATTGTCTCATGTGTCTTCTTTGACATAGTTATTCTTTACAATTTTACAATGTTCACTTTTGAGATAATCTTTCTGTTTAAAAGAAGATAATATATATCTCCTTTTCTTCCTTTCCTCTAATGCTTATTCTAGCTTCTTCTGCCCAGATTCCCAGAATCCCAGAATATCAGTGCAAGAAGAACCTTAGAAATCATATAGTCCACATCTGAATAAGTATCTACTCTACAAAGGTGGGGGAGGGAGAGGGAGGTGCTTCAGGAACCAGCTTCTGCAGGCTTGTGAAAGCCAATTATTAAATTTACAATGTGAACATTTCCACCTCAGATTTTAGCAAACCCTGCAGATCTGGGCTTGATAAACTGTTTTGTTGATTGTGTAGGCTTAAGAAATTGATGGAGGAAATATTAATAATGTATATTAAATTTAAAAGTGTTTGTCACTTACACTTTTTTTTACAGAGTCAATTGTTAATCACTTAGCAGCACACCTCTGTCTACAATGTACCTGATGCTTGGTCATCTGGCCTTTCCTTGAAGACTTCCAGTGAGGGAAAACCCACTACTTTCCCAAGCAGTTCTTCCCTTGTTTGAATAGTTTTAATGTTGGGAAGTTTTCCCATATGTTGCACAAACTAAGGTTAGTCTCATATTGAGCCAAACTCTGCCTGGCAGTAGTTTCCACCCATTACTGCCTTCTGGGGCCAAGTGGAACAAGTCTAAGCCTGATTCCACATCATAACCTTTGAAATACTTGAATATTGACATCTAGTCCCTCATCCCATTTTCTCTTCTTCAGGCTAAATATCCCTAGTTCTTTCAGGCAGTCTTCATATTATATAATCACAAGTTCCTTTGCTGTGATGGTAATCTTCTCCTGGATACGCTTTAGCATAACAACGCCCTTCCTAAATATGGCACCCAGAAGAAAACATGGTACCTCAGGTATGATCTGTCCAGTAAGACTATGACATCCATAATTACTGATACTATACCTCTCTTATTTGAGGTCATAATAACCTTTTTTGGTTGCCATATGATATAGCCAAAAATCAATTATTCCTAGAAAACAGGTATCTCTTTTACACTATAATTTTGTGGAAGATTAAATCTAGCCTTGGACTTTCATTAGCTCACAGATTTATATTGGCTGCTATTTCTTTCTTCAAGAAAAAAAAAGAGGCCCTCTGCAGAAGTAACTTTTTAAAAATCTCAAAGAAATGACCATTTTGGAACCAGACGTTACCTTTCTGCCTGAGGCTAACCCTGACAGTTATTTATGATGGAACAGCTTCTAGCCTCCTACTGCCTGACTGCAGACAGGCTTTTATGAAAACCAGGCTTCCTACGGTGTAGCCTTTGCTGCATCTAGAGGAAGTTTAAATATTTTCATTTAACATGGAAGTATTTTTAGATGATGAAGATGATTAAGTGTTGAAAACATAGCCATCTCTTTGGCACAGAGAGAAAAGGAATATGAAGAATTTTTAATAAAAATTTAACCACAACGGTATTGGAACACAATATGTCTGAAATACAAGATGGACACTTTATCCTATGGGCTAAGCTGACTCTGCTAATAGTCTTGGAAATTTACAGGTGTAATTTTAGCTACCTAAGGGAGCACACAGAGAATTACCTGCATACAATAGAAAAAATAGCAAATGCAACAAAAATATGAAAAAGAAAATCTGAATAGAAAGTGAATAGAGTTAATACAAAGCATATTTCATAGTCTATTGCCAAAAAAATGTCTGGGAATTCTAATTGTTATGAAAATCAGATTTGCTGAATGTTTTCCTCTTGAACAACCAAATATGTATGAGGATTGTTTTTGTTTTGCTGTAAACATTCCTATAAATATTTCACCTACTCAAAATTATTTTCTGGATGTTTGGCTGCAATAGTCAGATCTGGGCAATAAAATGCAAAGAATAAATTCATAATGATTGATCCTATCAGGAGCATGGTAGATCTGTGGCTGTTGTCTCACTCTGTCCTATGCAGGCCCTACAAAGTGACTCTCTCTTCTTCTGACTTGGCTACAGTTCACCATTGTGAGATTCAACGTGTGTGGGTAGGCATGTGTGGGTTAAGTTTTTATAGTTTTTTTTCTAACATTTAAAAAAAAAGCAATGCCACCAGGCTATGAGTGATCCCAAAATAACAACGTAGCTAGGCCTGTGTGCGATCATGATAGAGGGAAAACTTATGATAGGGAAACAGATCTCACTTTCAAGTTTCTGAGAATCTATTTTAAATGACAGCCAGGGAGGCGGGAGGGGAGATCATTTCTTTAGTGATGAAAAAATATTCCAGCAGTGTCCCTTTTGAAATCTATTGAACTCAGGAGTGGTTTAAGTCTTTTAGGATGACTTCTGCAATCATGAGTTCGCCTTTAAAATATGTTTGAAAACTTCCTGCTATTTCTGTGTGCTTGCTAGAAATCACAGGCTACCCTGGCACAGTGAAGCGTGGGTTCCCAAAAGCATCTTGTAATTGCCAACATATTACTCAAAAGCAATGCAAAGGAAACCCAGACTCCAGCTAAAATGGATGCTAACTTTAAATAAATAAATGAATAAATTTTATAAATGAAATAAAGTGTTCATAAGTGTTTGGACACGGTGATATCCAGGAAGATGATATCTGAGGGGAAATCTGGAATCTACTAGCTAAGGGAGATGTCTGTCTTTTAGAAAAGTCACTTACAGCATCACAGATTTAGAGCTGGAAAAGCTTTTAGCAATCATCTCTTCTATCTCTTATTTTACAGGTGAAAAAACTGAGGCCTATAGAAGTAAGGTGACTTGCTTGTGGCCTCATAATGTCATGATGTTTCAGAGCCAAACCCAAGGCTGAATCTAGGATTCTTTACACCGTAATATACTACTTTCTTTTCTTTTTTTATAACTCTGTTCTAAAAGCAGGACTTCAGTTCTACTCAAAATATCTGGTTATTACTCTCCTAGAGATGGAGGGGAGAAGAGCTATTCTCCTTCCCACTCATGGATTCTCTGCTGTGGCCAGGCTTAGAGCATTAGAATCACAGACCTAGAACTGGAGAGAAACTTAGAGGTCTTTCTAGTCTAGCCCTCTTTTTCACAGATGACAGAACCAAAGGTCAGGGAAGTTGTGACTTGCCCAAGGTCACACAATCAGTTTATTTCATAGTAGAATGGAAAGAACTCTGGATTTTGAGTGAGGGGACCTGAGTTCAAATTCTGAATCACGACCTTGAGTAAGTCATTTTACTTTGGAGGGCTTAGCTTTCACATCTTTGAAATGAGAGGTATGGATTAGATGATCTCCAATATCCCTTCTAGCTTTAGAATTTTATAAGACTATGCTTTCCTGCAGTAATAAGAAAACTACCCCCTCTCTAGATTGGGAAGGAGATAGTGGCAGGTTAAGCCTCCTGCTCTGTAAGGGCAATACAAAAAACCCACCCTTTCTAATTTGTCAGTTAGCTTGTTTGACCTAAGTGTAACTAGCCTGAAGGAGGAAGCATTAATTCTGATAGCTTTCTATTTTATTTTTGCTACCAAGGTACTGTGTTCAGTTGTTTCTAAGTTCCTGAAGAAGTATGAATGCTATTGGTGCCTCTAAATTTAATTTGCCTTGGGTCAAAGGTCTAGCCACCCTTCTAATTAGGGTTTTGATTTTCAAAAAATATGAACATCTTCTTTAACTAGTAAAATCCACCAATTTCTACCGAAATGCCATTTTTTGGAATACTCTGGTGTCTGCTCACCTTCTGAAAATTTCATTTAGGCCCATTTTGATTCAATCTGAAAGGAGTTGTATTTCTTTTGCTTTGTGGGGAGAGGGGCACAATTCAGACCTCTGAAGGAAGCGTCCCTACCCAGAATCATTCTAAGGATAGAACCCCTCCCTTTGTAAAGCACTCACCATGGTCTGGGAGAATGTCTTTCTTTAGAGTACTAGTTAATCCTCTCCTTTCTATGAAGTATTAGAAGAGGGCTTCTCTCCACATTTTACGAATGGTATACTTGAGGCTTTCAGGTGGTAAGAGGCTAGACCAGGTTCCCAGGATTCGAACCCCGCTTTCCCCACTCTTAGCCCTAGGCGAATCCTTTCTGTAATGCTGGTCCTTTGCCCCATTCAAGCTTCCCCACTCCCATCAGTGCCCTCACAGGAAAGCTGCGCAAGTAAATTACAGAGGATAGATTTTTTTTTCAGTGTAACACTTATGGAAAGAATCTAGTCCATGATTCTTGTTACAGAATTAAGGATTTATGAAGTGGGAGCTGATTTTTCTTTCTTACGGCCTCTTGTCTTGCTTCAGGTCTCATGCGAGAGAAACCTTTGGGCAAGAAAAAACTGAAAATAATGACAACGGAAGAGGCGTTTTATTAGTGTTGCTCTACCACTCCCTTTCTCAAATGTTTACTTGGGGACACTAGAGATTTCCTATCAAGTGGATTACTAACAGCTAGAAGAAGAAGAAGAAAAAGGTAAAATATTTGAATTTTTTTTAATATGATGGTTAAAATATAGAAAAGACTTTCTTAAGGAGACTTACTCTTCCCATAATTTTTTTTTAAAAAGGGAATGATGTCAATATCAGAGACAATAGTAAGTCTGCATTTAGCTGTTTCAATAGGCAGCTTTGGAAAGGGGAAAGAGTGATAGCTTTGGACTTAAGAGAGCTCGAGATTGCTATTTACTATCTATGTGACCCTGGATGAGTGACTTCACCTCGCTGGGCCTCAGTTTCCTCATCTGTAAAATGAGAGAGTTGGATTGTTAGATTTTTTTATCTAGGATCCATGTTCTTAAAAATATATTGTAACTTTAGTAACGTTGTATATTTTATTTTATGCATTTAAAAAATGTAATTCTGAAAAGGGATTCACAGGCTTCACCAGACTACCATAGGGGTCTATGACACACAGAAAAATTAAGGACCCCTACTAAAGACTAGACGATCCCTGGGCTGTCTTCCTGCTCTAAATCTACGGTTCCATGATCCTTGTGTCTGTTACCTCAATTCGTTCTCTGTGCTTTCCAGACACGTTCCCTGGGAGAAAAACAACCACAACAACAACAACTCTATGCTGATATTAAGATAACGTTTTTGTTTCACTAAGGGTTCCATGCACTCATCTACTTTATCCTTTGCATCTACTTAACCTTTATAGCATAAGTTAGTGAAGTCACTTTTGGAAAATATGTAAAAATCAGAACGTTTTAAATTTAGAGCATGAAAAATAACCATAACCACTAGAAACCTTGGTTGTTGTTGATGTGAATGGTAATTTCCTCTCCTCACTCTTATTGGTGCAAATGAAATACAACTAGGTCCCAATTACTGCAAATAATGAATTCCCTGAAGTGGCCAAATGTATTTGAACTTTCACTATTCAAAGTTATAATTATGTAAAATATGGTCATTGGTTCCAGTCCAATGCAAATATTCAGCAGGACCACTTGAGGGATTCCTTATTCACACTAATGGACATGCAACACAGGGCAAGTGAACTTAAATGAGAAAGTTAAAAATAATAATTGGCATTTACATACCACTTTAAAGTCTGCCAAGCAATTTCCATATGTAATGGACTTTGAGTCTCTCAACAATTCTCTGAGGTAGGTACTATGGGTACACTGTCCCCATTTTACAGGTGAGCAAACGGAGGCCCAAAGTTAAGTGACTTGTTCGAGATCATATAGCTATTCAGCAACAGTACTAACATTTGAACACAAGTTCTTTGTCTCCACAGCCCAAGACTCTTTCCACTGCCTCTATTATTTCTTAGAAAATAGTGCAGGACAATAGATCACAGAGATTAAGATGTAGTGGAGATGTAAATAAGCTTTTAGTCTAGCAGACAAAAATAAGTCCTGTCCATAAACATTAGCCCTATAATGAGGTTACATGGAGTTTAAAAAAAAATAGTTGTCCATTTCTACATTCCCAGACCAATACTTAATTACACTTCTGAATCTCACCGAGTTAAGTAAAAATGGGGGAGGGGGAACAGAGAGGGTGGAAAGAGGGATTTAGCCATTATTAGATTGGAAAGTTCACTTATAGAGTCAGGATGAAAAAAAAGATGTGTTTGGGTTAAAGAGCTGATTACTTCTCCTAAGACACTTTGCAGCTGTTACCTTACATTAACCTTTGTGTTCTGGCCAGTCCCAAGTTTACCCAGTTGGCTCTCCCACTTCTTTGCCTCAGTGTGGTGCATTGGGAAATCCCACCGTTTTGCTGCCAAAGGGCTCATTACCTTGGTTTAATTTCTGTTTGGAATGAAAAGTATAGTTAACTTGCTCCTGTGGGCTTTTTCAGAGAGATATGTAAAACCGAGCTTAGATCAACGGAAAACAAACATTTAAGAAAGCACATAATTAGGGGATACATACTAGAACTTGGGGCAGGCTGATTTCATGAAGGGGATAGGACTGTGTGTGTGGTCACAAAAGTGGAAAAGTATATGCCTCTGATTTGCCCCCTTCTACAGAAATGCAACCCAAAGAAAAAGGATTGAGTTTAGTCCTCAAAGGTCAAACGAAATCTGCCAATGGATGAATGTAAATCATCTCAGTTGACTTGAGGACTAACTGAGGCTGCAAGAAACCCCCTGAGTTTCGGAGATCCTTGCTATCGTCAAGTTACCTCCAACCAAAGGTGGACCACAGTTAGTCTTTAGCAACTTTTTTTTTTTCATTTCGAGGAGTTAGTTGCACGAGAATGTTTTCTTCCCAAAAGTCAGCATTGTACTGTCACTAAACTAGCTGGAGAGAGAGGACAATGGCAATGGGGAGCAGTCCCGCTCTAAAAGCAGGAGATAAGGCATATTTGATCAGCTAAAGCAGCGCGCACATTTGGGCGCACCCAGGGGCTTCCAGAAGTGGCCCCCAAGCATCTTTCTTCTCAGAGGGAAGCAAAAAAAGAGCCTCTAGCCTCACAAAAGCAGGTCCCTTCGCGGGGGAGGCAAGTTGTTGCTGAGCCCCGGGGTGGGCTCGTTTTCATTTCTCCAGGGTGGCAGAGGCAAGCAGTCATTTGAATGCCGTCGGAAGGGCTTTTCAGCCAACACAAAAGAGCAGACGGTGCCACTTATTTCTGAAATGAGCGGCAATCATATCTGTGAATCGCGCAGCACGGCAAACCACCGTAATCTGCATGACAATCAATGCATGATCCCTCCGCACTCACTAACTGAAGCCCCGGCACCTCAGCCAACAGCCACCCGTGACCTGCTCCGAGCCGGCCCGAAGCTGCGAGCGCCAGGAAAAGAGTTGCTAGTGGCTGAAAAAGAAAAGGGGGGGGGCGGGGGAGGCGATTATCCCAGGAGGCAAGGCGGAGAGCTAATGCAAAGCAAGCAGCTTCTTGTTCACAGTTTGCATAATTAGATATCTTGAATAGGGTGTGTGTGTGTGTGTGTGTGTGTGTGTGTGTGTGTGTGTGTGTGTGTGATGTGTGTGTGTGCTAAATATATGCCTGCTTTGTTTAAATCAGCTATTCCTTTAGCAGCACAACTTTGCTACCAGAATTAGCGAGGTGGTTAGGCTTGTACCAGAGATAAGGCACTTTTTAGTTAACATTTAAGAGGGGGGGGGGAAACACCTTCTCTTCTCAGACCTGGTTTTCTCACTTAGACATTGTCAAAACAGGCATAGGTTTCCCCAACTCTGAAGCCGGGAAAGCGATGCCTTTCTGCCTTTGGTCCATGTTCCCAAGTGCACGTCAGGATGTTTGGCCTAATGAAGTCCTGAGAACTGGTTCCTAACAGAATTTAATAGCTGACATTTTCCTACTGGACTTATAATTTCATAAGGTGTAGGAAACGATCAGTGAAGAAATTACCTCTAGCAATCATGGGATCGCAAAATTAGAGCTGAGAGTAAGTAACCTTCGAGGCCATCTAGCCCATCTCCATCATTTTACATATGGGGAAACTGAGGACGTTCGACTGCAGGCTCCTTAACAGCAGGACTGTATTTTGCTTTTCTTTGTATCCCTGTGGCTTAGCACAATGCCTGGCACATAGTGAGTGCTTAATAAATTCTAGTTGACTGACTGACAGGGAGGTTACAGTGACTTACTCGAGATCACACAGGGAATGAGGGAATTTGAAACTAGATGTTCCAAATCCAGAGACCTAGAATTATTGGAGCTTTGTACAGTGAGTGGCTTCTGTGACAGCCCTAAGGAAGGAACTCACCTCCATAACAAGACTTGCCTGAGACATTGAGAATCCAGGGTCACAGAGCAATTAGGTGTCGGAAGGTGGAATAGAATCTAGGACTTCCTGGTTCAGAAGCCTGCCCTCTATCCACATGGTATTTATGTAAAACTTCACATTTGGTAGCTCATTTGTTTCTTATAGCAGGGAGGCAAGGGCTATTATTATCCCCATTTTACATGTGATGGAACTGATTAAAAGGTTAGATAAATCTCAAACCATCTGCGTTCATACACCTAGAAAGTGTGTGAAAGCCGATTTGAATCTGTCTTCTTCATTTCAAATCCAGTATTCTATCTACCAGACAGATCAAAGAAAGCCTAGGTTAGTTGTGCTTTCCTGAGTGACTTTCATAACTGTCCTAAGGAAGAAACCCAGCTCCACTGCAAATCTTTTCCTAATTAAATAGTCCAAGTGGGGCCTCTTAAGCAAAGTGGACAAAGTTCTGAGTTTTGGAGTCAAGATTGACCTGAATTCATATCCCAGTTTTGATACTTTCTAGCTGGGTGATCCTTTGCTTTCCCTTCAAGGGTCTAAGGCAACTCTCCAGGGTTTATCTACTATGTTCTTGACAAGCCCACAGTGCTGTTAACATATATCTCAACCCTGTAGCTCTGCATCTTACTTCCTTCTTCTCCTGATCCTTAATCTCCATACATATTTTATTTCCCCTTACTAGGATTTAAGCTTCCCATGGCTAGTGACTTTGTCATATTCATCTTTGTCTCTCATCCAGCAGCCTGCCACAATGCATTGCACACAGTAGGTGCTTAATAAATAAGTGAGTCAATGAAGTTATCTTTTCACCACAAAGGTGAAAAAAAAATCTGTTTTTCTGGCTCCACCAGTCTGAGTGAAGCCTCTCATTTCTTTTCTCCATAGGGAAAATGGTTAAATGTTATCTGGGTCCCAATTCACTATACTGCCTTTTTTTTTTCTTTGCTGACTGCTTATCCTCCAAATTCTCAAAAGAAGGAATACAGGCCACGACTCTTCCAGGATGCAACTAGGACATTTTGTGGCTGAACCTGAGTATAGCTCCTGGCCCTAAACACCAGTTGGGATCCATTGAGGAAAGAGAGACCATTGCTAAATTATTTGCTAAATCACTTCTAAGCTTCTTGGAAAGTTGCAATGTTTATGTAAGCAAAATCTGTTCTCAAGTTTTATCACTTTAAAAGTTTATGGGATTAGAAGCCAGTAAGTTTCAACAGAACTTTAGCTTTCTTCCAGTGGAGTTGTGAGACTCAATCAAAAGAAACAATTTACAAAGACCTTTGACTTTATTTTCTTCACATCCACTCAAGGGAGTCTTTAGCCTTTGATTAAGTTGACAACATATGTTAATGACAAAGAATAATAATGCACTTAAAGCACATAACTAACATACCTTTAAATAAATTTTAAAGCTTTGGATTTTTTTTTAATTTGAAGTGACTTTTGTTGTTCAGACATTTTTTCGCTTGTATCCAGCTCTTTATGACCTCATTTGGGGTTTTCTTGGCAAAGATGGTTTACCATTTCCTTCTGCAGCTCATTATATAGATGAAGAAGCTGAGACAAATGGGATGAAGTGACTTATCCAGGGTCACACTGCTAGCAAGTGTCTGAAGTCATATTTGAACTCAGGCCCTAAACTCTATCCACTGTGCCACCTAGCTGCCCCTAAGGAGATTAGGTGAGGCCTTACGTAGCAAGGCATTTCAGCTAAGTTTTGAAGGGAACTAGGGAATTCTAGAAGGTAAAGGTGAAAAAGGAGTTCATTCCAGGCATAGGGGACAGTCAGTGAAAAGGTATGGAGATAGGAAATAGAATATTATGTGTGACAAACAGCAAGAAAGTCAATCTTTTACCAGTATGAAAGATATTAATGTGTCAGTACTCACAAGGAAGTCCTTCCAGTCCCTGGATCATTTTTAGTTATACTTCTCTGAACATTTTTGGTTTTTTGGTTTTTTGGTTTGTTTTGTTTTGCTGGGAGTAGGAGAAAGAACAAGGACTGCATGTAGCAACCTAGGTGTGATTGAAGTAAATGCATATTTTTTTTTGTTTTTTGCTTTTTTAAGTGAGGTAATCAGGGTTAAGTGACTAGCCCAGGGTAACACAGCTAGTAAGTGTCATGTATCTGGCAAATGCCTATTTTCTATAAGGTAAGATAATGTGTTCTGCTTGACTTAAGGAACCCATATGAAAGGATTACGTATATTAACTGAGGCTGTCAAGTTAGTATGCAAGACTGGGAACAAAATGACATAGGTAATTGGTACACAGATCAAACATAAGGGCCTATTTCTCATGTGGACTAATGCCTCCTTCAAGTCCACTGGAATTCCATAATAACTGGAATTATTATGAATTACTTTGTGGAATTTTTTTTCCTCCTCTTTTCAAAATAAGTTTTTATATAACTTATTTTTTCACTGTATTCTTCCTCTCCCCTTCCTAGAGTCATTTCATATAGCAAAGAATAAAAAAGAGAAAAAGACAGTCTAGCAAAACTAACCAGCACATTGCAAAAGTCTGATGTTATATATGGTGTTCCACATCCATAGTCTCCTACTTCTACAAAATATCAGAGCAAGTGCCTTTCTGTATCTCTTCTCTGGAGTTAAACTTAGCCATTATAATTTTTTAGCCTTCAGTTATAATTGTGTTGTTGTTTCCATTTATATTGTCATCATTGTTTATGTTGTTTTTTCTGGTCCTGTTTACTTTACTTTGTGTCAGTTAATATGTCTTCCCATGCTTTTCTGTATTAATCATAGTTGTCATTTCTTATAGCACTGTGATATTGTTTCATCACTCCACAATCAATGGGCATCTACTTTGTTTCCAGTTCTTTACTACTATAAAAAGTACTGCTACAAATATTTTCATATATATACATATATACCAAAATATATCTTTTGTGTATATATACCAAAATATACCTTTTGTGTCTATATGCATATAGTGTATATGTACTATAGTATACATATATGTATATAATGTATAAATCATGTGTGTGTCTGTGGGTGTGGGTGTGTGTAGTCATTATGGAATCTACATTTTAATTACTTTCTTCATATAATCCCAAATTGCTTTCCAGACTAGTTGGACCAATACACTGTTCCATCAACAATGTGTTAGTAGGCCTGTCTTTCTCCCACCCCAGCAACATTGCCTATTCCCATCTTGTGTCCTCTGCAAAATTGCTAAGTGTAAGGAAAAACTTTTGATTTGCATTTTTCTTATCACTAGTGACTTTGAACATTTTCATATTGTTGTTAATGGTTGGCAATTCTCCTTCTGAGAACTGTTTATTCAAATCTTTTGAGCACTTATCTATTGGGGAGAAGCTTTTGGTCATTTCCCCCCCTCTTCTTATTGAAGTAAAAGGGTGAAATAGTCAAAGTGTTAGCCTCTGTTGCATGAATCCTGATGTAACTTAGTATGAATGTGTATAAGTTCTAGGACACGTTTTGAACAATATTACAACTGCCCTGTGAGCTCTGTTTTCTCTCCTCCAGGCCTGATACATCTGTTACTGATTTAGTGTGCCAGTCATCTATGCCAAGAAAGGTGACAGCAATCCAAGTAGGGGGAAATTTCATTTGTATTGATGTGATCAAAGAAAAATAAGTGAAACTCCTTTAGTCCGGGGCTGATGTGGCATGGCTGTCCTCCTTCCACTAGCTGATATCCTTCTTTCCTTCCCCCATTCCTTCTCTCCACCCCCAAAGACTCTTAAGCCATCACTATCATCCAAAATTTCTTATACTGATTATAAGTGAAGCTTTGGCAATGGGTTATTTTTTATGTATCAGAAAGCCACATTGTAATTCTATAGAAAAGTGTTCTTATTGTTCCTAAATTATGGGTTATGGTGACTAAGAACAGACTTAGTTACTCATTTTTTTTTGTTTTGTTTTGAATGAGTACATTTTATCTTTGAGCATTTTTCTCTTAAGGAGGGCAGTGATAGATGCATATCACTTCTGGTGGTCTATAAAAAAGCTTCGAGTTTGGAAATGGAAAAGATACACTGAGCTACAGGGTCACTAATCACAATTATCTGAATTGTCTCTACTGTACATGCATAGAAAGCTAAACTTGTACCCTAGTAAATGTTCCAATCTTATAGAAGAAGTAAGGTTAGGTGAGGCTAGGTGTATTAAATCACTGCTGCAGGCATGCTTAGGTCAACTAATCAACCATAAAACATTTGTTAACCCCTTCTATGTGCTAGAAACTGTGCAAGATGCTAGACATGCAAAGACAAAAATAAAATAGCGCCTGTTCTCAAGGAGCTTACTCTCAATAGGAAAGGGTCAACAGTAGCTCAACCTATGTTTGTTATGAAATTTCTCAGAAACTTATTGGTATATAGCTTGAGTCAGCCTTGCCATTAAATGAGCATCCAGGGGTGACTTAGAATCTAAAGAATAGGCATAATGACATAATAGCCTTTCTATAAGAATTGGGGAGACTTGGGGGGTGGAACAGTATAAAGGAACAGTATAAAGAATATTGATGTTGAATTTTAATTCCTTCACCTAATAGAATTTTTGCATGTTGCATTGTGCATTTTGGGATTCTGGTATCCTTTGTGAGCCTATAAAATAGAAGTATAGACAATCAATTGAGTCTGGGTTATGCAAAGGCTGTTGGCTACGTTTGTTTAGTGCAAAGCTAATCAGTGCTCAAGAGAGGACTACCTCTAAGGAACAAATTATTTTAATCGTCACAGGTTCTGAACAGTAATGAGGTTAAGAATCAAAATCATAATGCAACCCACTGTGGGTATGGCTGTGGGTACCATTCCGAGCAGGTCTGGCCATATCCCCAGGAGAGGACCAAGCTGTGAGTTTCGCTGTACTGTTGTGGTTGCTCAAGTAATTTGAGAAGATAATAACTAGTTTGGGGGATTTCAAATGACTGATTTATGATGCAAAAATTGGTGAATATTTCTGGTAAGGGAATGCATTGTTGTTGGGTTTATCTGCTTTTTTTTTTCTGAAAGACGACATTATATTCTTGATCAAAAATGTTAGGATCCATCTCCCATTTCAGATATCCTTCTTTTATGTGTTAATGTGAAAAATAATAGATTGTGAACCAGAAGACTTAGATCCTATGTCCTTTTCCTCCTCAGATCACTAATGCGGCTTGAGAAAATCATGTAACTCCTCTTCAAGTCAGTTTCTTCTTCAATATGAAGCTCATTTCTGTTATAAGAATGTACTCACAAAATACTTTTGATATGATTTGATGTGCTCTTTTTAAACAGGAAGAACTCTTAATTAGTCATTTTGCATTCCAGTTGAATTGGGTTCTAAAGCTTTTGAGGTCATATCATTAGGAACTGTATAACAATAAGAAGACTTTTTTTGAATGTGATTCACATGTCACTAGAAGTGGGGAAGAAAAATGGAATTTGGGGAAGAAGGAGTAGAAGACTGAGATAGTGGAAACTGAACTTCTTAAAGAAAAGTAGAAAATTAAGTAGGAAGAGCTGATTGATACCATAAGTCAGTTCCCTCAGGCCACTCATTACTTCAGGAAAGATTAGTTGCCCAGGTCTGCAAATGAATGGCATTATTCCTTCCTTCCTTCCTTCCTTCCTTCCTTCCTTCCTTCCTTCCTTCCTTCCTTCCTTCCTTCCTTCCTTCCTTCCTTCCTTCCTTCCTTCCTTCCTTCCTTTCTTCCTTTTTCCTTCCTATATTCAGCAATATGCTTAGTGTATCCACAGCCTCATGCTAACCTCTGGAAGGGATACAAAAAGAATTGACATGGTGCCTGTACAAAGCTACTTTAAATCTTATAAAATGGAAATTACATCTCTAAGTCTTATCTCCAAAATGCTCCCTTGGCCTGGCCAATGACAACTTCACGGCTTGTTTTGTGGAGATGCTTTACCTCTCTGACATTTATGGTGTTCTCTGAATAGTAATGGATTGAGTGGGTACATAGCCAAATAAAACTAGAGTCTTCAAAACCAGTCACCACACCTCTAAATAAAAGGAAATAGTGGGGACAGCAGTAGATTTGGAGTCTGAGATCTTGGGTTTGAATCCCCAGCTCAGCTACTTAATACAGTTATGATTTGGGGCAAGTTTTTAACTTCTCTGCATATCAGTATCCTCATCTATAAAAGGGATGGTACTAGACTTTTCTAAGGCCACTTCTCACTCTAGATACCATAATTCCAAACAGCACTGAGGTACTTAACTGCAATGATATAAACTTATATCAACTGATTGATTATTGGTTGTTCAGCATATAACACTGAGAGTGTTGGATCAAAAGTGATGGTGACAGAATGTTCTATCTATCTCTACCTCTCTTTCCCTTTTGGGAACAGAAAAGTCCTGCAAATACAAATTCCTCATCACTCCTACTAATGCTAGAAGAGAAGCATCAGAGAAATAACACAAGAGCAATGCCTGAGAATTATTAAACACTTGAAACCATCCTTGTGACTACCATTCAAAGTAGTCCCTGTAGAGCCTGGGGGTCCAGGGACTAGAGGGAGTCACAGGATACTAACCCCAAGAGCCTGGCTTTAAGCCCATTGGAGAATCTGTGCCTCAACAAGGAATATTTTCACAGAATTATCATCTACCTCTGAGACTTAAGTTATATCTGGTATCATAGAATCATAAAATTGGAAGGATGTTGGAGACCACCTAGACTAACCCCATCCTTTTACAGATAAGAAAACTGAATCCCATAGAGGAGAGATCAGCTATTAGTGATTGAATCAGAACCAGAAGACTGAGGTGTTCTGATTTCTAGTCCAGGCTCCTAGTTGGTACAGAGGATAGAGCACTGGATTTGGAGTTGAGAGGATCTAAACTCAAATCTGGTTTCAGATAGTTACTAACTGTATGATCCTGGGCAAATCATTTACCCTCTGCCTCAGTTTCCTAATCTATAAAAATGGGGATAATAATAGCACCAACTTACCAGGATTGTTGCGAGGATAAAATGAGATATTTATAAAGCACTTTGCAAACCTTTAAGCACTATATAAATGCTAGCTATTGTTATTAGTTTAATGTTCTTAGTAGTATATCATGTTATCTCTATTGTAGCTATCTTTAATCCATTTTTAATTAGTTTATTAGTGTTAGTTACTTCCATGGAAGCACTGGTCTACATGGAGCAGTTATGGGCAGTGGAGAGTAAACTTGAATTAGAGCCGGGAAGTCAACCTCTGACATCTTATTCTCTCTTTAGAGAAAGAATCTGTATAGCCCCTGAATTGTAGTAATTTGAAGATCTGTTTAATTTGCATTTAATAATGGTTGAGGGAGCCCTCCCTAAAACTTTGGCTTTGTAGCCCAAAATTTCCAGCTATATCCTAGCTTAGACCGCTAAAAAAAAAAGTATGGTAGAAAACTGATTCTCATTTCTACATATGTTAATCTTCTTTTATTTATTCCTCCCAAATTCTTTCAAAAACAAACATCTTTCTGGAACAATTGGATCTTGTATATCCTGTCAAATTGTAGCAGAAAGCAAATTTTTATGGCCAAATTATAAAGCTTTCAGCATAGAGGCTTATTTATGATGGAAACATTGACAGAATATTAACTGCAGTGGCTTTAGTAATACTGGCCCAAGTGAGGTAGAATTTCCAAATCTGGCAAATGCTAAAATTATTTAGTATCTATTTTAATACTCTTGTCTCAGCATTCTGTCTAGTTCCCCCATTATAAGGTCATTGGAGCCATACTTGGAATGAGAGTTAGATCTGACATCAACATTACCCACTTTTGAAAAAGAAGCCTTCATGTTTTGGTATTTTTTGAAAATGAAATTTGTCCCACGGTTTCCCCAATAATTACTTCAAGAAAGCAAAAAGCAGCATGCCACTTTCTTGCTAACTTTTGCTGCTTAACTCTAAATGTAACTTGCATGCATGATCTTTTGAAAGAAGATGCCATTTTATACCTCTCAGCACAATAATAAAGGGGAACAACAGAGTAAAACACAAATCTAAGCTTTACTTTAAAAACAGTCGATTCTTTTTCTTGTATCTCCTGAATTTCTAAATATATCTTCCCCTATCCCTGGTAACAAAGATTTTTTTAAGAGAAAAAAAGCAGTTAGGCATCACTAAACAAGGCAGTCAATAAATATTTATTAAGCACCTACTGTGTGCCAGGCACTGTGTTAAATACTGGGGACACAAAGAAAGGCGAAAGGCAAAAGTCAGTCTCTGCTCTCAAGATGCTCACTGTCTAGAGAGCCAATATGGCAAACAACTATGTACAAACAGGCTCTATACATGGTAAATTGGAAATAATCAAGAGGGAAGGCACTAGAATTAAGAGGGATCAGAAAAGAGCTACCTATAGGGGGTACAATTTTAGCTGTGATTTGAAGGAAGCCAGGAAAGCCTGGAGGCCTAGGAAAAGAATTCCAGGAATTAACCTAGTCTGGTTATGCATGCAATAATCTTCCACCCTAGTTCCCCACCTCTGAAAAGAAAGGAAAGGTTAAGCTTTAGTTTTAGAGAATTCTACCTCAAACTAAGCTTGTTGTTCTTATTTAATTCATTTTCAGTCATGTCTAGCTATTCATGACTCCATTTGGGGTTTTCTCAGAAAAGATACTAGTGTGGTTTTCCATTTCCTTCTCCAGCTCATTTTACAGGTGAGGAAACTGAGGCAAACAGGGGTAACTGACTTGCCCCTAACACAGCTAACTGTCTGAGGTCAGATTTGAACTCAAGGCAAAGAGTCTTCCTGATTCCATATTGTCACTCTATCCACCATGCCACCTAGCTTCCCCAAACTAAGCTTAGACAAATCAAAATTTCGCAATCAGGACTCAAGCTTTGCTCCTATTTGGTTTATAATAAAAAGCCTAGTGGTTTCTAAAGTTTCTTCCAGTTCTAGATTGAAATCTATGATCCCACAAATGTCAATGTACTTTATGAGCCCTACTTAAGCTTCAATTCAATAAACATTTATTAAGTGCCTTCTATATGCCAAGCACTGTGCTAAGTACTGAGGATACAAATAAGAGAAAGACAGTTCCTGCCCTCAAGGAGTTTGCAATGGGGAAAGGGAGGGGGCAATATTGTTGTTGTTCATCCTTTGTTCTCAAAAAAGACCAATTACATTGATGAGGTCTAGAAGTTTAGGGGTGCTGGAACCCCAAAACATGACACATGGGTCCTGTCTGAAAGAATTCAACCCAAGCCTTCTTTCAGCCAGAGACAAGGTTATTAAAGATCTGCCATATTGGCCAGACTCTTAAGGAATCTGAGCCCTTGTGAGCTATTGGCTAGATTGTAAAAATCTGAGCATCTTAATGGAGACAAGATGGACCTTATATATAGAAAGACTATGGGAGGAATCTAGGAGTGGCCAAATAGTCTATGAGGTAATAGAACTCCCCAGCCCTGGACCACTGGTCAAGGGAGAAAGGAGCCTAGATAGGATTAAGGGTGGGAAGTGGCCTGGGGCCTTAGAGAGGTAAGACAATGGCGGGCCAGGATAGGTCAAAGGTAGCAGAGAATTGGGAGATTGGGTATAGCCACAGTGAAAGGCCAGTTGGTGGGATTATGGCCTCAGGGGACTGCCAGAGACCTCCTGGATCAAGTGGGAGAATTCAAGGAGATTCCCTTGGACAAATGGGACCCAAATTATTTTTGGGATAAGGGGCAAAGGTCTCGGCTTGGGCCCATACCCCATCAGCATGGCAGGGTCTTGACCAGCAAATGAATTGGATTTAAGTAAGGCAGATCTTGGCAAAGTCTTCAGCCTCACTCTCTCCTCCAGAGTCATTGAAGTCCAGTGGCAAGGCAAAAGTCAAGGAAAAACAACACTCACAAAAAAGCTAGAAAGTGGGGGGAGGGGAATGAAAGGGGAGGGGTGGAGTACTTCTGTTGAGTCAAAACCAAGCAAAGCTGCTGATGGGAAGTGGAGTTGGAAGGTTTAGATCCCAGCCATCTATAAAGGAAGGCTTTGGGAGTCCTTCAGCCCTCCAATCAGAGAGGAGAGGTGACTGAAGGAGTTGAGAAGGTGCTTCCTGAGTATCAAAAATCCAGTTAAACAGCATGATGATTAGATTTCAGGTGATCAG
The DNA here is from genome assembly GCF_003287225.1 of Phascolarctos cinereus. Classification (NCBI taxonomy): domain Eukaryota; kingdom Metazoa; phylum Chordata; class Mammalia; order Diprotodontia; family Phascolarctidae; genus Phascolarctos; species Phascolarctos cinereus. The sequence goes on from NW_027556098.1 coordinate 182,606,405, forward strand.
CTTTTCCTGAGTAGGGCATTACTGTTCCAGGGATGAGGATGCAATAGGAAGAAATACTGTGGTTAGGTAAGCACAGGTACAGAGAAGAAAATAACTGGTTTCATCTCAGATGAGAAGTCAATCATAGAATTGGGACATGGGAGTAGAAATCCTAGTCTCCAATTCATTTTACCCTTAATCTAAAGCCAGAAGTCTATGGACTTGGGTCTATGAACTTAACCTGGAGTTTATGAACTTTAAAACATATTTTGGTAACTATTTCAATATAATTAGGTTTTTCTGTGATCCAATGTATTTTATTTTATGTATAAACATGATTCTGAAGGGGGTTGACAGGCTTTACCAGACACTGAAATGTCCGCAACTTGGAAAACATCAAGAACCTCTGACCTAAACTATTAACCAGACATAAACTCCACTGTATATTGGCTTTGTTCAGGTACTTTGTGGTTGCCACAAAGCCTGGACATCACTTTGAATGAAATGTAATATGACACTAAATTAAAATCACTGCTGAAAAACACAGAAAACTTGTTCACCAGTGACCTTCCAAATCCCTGGGGGAAAAATAAAATCAATTCCCTAGTGAAGCTCATTTAGCAGGAATAATTTTTTTCCCTTTAACATTTTTTTTCTAGTTCAATGAAAACCATTTTAGGGAAAGGAGTTGGAAAGGGGGGAAGACTGAGACATTAAACATTCCCCTATCCAGTGGAGGACTGGCCATAGTAGCCATGTGCTAGTATGTGTATGAATCAGAAAAGGTAATGAACCGTACAGAGAAAGTATAATTCACCAGCCAAGTTTCCCCCGTGCCAAGCTGACAAATACCAATGTGGCGGGGGCAGGGGGGGGGAAGGTGGGATGGAATGGTGAAATTCAATTTGAACTCATAGTTTTGAGGGGCTCTAGTGATCTAAGGAAGATGTCATTCACAGTAGTACAGTAATGGTTTCTTTTACAAATATAATATTTCTCCTGATGTATGTTTTAAAGCCTCAACTGCAGCCTCCCCTCTGTTATGTAAAGGTACCAAACGTCTCATTTATCAAATAATTTCCCAAAGAAACAGATGAAAGAACAATAGAGGGGGAAAAAGAAAACATCCCTGATGTGCTCTTTTATCAGAAATGTGTGTCAAAGGTCAAAAAAGCAGTGCTCTGAGTCTCTTAAACATGTCATTGTCATAATATAAAAACTGACTTACTAACTTAGATTATTTGGAGAGTTAAGTGCTTGTGTTATTGCAAATTAAACTAATTAGTATCATTTCCTGACAGCTGCAGTGAGTGTTAGCAATTCCATGATTTTTCTTCAGCCGTTCATATGGGATGAAAAGAATGGAGACAGCTTTGTGATTTAATGGAATGGGATCAGTTTATCATAGTAAGGGCACATCATTCCTCTCCTAGCATCGAGCAGCTCCCGTCTCTCCTCCCCCACCAAAGCCCTTCCACCACCATCTTCCCCAGTTCATCAGGCTATTATTGTGCTATTAACATATTACATAGGAAGCTATATACAGATGTGAGGTATCAGTGATTCTGCAAATAGCTGTGAGATGAAACTGGACTGGAATTGGCCTGTAATACTTCCATTTTGGAATCACAGAGATTCCGCTCTCCATCCTCTTAACCAAAATTGTAGCTGCCAGTAAAACATGCAGGAACTAATTTCCTACCACAGCTAGCTTAATTGTTGTCAAGCTGCTTTAGAAAGCAGCCCTGTCTGAAGCTTCCAACTTCTGTGAGTGAATGTTGAAAGTGGAAGGTTATGCCCTCGCTGGATTTTGCTAGAGCTTAATTCAGCTGACTGGAGCTTGGAATCGGAGAATGGCAGATTTGGAAGAGATTTCAGAGTTCAACCAGTCCAGCTCACTCATTCTGACAGATGAGGAAACTGAGTCCAAGACAGATTATGAGAATTGCTCAAGGTTATGTTTTAACCATGATAACCTAGTTTTTAAAAAAAAGTTTAAAAACTGTGCTTCTATAACAGTAGGCACAGAACATGCCTGCTAAAAGATGAAGAATGCATCATAATGAATATTTTTTATATAATACTTTTTAAAAATCAACTGTGGTTTAGTGACAAAAGCACTAGAATTAGATTCCTGGACAGCTGGTTTTGAGTTTCAACTCCATGACTCCTAAAGTTTGAGTTCCATTATATGTATAACAAGTGTGATAACATTAGCAACCTCACAGGGCGGTTGTGAGCCTCAGATGAGTCTGTGTACCTAAAAAGCTATATAAACATTAGCTATTATTATATGAGTTCATTGCATTGATTAATCCTTAGTGAGAGAAACATACTCTTTGAATGTATTTTAGTAATACAAACAATAGTAAATTAGAGATAAGAAAGGCAACGCATGACTCCTTTCTATATGCTTACACATGTGTTCAAATACAGATAAGTGTTTTCTAATTTATTTTAAAACAAACAAAAAGAAACCTAAGATTTATAAGAACCATTTAGAGAAAGGAACAGACAATGAATAGACAGAAATCTCGCATCCATTTCTGACTCCACTGGTGACTTGTTTGACCTTGAGCTAATCACTTTCCTTCCTGCCTTCATTTAACAGTTTGGGATAGGAGCCAGCGACCTCTCAGGGATAGTTTAAGGCTTGCCAGTTTGGGTCTAGGGAGATGATAATGGTTGAGAATATGCAGAGAGAGGGAAGGGATTCAATTGCACCAAATTGTGGTTCAGTGCTTTGCACCTGGAAAGTGCTATGGAAATGTAAGTTATTAATACCCCCATGGATCCCAGCAGCATGTAAATAACCGATGATTTTACATATGATTTAACAGTATCATTGCCAGGACTCCCAGAATGAGTAATTCTCATGCCATCACTGCTTATGCACAAATTTGATCTATCAAGAATTTACCGTTGTGATATTTTAGTCTTTTAATCCTTTGATAAGGTGGCTTTGCCAACTGTTTGCATAACAATAGCATAGCATGGTACAGTCTTATCGTATACCATAAAAGCTTTTGTAAGCTCCCTATCTTGCAATTATTTATTTAAAAATTTTTAAATAGCTTTATCAATTGAAGAAAAAAATCATTGGCGATTTTCTTACCCATGGCTTTGTTCTATGTCATTCTTTACTGATATTTTGATAACCTATTTCTCTGACATCTTGACAAGGCTGTTCAGGACACACCTCCCAGGGCAGTTGCTCTGCAGAGGGAATAAAAACTAGAATTATTTTAAATAAGCAACTCTAACCAAGGTAGTGGGTGGCCTTCAACCTCTAGATTTGTGGTTATATGGCTAACAACTATCAGAGGCAGGATTTGAATTCAAACCTCCCTGCCTTCAGGTCCATGATGTTACCCTTTGCACCATACTCTCTTCTTTTTGTTCAGTTATATCTGACTCTTCATGACCCCATTTGGTGTTTTCTTGGCAAAGATATTGGAGTGGTTTGCCATTTTGTTCTTCAGCTCATTTTACAGATGAGGAAATTGAGATAAACAGCGTTAAGTGACTTTTCCAAGGTCACACAGCTAGTAAATGTTCAAGACAGAATTTGACCCTTGAAGATGAGTCTTGCTGACTCTAAGCCCAGGGCTTTATCCACTTAGACACAAAGCTGCTCACTGCCTGTCTTAGAGAATAATAAAGGAATTGGTTACCATTGGGCAAAATTTTTTGTGGTGTTAGTTTTGAGAGGGAAGGGGCTCTCTCTTCTAGAACAATGCTTCTGAGATCAGAAATGAGTCCTCCTCACCCTGCCCTAATGCCTAGCATTTTTTAAGGACAGGACATGATATGACATTTTCTAAATTATGCTAGTTTCATGAATAAAACTTTCTTAATTTGACTAAAGATATCACAATCCAATTCAGTGCAATTAAATTCCATTCAATTAAGCAAACATTAAGTGCTTACTTTGTGTCAGGCATTGACACAAAGCCCCAAATGACTAATCTCTGCCCTCGGGGAACTTACATTCACTCACTAAACCCTCCACAGCCTTTCCCAAGCCCCTAATGATGTTGTAGTTTACATGATGTCTATGATGGCAATGAAAAAAAGAAGCCAGGAGAACAACAGTATTAGCACCAATAGTTCAAGTCTACCTTGTTACTTCTTTCAGAATTTACTCATATCTTTAAGTGTTTCTCGTAAATTTGCAAAACTATAACAAAGAGTCCACTTGGAAGGATGGAATCAAAGACTTAGTATTTAATTTCTAGGTTTGGATTTAACTCATTTTGTTTCTTGAACCACTCGGAGCTGCATTTTCTTCAGCTAGTTTCCAGGGATGTGGTGAAGAATTAAAATACAATGTATAAATACTTAATGGTATTACTTTCAAGAGGAGAAGAATAGCATAATAAATCACAGAATCAATTCACGGGACTCTGAAATCATTTAGTCCAAATCTCTCATGTTTTACTGATGAGGTCCATAGCCACTAAATGACTTGTCCAAGTTCACACAACTGGTTTGTGGCAGAGGTGGTCCTAGAATCCACATGTCCCCACTTGTAGTCAAGTGCACATTCCACCATATCATATTGTCACTTCTACTGCTTTGGATAATATGCTTTTAAAAAATTTTACCGAAATCTGTCTCAAGTCTACTTATGATAACACATTTCTTCCTGCCAGTTGTTGAGATGGTATTAATATTATACTTTATGCTTTTAAAGAAACAAGAGCACTTTTAATACACTAGAGCATGGACTTCAGTGATACCCTTGGTATTAGGAACTAACTCCAAGGTGAGGAAAATACCTCTTCTGATGGAGTCAGCATTCTACAATTTATAGTATGAGATAGTTGCCTAGAGCTTTGAGAGAGGATAAATGACTTGCCCAGGGTCCTACAACCAATGTGTGTGAGAGCTAGGATTTGAACCCAGATTTTTTTTCTCTTGAGGAAAGAACTCAGTATCCCACATTGCTGCTCACTGCGTCTTTTAATATGATTAGTATATTCACTTAACAAACTGGTGATCAGTAGATGACAGGAAGTTAGTAAGCTAATTAGTGATCTACTGTGACACTGGCATCATAATATCCATATCCAGTAGAATCCATAGTTGTAAAGAATCTTGCTTAACATTGTCTTATTCATATTCTTGTTTTATTATTGGTTTACCTATATTCAAAATGACTAAGGGTTTACAACTCTAAGAAGCGATATGGCAAAATGATGTATATATCCCCTTTTATAGAAAGTTCAGAGCCCCTTAGTAGTCAAGAAGGGGGAAAAAGATTCACATTATGACCCTCCATATACCCAGAAAAGACACAGATGGATGATTTTATTACATGATGAAGGAAACTTACTGTTCCTCACTTCACTCCATCTCCAATCTCCATGACTTTGCCCTGGTTGTCCCCTTACCTGGAAGACGCCTCCTTACCTCCACCTGTAGGAATCCTAATTTCCTTCCAGATGCAGCTAAGGCTCCACCTTCAAAAGAAAGCTTTCTTGGTCCCTGCAAATCCTTATGGGGGCTAATACACTCTCTCCTCAAACAACCTTTTGTTCATTTCATTCAGTCATGTATTTATATTTAGAAGCATTATATTTATGAGCACCTACTGTATCCTAGGCTCTATGCTAAATGCTTTACAAATATTATCTCACTTAATCCTCACAACAATCCTGGGAGGTAGATGCTGCTATTATCCCCCCCCTTTTTTTTTTAGTTAAGGAAATTGAGGCAGATAGAGGTTAAGTGACTTGTCTAGGGTCACAGCTAGTAAATGTCTGAGGCTGGATTTGAACTCAGGCCTTCCTGACTATAGGCCCAAAACTCTGTCCATTGTACTACCTGGCTATAGGTCTGTGACCCAAATTCAGGTCTTCTGACTTCAGATTTACTGTTTTAATTTTTTTTTCCATGATACTATGCTGACTTGTAAGTTATTAGTGACAGGACCTTAATTTTGTGTTTAGGGACTATGTTTCATTTAGCCCTTGCCCTTGCTGGAATTTTTCATAATTTATAAAGAAAAAAGAAACAAACCACGTTATTCACACTTAAGAGAATGAAAAATTTTATAATTATTATAATTAATATTCTAAGTAAGATTTATTAAGTATATTCACGAGCATGTAGCAATACACTAGAAAAAGCCCAGAATTTGGAATCAGTAAATCTGGGTTTAAATCCCTACTCAGACACTCACTACATGGGAGATTGTGAGCAAATGACTTAACATCTTTTATCCTGTTTCCTCACCTATAAATTGGTTTCCGTAACATACTTTCAGGAAAACCTGAAAGTACCATACACAATATGAGTGTCGTTGTTGTTCATCTTTTATGTCATGTCCTACTCTTTGTGACCCCATTTGGGGTTTTCATGACAAAGATGTTGGAGGGGTTTATCATTTTCTTCTCCAGCCCATTTTACAGATGAGGAAGCTAAGGCAAACAAGGTTAAGTGATTTGCCCAGGGTCACATAGCTAGTAAGTGTCTGAGGCCAGATTTGAACTCAGGAAGATGAGTCATCCTGACTCCAGGCCAAGTGCTCTATTCCAGCTGCCCTGCATCAGTGTGAGTGTACATACTTAAACTTAAATTATTATGTACATCCTTGCTTCTCTCAGTTATCCATGCTTGAAAGATTCAGCAGTGCTGTCTAGGCTGTGATACAGTAAAAATGAAAGCAAATAAACAAAAAATCCAACATTGCTCCTGGAGCTAAAGGGTCTATATTCAAGTTCTATCTCTAATGTCTACTATCTTGGGTATGACCGTGGGTAGGTCAATTAGTTGCCTCATCTGCAAAATGAGGGCAGTTGGACTAGTTGATCAGAGATCTTTTCCAGTTCTAGAAACGTTGTCCTAATCTGAATCTGATATTCCTTGTAGCAGCTGATCATGTGTCAGGCTAGAGGAAAAGCCTCAATAGGGCTTGCCATCCAACCCTTCTTAAGGATAAAAACATCACAACCTTTCAGAAGGAAAAGGCATGTTTAAAAAGTAAAAACTAGGCTATTAAAGTATAATTGCAAATATATATCTTTTTGCAAATAATAAGTGCCTGGTACATAGTAGCCCTTTAATAAGTGCTTTATTGACTAAAAAAAAAAGTTCTTAAATGCTAGAATTGTGCCAGAAAACTAGTCACAAATATCACTGTATGAAACTATTTTTTTAATGGTTGTTGGGCCATTTTTTATTTGTTATGCGTAGACACATTCATATTTGTTTGCTTATTTTCTTCCCCATGAAATTTTAAACTTCTTGAGGGCAGGGACTGTCTTTTGATTCTTTTTATGTACCCAGAGTTTAGTGCAAAGCCTGGCGTACAGTCAGTGCTTAATAAATGTTTAGTGACCAACTGATTCATAGTTTCCTGATTCTACACCTGGCTTTGAAGATCAAGAATCAAGTGTTGGTCTTCTAGGATGGGGGAAAAAATAATAAGTTAGTGATTTAGCCTCATCAAAATAAATGATTTTTATCTGGCACCAAGTAACATTGAGCATAAAATAGGTTTTTAGGATATATCATTGTCCAGCACCTTAGCACCTTCCTCAACCTTGCTCTTCTACAAATATATTCCACTGCAAACAGCTCTTTTAGACTATGTCTTTTTGGCTTGTTTTGAAGTCAATTTTGTTTTTATTGATAAATTTTAACAAAGCAGACACAAAGCACGAACCCTCAAAACAATTAATTAGATAACACTAAAAAGTAACTCTGATGGTACATGCAACTGTTTCTTGAAAGGGAGATTGCCTTTTAAGCTTAACAAGATAGTGTCATTGTATTGTCTTTTGTGTTTAACCTGAGTCTGTTGATGTTTAATGTTGTCTTTCCATTGAAGTTTTAGTTTCTAATGAACAGAAATCTATTTTCTTTCCTTCTCAACCCCTTCCACTAGGGGGAAAAAAACGAAAGATTGCCTTCAACAATATCCATGGTAAAGCAGGTAAATTCCTTCATTATCCATGCTCAAAAAGATTTGCACCTTGAATCCATCACTTCTTTGCAGGAGGTAGACAGCATGTTTCATTATTAGTCTTCTGGAATCATGAGTGGTCATTGCATTAATTAGAGTTCTAATAGCTTTCAAAGTTGTTGTCTTTCACAGTGTTGTTATTGTATAAATTGTTTTCTTTGTTGTGCTCATTTCAATCTTTGTCAATTTATAAAAATTTTCAAATTGTTTTTGTGATATTGATGTTATAATATAAAATTTTTCTTCTAATGCTACTCATCTCACTCTGCAACATTCCATAGGTTTTTCTATTTCTCTGAAACCAATTTCTTACCAAGCAATAGCATTCCATCACATTTGTATAAACTCCAGCTCAGCCATTCCTCGACTGATAGGCATCCCCTTAGTTTCATGTCTTTGCCTCTACAGAAGTCTACAGAAGAGCTACTATACTTATTTTTGTACATATAGGACCTTTTCCTCTTTCTTTGATATATTATGGGTATAGGCTTAGCAGTGGCATAGCTGGGTCAAAGTATACGCATGATTTTGTAACTTTGAGGGCACAGTTCTTTTTTTTAATATAAATTTACTAATTTTTAGTTTTCAACATTTACTTCGACAAGATTTTGAGTTCCAAATTTTCACCTCATCTCGCCCCTCCCCCCACCCCAAGATGGCATGCATTCTGAATACCCCTTCCCCTAGTCTGCCCTCTCTTCTATCTCTCCCCCCACTTCTCTTATCCCCTTCCCCTTCTATTTTCCTGTATGGCAGGATAGACTTCTGTACCCAATTTCCCGTATTTCTTATTTCCAAGTTGCGTATGAAAACATTTTTTTTAAACATGCATTTTTAAAACTTTGGGTTCCAAATTTTCTCCTTTCCTCCCTCCCCATCCACCCTCATTGAAAAGGCAAGCAATTCAATATAGGTTATACATGTGCAGTTATGCAAAACACTTCCGTAGTAGACTCGTTGTGAAAAAACTAACTCTATTTCCCTTAATCCTATCCTGCCCTCCCATTTATTCTATTCTTTCTTTAGACCCTGTCCCTCCTCAGAAGTATTTGCTTCTGATTACCCCCCTTTCCCAATCTGCCCTTCTCTGTTTCATCCTCCTGCTCTCTTGTCCCCTTCTCCCCCTATTTTCCTGTAGGGTAACACAGATTTCCATACGCAATTGAATGTGTATGTTATTCCCTCCTTAAGCCAAATCCTATGAGAATAAGATTCACTCATTCCCTCTCACCCATTTCCCCTCCACTGTAAGAACCCCTTCTTTTCTGGTTTTTTTTGTGAGATTATTTACCTTGTTCTACCTCTCCCTTTCTTCTTCTCCCAGCATAATCCTCTCTCATCCCTTAATTCTATTCTCCAGATATGACCCCTTAATCTTCAGCTCATCCTGTGCCCTCCATCCATCTGTCTATCTATCTATCTATCTATGTATCTATCTATCTATCTATCTATCTATCTACATACATATAATTTTTTCCCTCCAACTACCCTAGTACTGACAAAGGTCTCATGAGTTATAAATATCATCTTTCCATGCAGGAATGTAAATAGTTCAACCTTAATAAGACTCCCATGATTTCTCTTTCCTGTTGACCTCTTCATGTTCTATTTGAGTCTTGTACTTGAAAGTCAAATTTTCTATTCAGCTCTGGTCTTTTCATCAAGAATGCTTGAAAGTCCTCTATTTCACTGAATGACCATTTTTTCCCCTGAAGGATTATACTCAGTTTTGCTGGCTAGGTGATTCTTGGTTGTAATCCTGTCTCCTTTGCCCTCTGTAATGTTATATTCCATGCCCTGTGGTCCTTTAATGTAAAAGCTGCTAAATCTTGTGTTATCCTGATTGTGTTCCCACAATATCTGAATTGTTTCTTTCTGGCAGCTTATAATATTTTCTCCTTGATCTGGGAACTCTGGAATTTGGCTACAATATTCTAGGAGCTTTCTTTTGGGGGTCTCTTTCAGGAGGTGATTGGTGGATTCTTTCAATTTCTATTTTGCCCTCTGGTTCTAATATGTCAGGGCAGTTTTCCTTGATAATTTCTTGAAAGATGATGTCTAGGCTCTTTTTTTGATCATGGCTTTCAGATAGTCCAATAATTTTTAAATTCTCTCTCCTGGATCTATTTTCCAGGTCAGTTGTTTTTTCAATGAGATATTTCACAGTGTCTTCTAATTTTTCATTCTTTTGGATTTGTTTTACAATGTCTTGATTTCTCATAAAGTCACTATCTTCCAATTACTCTATTCTAATTTTTAAGAAGTATTTTCTTCAGTAATCTTTTGGACTTCCTTTTCCATTTGGCCAATTTTTCTTTTTAGGTCATTCTCTCTTTTTTTAAAAAAAATTTATTGATTTATTTTGATTTATCAACAATCACTTCCATATGCTTTTGAGTTGAAAATTTTTCTCCCCCTTCCTCCCCCCCACCCTCCCCAAGATGGTGCACAATCTGATATAGGCTTTACATTTACATACCCATTAAACATATTTTCACATTAGTGAAGTTGTAAGTAAAAATTAAACCAATAGGAGGAACCACCAGAAAGATCAAACAAAACTCATCAGAGGGTAAAAATAAGTGATAGCAGTTCAACTTCCATAGTTCTTCCTTTGGATATGGACAGCATTTTCCATCCCCAGGCCTCTGGAGATGTCTTAGATCCTTGTAATGCTGAGAAGGATTCAGTTTAACAATATTAGTCATTGCATAAAGTGGCTGTTATTGTGTACAAAGTCCTCTTGGTTCTGTTCACTTCACTCAGCATCAGACCATATAAGTCTTTCCAGGTTTTTCTGAAGTTAGCCTGTTCATCATTTCTTATAGCACAATAGTATTCCATTACATTTACATACCACAACTTGCTCAGCCATTCCCCAATTGATGGGCATCCTCTCAATTTCCAATTCTTTGCCACCACAAAAAGAGCTGCTATGAATATTTTTATGCATGTGGGTCTTTTCCCCATTTGTTTGATCTCTTTGGGATATAGCCCTAGAAGTGCTATTGCTGTATCAAAGGGTATGCACATTTTTTAGCCCTTTGGGCATAGTTCCAAATTGTTCTCCAAAATGGTTGGATCATTTCACAGCTCTGCCAACAATGTATTAGTGTTCCAATTTTCCCACATCTTCTCCAACATTTATCATTTTCCTGTTTTGTCCTGTTGGCCAATCTGATAGGTGTGATGTGGTACCTCAGAGTTGTTTTGATTTGCATTTCTCTAATTAATAATGATTTAGAGCATTTTTTCATATGACTATAGATGGCTTTAATTTCTTCATCTGAGAACTGTCTGTTCATATCCTTTGACCATTTATCAATTGGGGAATGGCTTGTATACTTATAAATTTGTCTTAGTTCTCTATATATTTTAGAAATGAGGCCTTTATCAGAGAGACTCATTGTAAAAATTCTTTCCCAATTTTCTACCTTCCTTCTAATCTTAGTTGCATTGGCTTTGTTTGTGCAAAAACTTTTCAATTTGGGGCAGCTAGGTGGTGCAGTGGATAGAGCACAGGCCCTGAAGTCAGGAGGACCTGAGTTCAAATGTGTCCTCAGACCAAACACTTGACACTTAGTAGCTGTGTGACCCTGGGCAAGACACTTAACCCCAATTGCCTAAAAACAAACAAACAAAAAACAAACAAAAACAAAACCTTTTCAATTTAATGTAATCAAAATTATCCATTTTGCTTTTCATAATATTCTCTATCTCCTGTTTGGTCATGAATTCTTCTGTTCTCCATAGATCTGATAGGTAAACTATTTGTTGTTCTCCCAGTTTACTTATGGTATCAGCCTTTATATCTGAGTCATGAACCCATTTTGACTTTATTTTGGTATATGGTGTGAGATTTGGGTCTATGCCTAGTTTCTCCCACACTCTTTTCCAGTTTTCCCAGCAGTTTTTTTTCAAAGAGTAGGTTCTTATCCCAGAAGCCGGGGTCTTTGGGTTTATCAAATAATAGATTACTATAGTCATTGACTACTGTGTCTTGCATATTTAACCTATTCCACTGATCTACCTACCTATTTCTTAGCCAGTACCGAGCAGTTTTGATGATTGCTGCTTTGTTATACAATTTAAGATCTGGAATTGCTAGGTAGGGCATTCTTCTCTTCATTGGCTTTTTGAACCTCTTTTGCCATTTGGGTTAGGCTATTTTTTAAGATGTTATTTTCTTCAGTATTCTTTTGGGTCTCCTTTAGCAAGCTGTTGACTTGTTTTTCATGATTTTCTTGCATCACTCTCATTTCTCTTCCTAGTTTTTCCTCTACTTCTCTTACTTGCTTCTCAAAATCCATTTTGAGCTCTTCCAAGGCCTGGGACTGATTTGCATTTTTCTTGCAGGCTTTGGAAGTAGGAGCTTTGACTTTGTTGTCTTCTTCTGATTGTATGTTTTGCTCTTCTTTGTCACCAAAGTCAGATAATATAGTCTGACTCTTTTTGCGCTGCTTGCTTATGATCTCAGCCAATTACTTGAGTTTCTTTGTTAAGGTCAGAGTCTGCTTCCAATGTGGAGAATGCACTGTCCCAAGCTTTGGGGGTTTGTACAGCTGTTTTCAGAGATAATTCTAGGGACCTGTAAATTTTCAGTTCTTCCAAGGTGGTATGATAAGGGGCAAGGTGTTTACTCCTTTCCTGGCCTGTGCTGTGGTCTATTAGTGACCACAAACACTCCTTTCTGTCCTGGAACTGTGAGGAGGATTTGCTCTGTACAGACACTACAAGCTCCACCATGCCAGCACTCCGCCTTGCCCCAGGACTGCCCCTCAGAACTGTGACCCAGATCCCAGCACAGGAAAAGCAAGAGATTCCTGCCTCAGCACTGGCAAGGAGATCCCTGAAATCCCCCCCTCAATTCCCCCTCAGTCTGTGGGCTGGAAGCTCAGGAGGCAGCCCCCACCCCAGACCGTGCTTGGGGAATGAAGGTGAGACCACCTTGCTTCTCTCTCTCACCATCGCAGAACAGACTTTTCCCACTCACCTTCTAGGTTGTCATTGGTGTTCCTGAATTGAGAGGTCTGGAAACTGCCACAGCTGCCTGTGATTCAGTTCTCTGAAGCCTACTCCAGGTTCACTGTGGCCTGCGGGCCCATGCCAAACTGCGTTCTTCTCCCAGCCAGAGCGATATACCTTTCTGATCAATCATCCAGGTTGTCTTGGGCTGGAAATTTGCTTCACTCTGTCTTTTTGTGGTTCTGCTGCTTTAGAATTTTCTTAGAGCCATTTTTTATGGGTATGTGGAGGGCTTGGGGGAGAGCTCAAGCAAGTCACTGCTTTCACTCTGCCATCTTGGTTGTGCCCCACGAGGGCATAGTTCTAAATTGCAGAGCCGATTTAAGTTCTATTACATTGCTGCTTAGTAAGTTTTTGTGCATAATTCCAATTACTTTACAGAATGACTATACACCTTCACAATTTCACCAACAATATATAAATATACCTGTGTTTCTACAGCCCTCCAACATTTGTCATTTTTCCTTTTTGTAATCTCTGCCAATCTTATGGTTGTGAAGAGGAACAGGTCTTTCTGATGATATCCAAGCAGACTGGGAATGGGCCTCAGCAAGCTTTCATTCACCATATCATGATAAAGACTATTTGTCCATTTTGTCCAATGTCTGTAGGGCAGTTCCTACAATTCATATTTGTAACCTATTGTCACTTATCCATATGTCACCCAGCTCTACCCCTAGCTTGTACCTTCTTCCTTATGTTCTTGCTCCCTAGACATTGAGCCTCTTTCCCAGTCTCACTTCCATTTCCCATCTTAAAAAAAAAACACTGAGAATAATGCTGTAAACAATAATAGCTAACATTTATTTAGTACTTTAAAGTTTACAATGCGCTTTGCATATATTATTTCTGAAATAAGAACCAGCCCACTCTCCCATGTTCTCTTCTTTTTCTCGGCCTTACAACCATATAGTAAAAAGAAAGATGCCCCCCCCCCCGGCAGAATCTGCAGCCTCAGTCTTTGACAATGGCAGCCACTTTGGGAAAGGATTAGCACTCTAGAAAATGAGGCTCTTAGTGGAGAGGTGACTGGTCTCCTAGGATTTCTCTTCTAGTTCTAGAAGGGTGCCGTCCAACCCTCATTTAATGGATGGTTAGGATCCTCAAATCACCAACCTATTTGGAACTCAATGAAACTCTTCCTTCACTGTCAGGTGATAATGACTTATGGCCACTACTTGACACAATCATTTCAGAGCCAGAAGTCAGGAAGGAGTTTAGCTCCATATTAGGAGTACAGGAGAAATTCCAAGATCACAATAGACCATAGAAGCCATTACTTTCTGCTGGGTTCAATGTCTACTTTTTAAACAGACCCTGGGTAGAGATTTAAGTGACAGACTGTAACAATTCAAAGAAATCATTATGGCCTATTAAGGAAATAACACACATTTATAGTACAGTCTGCTGTAGGTACAAGATCAACATTAATGGCCTTGAAGGCACTCTAATGGGCTATTGGGTAACAACTAGGCATGTTTTATTAACTGCCTAAATAAGCATTAGCTTATTGGATTCCACTGCAGGCACTTCTTTGAGACCCTGAGATATGGAGTCAATTATTAATTCTTTTGCAAAGTAATTTACACAGGAAGAAACATATTTTTTAAAAGGCTTATGCCAAAATCTAGAGTCCTCTGGGAGAAGTATGTCATTTGAACCAATGGAAATTAGGCGTCAGTGAGGACCTAAACAACAATGGTATAAAATGATAAAATGTGTATTACACATTAATTTTATAATTATAATTACTAAATAGGATTAAGAATTCACATAATAATCTGTAGCTGTAAAATAGCTTGTATTTCTTATTGCTCACAGCTGTGCAAGGGGAAAAGAATAATGCAATGGAAAAAGTGATGGATTTGGAATCAGAATGCCTGCAGTTGATTTCAGTCCTGCCACTTACTGTCTATGTGAACCTTGGGTGTGCCATTCATCCTTTCTGGGCCTCAGTTTCCTCATCTGTAGAATGAAAGAGTTAAATTGGATTACCTCTAAGATTTCTTCCCATTTTAAAACCGTGATCCTATAATTGGCATTAGTATCTTCACAGAAGCAAGCAGAAAAAAAATAATTTGGGTGTTAGTTATGAAAAAATAAATAAATCTTAGGGCCTCAGGGGGAATTCTATGATCTTTTGACTGTCAGGATGCAATTTGGTACAGTGGAAAGAGCACTGGCTCTAGGTCCTGAGGGTATGGTTTCAAAGTCAGACCTGCCACTTGCTGTCTGTGCAATTCTGGTCAAATCACTGAACTGCCTACAGGGTCTCACTTTCTTCATATCTGAAATAAGACCTGAAGTAAGGGATCTCTACAGGCTTTTTTTCTTTTTTTTTAGTAGCTAGTACAAAAAAATGCATATATGTGTGTGTATGTATATACACACACATACATATATACATATAGCATTTTAAGATTTACAAAGCATTTCACATATGCAATTGCATTTGATCTTGGCAACAACTCTGTAAAGAAGGGGTTATTATTATTCATTCCCCTTTTAAAGATGTGGAAACTGAGGCAGACAGAGTTTAAGTGACTTGCCCAGGATCACACAACTAAGTAAGTACCTCAGGCAGGATTTGAACTCAGGCCTTCCTGACTCCAAGTCTAGTACTCTAGACACTGTGCCACCTAACTGCTGCTTCTGCTTCTGCTTCTTTTCTAGTTCTAGATCTATGATCCTCTAATAACTGGAAAACTCCAAAAGCTTAACATGTTCGCTTATTTCAGTAGACAGTCAATGGTCTATGGAATATTCCAATCTTAAAATTAGGCTTTTTAAAAATTTTTAAATACATATTTATATGCATATATATGTGTATATATATGTATACACACACACACACACACATACACATATATATGTATGTATGTAAAATTGTCTTTCATTGGTATAGATAAATGACAGCAAAGTGACGAAAGGCTGGAGTCAAGTCCAATGCTGGATTTGAAATCAAGAAGATCTGAATTAGAATTCTGCTGCAGAAACTTTCTAATTGTTTGACTCTGGACAAGTCACTTAACCTCAGTCTGCTTCAGATTCCTCATCAATAAAAGGATGAATAATAATAGCACCTACTGTACCAAATTGTTGACTCCATGCAAGTCACTTAATCTTTCTCAGTCTCAGTTTCTTTATTGTAAAAGAGATAATAATCACATCTACCTATTACCCTCAGTTTCTTTATTGTAGAATAAGGATAATAATCACATATACTGATCAGCAAAGTTGTATCAAAAGAGACCAAATGTGGAATGCTTTGCAAACTACAAAGTGTCATATAAATTCTTATCATTATTATTATTATTACCACTACTGCTGCTGCTGCTGCTCCTACACAAGACTCATAATGGCCATAGTTCAGGCTATAGTGTACAATACCATTTTAGGTTTAAGCAAAAACTATTTCTTCTGGCTTATTCTTTTACTTATTGTCCAGCAGTCCTGGTTTCCCTGCTTTGTGACTCTGTGGAATCCTGGGAGTACCTTTCAGGTATTCAAGAATTCATTAGAACATACCCTGCAAAAGAAAGAAGTTCAAAACTATTTCCCTAGATATCCTAATAGCAATGCTAGCCCTCTGTGGTCATTGTCTTTACACAGACTTCAAGATCCAGTTTATCAACTGTCAATAGCCAAATGCATGTTTTTCTTTTCCCATGAGCTGATTAAAGCTGTGGTTGCATGTAATTCATGGCATTCCATTGTATTTGTTTCTGCTGGAATTTTCAGGCTGAATTACTGTAACGAATATACCACTAACTCTGTGCTGCAAAAGCCCTGACCTTTTGAATCCTCCTTTTTAGCAGAAAATTGGCAGAGAGAATTTCAACATAATAAAGGCCTTAATTTTTTTCTTAATCTTGATCCAGAAATCCATGTGTTTTAATCTAATTACGTAGGAGGTCTTTTGCCACCACTATCAGCTTGGATTAGGGGGTTCTGAAGATTGTAGAGATAGGACAGAGATGAGTTAATTCTATTTGCAGTGGATTATCAGGGGAAAACAAATATGAAATGTGCAATGCTTTGGTCTTTTCAAAAATAATTTATGCCCACAGCTTAATTCAAGCGCACAGATTTGTTGGCATCCCAAACTATGTGAATTGGGAAATGTCTTAAGTTTCACATATGATTGAAGATTCTTTAGTGCTCCCCAGTCAATAATGAACTAATGGCATACTTGACTCCAGAATCCTTATATACTCTTGCATATATAGAATAGAGAGGACTATGGATGGGAAAGATGGAGTGAAGAGAAAGCTGCCAGTCGACACTTAGCTTGAATATAGTAGGTATAAATGTATTTTACTTGTTTCCACTAATCTTTGTGAAATAATTGGAAGACAAATCCATGAAAACTCAAATGGGGTAAGAAGACACATTGATAAGTGTAATAGAAACGGAATTGGATTATTAAGGCCATGTCACAGAGCTTGATCAAAAGTTGCCATTCCTAAATTTAGGCAACCACATCATTCCCTGGGCATTTTTAAAAAATGTTTAATGAGGTGAAGAATATTAGAACAAGGAGTAGAGTTAGAACCCCACTACCACTTCCAATAGAGACCAGGCTCTTCAGGATTGAAACTAGTTCAAACCACATGCTTGGGTATACAACAGGAAGTGATGAAGTACCCCAGTTTCTGTGGGCCCAGGCAGTGGTGTTTCACAGTACCACTCAAAGTGGAATAGAAAAAGAATGAGGTTGGGAGAGGTATTAACCCAAGATTAAGGTGTTTATTCCCTCAGGACTTCCAATATTGACTCAAGAAATAGATTTTTTTTTTTACATATTCTCTACAGTGCAGTAATCCTAAGAGGCTAGATAAATAATTAAATCCATTCACCTGGCAAAACCCAGACCTAGGATGAGTCATAGTCAGCTTCTAATTCCAGAAAGACCCCACAATAATGATGTGATTGATGGTCTAGCAATACTCTGAAGATCTGAACAGCTACTGCAACGTAAGAGAGCTAGAGCGTAGCTCCCAGGAAAACAGCTCAAAGTACTTAAAGCACGGGGGTTGAAGGAAAAGAGAGAGAACAATAACCGCTCATGTCGTCAGCCTGCCAACAGGAGTTGGAAAAGTGAAATACGACAGGATCCTTTGAGAGGCATGGTAGTGCAACTTGTGTGGCCCACCGCCTAATCAAGTGCTACATCAGGAGTACAGAGCAAGGTACATATGGGACTCATTCTTGTCCTTCCTAAGGGCTGGAGAAGTGTACTGGGTATCCCATTACACAGCAAAATGGCATGAGTATGAGTACTTAGAGAACGAAGGTCCAAGAAATACAAGTCACTTTATGAACTATAATAGACTTTTCCCCCAAATAACATGAACCAAAGTTGCTCAATGGATTTTTATGTTATTATTTAGATCTTCAGCCATTGTTTCCTATAATTTTTTTTAGACCATATTTCTCTAAGAAGTCTCACCCTGTTGCCCTGCAAAGTCTGGGCTACACTCAGTATCAATCACAGTATTATACTTAATTGTGGACTCTCTGATTTAAGGGATGTGGAAACTTTGGAGAAGCTTCATAAAAGGTTACAGGGTTAATTAAAGGGTTCAGGGGAAAAAGTTATATAAAGCACACAGTTAAAGGAATTAGCCTTTTCTAGGCTCAAACATGCTGACAAGTAATACATATACAACACATGAAAGCTTTCTACGTGGAAAATGAAAATTAGTGAATTCTAATATCTACTCAGGACAAGAATGAGAAGAAATGATCTGGAATGCATGTAGCATGAGAGATTTGGGTTAGATATAGGAAAAAACTTCACAGCTACAAGAATTGTTAAATTCCTTAGTTATCAAAGAGATATTAAAATTTTACTTTTTTCCTTTGTATATTTCAGCCATATCCAACCCTTCATGACCCCATATTTGGGGTTTTATTGGCAAAGACTCTGGAGTGGTTTGCCATTTCCTTCTCCAGCTCAGGTCAAGTGACTTGCCCATGATCACACAACTAGTAAGTGTCAGAAGCCTTATTTGAACTCAGTTCTTCCTGACTCTGGGCCCAGCACTCTATCTACTTTGCCACCTAGCTGCCCCAAAAATTTATGTTATTGAGATAAAACTGGTACAGTTATGAGCCTTCTCATGAGATGACCAATAAATAGACTTCAATCTGGGTGAAAATGTTTTCAACTTGGATTGGTATTGTGCAATATATTTGGACACTAATGCTTCATTCTCACAAACCTTGATTTTGACTGAACTGGATTTGGCATGAAAGCTATTTTGCTTCTTGCTCATTTGAAATAGACAGTATTCCAGACTGATGTAAATGTGTGTGTGTGTGTGTGTAATTGTGAGCAGGTAGACAAGGTAACCTATCTTGGTGTTAGTCTTCATGACACAGATTTTTTTTCAGGTGTAAGGTAATGCACTAGAGGGTGCCAGGTCAGAGAAAGAAGGAGACATATTTGAAAGATATTGTGAAGGTGAAATCAATAGGCTCTGGCAACAGATTGGATATTGGGGATGGGGTAAGATAGTGAAGAATCCAGGATGACACCTAGGTTGGCAGCTTGAGGGACTGGGAAGATGGTATTGCCCTTTACAGTAATAGGAAAAGCAGGAGAACATGAAATCTCATCTTTCCAATATGATGCATAAATGTGTATATGTGTGTGTAATATATATCTATATATACATACATATATACATATATACACACATATATACATATATATACACATATATATATACGCATACACACACACACATATATATATGTATATATATATATACACACATATATACACACACACACACACACACATACACAGATATATATATATATATATATATATCAATCTGGAGTTTTTTCATGTCATAGACTAGAACCCATGATTTTATTTCCTCTAGCTGAATAACAGAACACCAGGCTCTATTCATAAAATGTGAAAATTTCTTGTGGTATTTCCTTCTTTGTTTAACATGCATTTTCATCATTTGGTTTTGGATGAGATTTCCTCAAATAATTTTAGTTCAGAAACTTTCCCATCTGTGCTACAACTATGTGATTGTGACCTGTATTAAGATCTACTGATAAACTTTCACCTGAGAGCCTGAAGTTATAAAGTGATTTTCTGAGATATTGGTTTGAAAGGCAGCTCCTTCTGCAGTGAGAAGATGTAAGCAGCTGTGTATGTTTATTAGCAAACTGGCTTTTAAAAATGGTGACAAAATTCAGTTACCCTTTGAGCTTTTAGTTCGCTTAAAGCCTCCCTATGGTAATAAAAAGTGTCTTTCAGGGGCAGCTAGGTGGTGCAGTGGGTAGAGCACCAGCCCTGAAGTCAGGAGGACCTGAGTTCAAATCTGGCCTCAAACCAAACACTTGACACTTACTAGCTGTGTGACCCTGGGCAAGTCACTTAACCCCAGTTGCCTAAAAATAAATAAATAAAATTTTAAAAGTGTCTTTCATTAGTTGCACAAGTTTATCTACTAATGGCTATGTCATATTGACACCCTTATTATCTTTCATTCAGTAGAATAAGGGTTCTGAAACTTTTTTGTGTCCCTAACCTTTTGGAAGTCTGGTGAAACTTAAAGAACCCCTTCTCAGAATAATGTTTTTAAAGGCACAAAATAAAATACATAGGATTACAAAAGGAACCAGTTGAAATATATGTGCATATGTAATTATATTTCAATATATAACTGGTAATTATATATGTATATATATATATATACACATACATATATATGTATGAGATTTCCTCAAATGTCATGTATCACATTATACTAGCTCTTTATATATACATATATGTAATATATATGTACATGCACATTATATGTACACACACACATACATATGGAGAGAGAGAGCTCAGGGGCCAAAGGTCCCTACAGTACAAGGTCTGGGCACAAGGGACATACTCATTTTAAAAGTTTTTTGTCCTAATTTAAAATTAGTTCTTTCATGGCAAAGTTACAAGGTTGAGATTATATATGTACTCCAAGATATTAAGGGGGCAGGGGAGACACAGTTATTCCGAGTGAACTATAAAAACAAAAACCAATTACTAAGTACCAACTGTGCACAAAATGCTCGGCTAGGCCCTAAGGGAGATAAAAAATTTAGTCAAGAAAAAAATTCCACTGACCTCAAGGAGCTTATATTCTAGTAAATATAACTTCTGGCAACACCAGGAAAGCTTCAGGAAAGAGATGATATTTGAGTTGAATCTTAAAGGAAGAATAAGATTTCAATAGGTGAATAATGGTACAATATTTTGAGTATAAGGAAAATCATGAATAAATGCATGAAGTTAGTAAAGCACAAAATCCATTAATTGGCAGGTAGAAAAAGAACCACAGAATCTAAGAGTTGGAAAGGAACTCGGAGACCATTTTGTCCAACTCGTACTTCATCAATAATTCCCTATACAATTCTTCCAAAATGGTCAACCCAATCACCACTTGAAATCCTCCAATGGAGAACTTGCCACGTCCCAAAGCTACTTGTTCCACTAATTCTGCACTCTTAGTATCTTACATCCTTTTCTCTGGTTCTGCCCTCTCAGAGCATGTCTGAGCTAAACGCATAGTCTTTATGTACGCTGTTTCCTGATGCACAACACTTCATCCCTGAACTACCAAGTGTTTTCCTTTTCAGACTAAATGTCTCCAATTCTATAATGAAATTTTCATGTGACACGGTCTGCAGTCCTCTAATCCTCCTGTTACCCTTACTGCATTGCTCCAACTTGTCTATGTCCTTTCTATAACGTAGCAACTGGACCTGAAGCCAGTACTCTAGATGTTGTCTGGCCAGGGTATAGTACATTAAATCTCTTGCCTCTTCTGTTCTGGTCATTATGCCACTCTCAATTCTACTTCCCCTTCCAGGAGCATCCAAGTGCCCCTCTTTCGTTCTATACTTAGGAAGAGGGTTTTTTTTCCTTTTTGGTTTTTTAATGATTTTTGGGTTTCTGAAGCATTGTTTGGGTAATCCATAAGGTATTCAAAAGAAGTAGCCTGACAATAATGGGTACCTAGGATACACTGTGAGGCCTAGAATCAGGAAGACTCTACTTCCTGAGTTCAAATCTGGCCTTAGACACTAGCTGTGTGACTCTGGGTAAGTCATTTAATTCTATTTTCCTCAGTTTCCTCATCTATAAAATGAGCTGAAGGATAAAATGACAAAGCATTGTAGTATCTTGGTCAAGAAAACCCCAAATAAGGTCAGGAAGAGTCAGAACAAGATTGGAATGACTGAACAGCAACAAATATAAACCTAGAAAGGTAATTTTGAGATAGTTTGCTTAGGTTTTGAATAGATTATGTTCAAGAGAGCCAAGTTATTCCCCCTTTTGTTCCTGACAATTTTCTGTAGCAGGTCAAGGATAACAGCTGGAAAGCCTGGCACCGTAGAGGGTTCATGAAACTGAATAATTACAGCAGAGCATTTCTGCTCCAACCAAGACATGTTGTGAGAACTTCCTCCTTCTGACAGGCCTGTTCCTTCCTCCTCACCACGTCGTACCAGTTCTTTAAGTGCATTTGTTGTGCTGCTGTTTTTGTTTTCTAGTTTGGGGCCCAGCTTACCTTACTTTTTCTCTTGTACTTCCCCCCCATTTCTTCTGAGAGAGAGGTGTTTTCTTATCATAAGATCCAAGATTTAGAGAGGACCTCAGCAGTTTCCAATGCAAGCCCCTTATTTTTATAGATCAGGAAACATTTCCAGAGAGTTGAAGTGAAGAGATTGAAGTGAAGTCACACAGGTTCTAACTGGAAGGATTGAGAGTCAAACTCAGGTTTTCTGACTCTTAAAACTAGTGTTCTATTGCAACTGTAAAATGGTCCTGGGTCCCTTGCATTTGAATGAGCTACCATGGCTATGCCTGCCTAACCTGAACCTACTCTGAGTTCTTCATAAGGACCATGAGTCTTTAATAAGAGGAACAATGTGATGGAGTGCTAGACTGGAAGTTCAAAGCTACCTCAGACATTTTCTCACTATGTGACTCTAGCCGAGTGATTTTACATCTCAGCCTCAATTTCTTCATCTACAAAATAGGGATGATAATAAAAGCATCTACCTCACAGGGCTATTGTGTGGATCAAATGGGATAAGGGATATAAAACATTTAGTAAACCTTAAAGTGCTACTAGAATGTGCACTGTTATTAAGAACAAGGCATATTACAGGCCTGAAGTCATAGAGCAAATCCTGGGAGGACAGGGCACACTTCTACTTCATTGGTCAGGTCAGAACTAGAGATATCTTAGCTTTTGGTGAGGAAGCCTCAAGCATCACAGTAGGCTGGGATCTTCTGACCCTTTTCCCCTGATCTCCTTGTTCTAACACCTCCTGGGTTTTTCTTCATGATATTTTGAATTCACAAAGATGTTAACAAGAAGGTTCAAATTAGTCCATATAGTCAAACCTGAGTCTTGTCTGGCTCAAACAGAGAACAATGATGGATAGCATATACTTAAGTGCTAAATTGGGTGGTGCTGACTACCAGAGCACTAGCATGTCATTAGAAGAGAGAGAGAGAAATAGTAACAGAGGCCTACAATTTTTATTATAAGAGCAAGACATCATTTTAAAAACACTGTATGGGTCATCGTCTTATGCCTCAGACCATTCAAGAACATGTCAGATTATCTGCTTTCATTTTATAAATTCAATATGTGGATCAAAATGACAGCAAACTTGTTGAAAAGGTTGAACATTCATTAAGCTACATTAGGAATGATTTGTAAAGCACAGGTTTGTTTGTTTGTTTTTAATTAAAGGCAATATATAAAAAGAAAATTATTATAATTGAAATCTTATATTTTAAGAATGCAATGTCATGGATTTATGCTCAGTTAAAATTTTTAAAATCTAATAGAAAGATTATAATCCAAAAGAGGAACCTAGAGTCTGAAACAGAAATAGATTTGGATGAATATAAGCATGGACAGAGAGCCCTTATCTTGCATTCTGAATAGGTTATTCTCTTGCTGCTATCCTAACCCCATGAAGAAAAATATCTTTTCCTAAAGTGTATAATTACCCTCTGCCACTCTTAAATCTCCTCTCGTGTCTGAGCTCGTTTAATAATGGTGAACAGATGAGCAGAAATTAAAAATAAAGGGCTCCCACCAATTGAGCACCCGCACATAATGTACCTATAATGAGAGTTTGATTGCCAGGGCCCATTATTTCCATTTCTGTCTTTTGGGCTATTACGGCAGCAGAGCCCTGGGTTTCCAAAGGAATGCATCATTCTCTTCTGGAGAGCCGGAACAATTTACATGAATACAGATGTTAGTCCTTATTAAGAAGAAGACAGCATAAACCATGGAAAAGAGAATGCCATGGAAGCCCACCCTATAATATCAGGCATACATTCTCATCTAGAATACTTTATTGGACTTCTAGTTTATTTTGTAATCAAAAAGGAAACAAGAAATCCAAATAATTTTTAAAATTAGGAGAAAGGAGAAAGAAATGTTTACTCTATGTCCACATTAGGATAACAAGTATTCCACATCTCATCCTGCCTCCCTCTGACACGAAGTGAGATAATATAGAGTGTATCACCTACTACATATCTATTTCTTTACTTGTAGTCTCCACTAATAGAATGAAAGCTCTTTGTGGGCAGGGACTGGTTTGGCATTATTTCTATGTCTCTGGCACTTAGCACAGTGCCTTGCACATAATGTGCTTAATAAATATTTATTGACTGACTGAATACTTTAAATATATCATCTCATGATCCTTACAATAATTCTGTGAGGTAACTGCTATTACTACCCCATTTTACAGATCAGGAAACCATGACTTCTCAGTGGTTAAGTGAGCAGTTTGGGATCAGATGGCTTCTAAGTGTCTGAGGGAGGATTAGACTCTGGGTCTTGCTGACTCAAAGTCCAGAAATCAATCTATTATATTATACTGCCTCCCTTGTTTAACTTGGCTAAAGTATGGCACTGCGGTCCTAGAGATAAGATTCAACTTGGATTCTTATGTCATTCTTGTGTGGACCACCTCGGCAGTCTGATAAATTCTATGGATTTCTTCTCCATGTTTTTACATGCCTAAAATAAAATACAGATGATTAAAAAAGAAATCAGTTATATTGAAATAGTTTATCTATCGATCTATCCACAAGTTCACTTATTACAGCTTAACCCCTCCCCAACTCCCCACCAGTGTCCTACAACATAATTTTGGTGTTAAGATTTACACTCAGTTATTTATTCCAAAGACAACCTGTCTTAAAGGATTTAGCTTTAGTGAAAAGATAGAATGATTGAAGCTATTGGCCCTAGACTCATTTATTCATTGTTTACATGTGGCCCCATGACAATTCATCAGAGTACAAGATAGGGACATTATGATGAACTTTTACTGGAAAATTCTGGCTAGAAATGACCACACATTTGGTGTGAGTTATCAAGTCAGTTAAGTAAATTACTGATCTGATTGATTTTTTTTTTGAGGGAGATGGAAGTGGGGAGAGATAGTGAATTAGCAATTTGGGGTCTAAATTGCACCATTGTTTGAGTATAATTTAGAGAAACTGCCTCCTACTCCACCTGCCTCAATTTACCCACTAGAACAAGGAATTAATGACATTTGTTACTACCTTTTTAGGGATATTATGTTGATTGATAAATACATGAAAGCCTTTGAGCTTTTCTGCTTCTGACATCGTGAGTAAAGGGCATTGAACATAACACAGATGATGATGAGACGTTCCTTGTTATCCAATAGAATAATTCTATCAAAATGCTATAGATGTAAAGTACTCAAAAGGAAAATCCATTTTATTTTAAAAGTAGCTTAATACATTTTCTTAACATATTCTGCACATCTTGTGCTGAATGAATGTTCCTGACTGACATGGTAATAATAGTGATGATGCTATTTGAAATCTTAAAATTCCAGAAAATGATATTTTTCTTCATTGACCTATGGGATTGTCCACTAGCATGATGGGAGATTCTCCATTGCCCTAAAAACGGCCCATATGGGCTTCATCAAGATGTCACAGTTCAGTTATTGTCCAAGGCTTCTCCTGCTCCCCACAATTCTTTGTGCTCTTTCCCTCTAGTAATTACTTTGCATGTATTGGGCATTTGCTTTTCTGTATGTGTTGTTCCTTCTGCACTAGAATACAAGTACCTTGAGGGCAGAGACTATGTTATTTTTGTCTTTGCATAGTCAGAACCTTGCACATAATAGACATTTGTTGCACTGAATAGCATTTTCACCAATGCTAATCTTTGTCCCAGAACCATCTATGCTAGCAGCTCCAATATTGCAAAGTAAGGAATTTGACATGACTATTTATCAGCCCCACAATATTTTTCCTTAATTTTCCCTGCAACATTTGTTCCACACTCCCCTTAGTGGCTCTGGGACTTGGCTAAGAACCCGTGTTCAGTTGTGATTGGAGCTTTTCAGCTCAGTCAACGTATGACAGTATTTTGAAAAGACCATGGCTTTCCAATACCCGTGATTCTCTGATCTGTGTACTCAAAGAAGGGCAATGACTGTTAGTGCTATTTAATGTGTATTAAGTGCCTTTCATGGGCTGAGAGCTTGAGGAATTGTGCAAGACTTCCTCATGAAACAAGAGTGAATAGAACCAAGGTCTGAGAGAGCCTTAGAGTTTCAGGAGGCTACATGGGACTTCTGAGAATATCTTTACACCACTAAGCATTGCCTTCCTCATTTTAGGGCTAGTCAAAAATCAACAAACGGGAACATTTTCAGGGTAAAACTAATAGAAATGAAGGCTGGAAAGATGATTCATTCAAACAGGGAAGCTTTAAAGGAACTCTCTCTTCTTTGGCTAAAGGACAATCATTAGAGCATAGCATAACTTCTACAAGTGTCTGAAAAGATTCTAAACTCCAAGGAGAGGGAATTGCCTAGGAAGAAACAACATAAATGGGAGAGTCAGTGAATATAACCCTGGTTTAGGAAATCCTAGACTTGGGCTTTAATTTTTAAGAATTTCAGCATTGTTCAGGGCAGGGCCTTAGATGCCATCTCAGCAATTAACCACCCAAAGCATGACTCTACAATATCACTGAAAAGTTTCTGCTTGAATGCTTCTATTGACATTTATTGTCTTATGAGGCAGCCGATTCTATAATAATAATAACAACAACAGCAATAACACCACCACCAACAATAATAACAAATAGCTAATATTTATCTGACACTTTACATATCTCCTTTGATCCTTACAAGGACCGTGTGAGCTAAGTGCTCTTATTATCCCCATTTCACAGATAAGAAAATCAAGGCTGAGGAAGGTTAAGTGACTTGTCCAGGGTCACCCAGCTAATGAATATCGAAGCAAGATTTGAACCCAGGTCTTCCTGACTCTACATCCTTCACTCTATTTGCAGTGACACCTAGTTGTCTCTATTCTGGACCATTCTAATCATTAGGAACTGAGTCAAGATTTGTCCCCTTGTGATTTCTACCCATTGGTCCCAGTTCTGCCCTCTGGGTTCATGTAGAATAAGTCTTATCTCCTGTATTTTCTAACTGCCCTGTTTCTGTCAAAGGTACCACTGTCCTTCCAGTCTCTCAGATTGCAACCTTGGCATTCTCTTAGACTCCTCCCTCTCTGTCCCCTCAAGTGGCCAACCTGCCAATCTTACTTACTTCTATCCCCACAATATATTTTGCATCTGACTCCTTTCCTGTATTCCCACAGATGCCTCATCAGGATGATGGAATTTAATGTTATTTGTACTATGCACCTGATGTATTTTTGGGAGGGAGTGCATATATACCATATGTGGAACATTAATGCAATGAAGTGCTTTGCAAAGCATAAAGTACAATATAAATATGAGCTTTATTACTATTCCACCTTCAGATCATGTCAGGGGTATTGTGGTCAGGCCCAGTAACAGCTGGAGTATACCTGGAGAAAGGTGACCAGGATAGTGAAAGATTTTGAAGCCATATTATATACAAGGATCATTTGAAGAAACTTGGGATGCCCAGAGAAGAGAAGATTTGTAAAAGGGGGAAGGGATATCTGCAGCAGAGCCAGAGGAATTGTCTTTAAGCATTTAGAAGGTTGTCAAGCAATCAACAAGCATTTATTAAGTGCTTACTGTATACCAGGCACTTATACTAGGTGCTAGGCATATAAAGATGAAAAAGAAATAGTGTCTGCACTCAAGTAATTTATATTTGGACAAAATACCATTAACATAGACAAGAGAATACAAAGCATATTTTAAAAAATTAATTCCCAAGAGGGGAGAGCACTAGCAACTGGGGTTGTCAGGACAGGCCTAGTATGGGAGGTTCAACTTGAGCTAAATTGTAAAGAAAACCTTTCTTGGGGCAGCTAGATAGAGCACTGGCCCTGGATTCAGGAGTATCTGAGTTCAAATCTGGCCTCAGACACTTAGCACTTACTAGCTGTGTGACCCTGGGCAAGTCACTTAACCCCATTGCCTAGCCAAAAAAGAAAAAAAAGAAAAAGAAAAAAAAAGAAAACCTTTCTCTGCCCCCAATTTCCTCATCTGCAAAATGGGGATGATAATAACACCTGCCTCTCAGGGCTGTTGTGAGGATAAAATGAAATAATATTTGTAAAGTATTTTGCAAACCTTAAGGCAACATATAAATATTATCATTATTATTATTATTAGGCAGAGGCAAGGAAAGGGTACATTCCAGCCATATGGAGACAGGAAATGGAGCATCATATAGAGAGAAGTAGGCCATAGGAAAAGTACAGGAAGGGAAGCAATATACAATAAACCTGGAAATGTAAACTGAGGCCAGGCTGTGAAGGGCCTTAAATGCCAGATAGAAGAAATTGTGTACAATCCCAAAGGTACCTGGGAGCCACTGAAACTTCTCCAATAAGAGAGTGACCTGGTCAGACCTGGGCTTGAGGATGATCAGTTTGGCAGCTGGGTAAAGGTTGAAAACCTCTATTGCAATAGTCCAGGAGGGAACTCAGGAGAACCTGACCTGGGGTGGTTGTGTGAGTGGAAAGTAGGGGATATAAGAGATGTTAATAGGTAGGATCAACAAGATGTGGCAACTGATTGGATATTGGGGTGGGGGTGGGGGATGAAAAAGAATGAAGAGTGAACTGTTGAGGATGAAGGAGATTGCAAAGCTGGATGATTAGAAGGATAGTGATGCCCTTGATAGAAATCACAGTGTCATCTTTTATCCTTTTCTTTCCTTCATATCACACTTGTTACATTTGCCTCCACAACATCTCTCTTATACATTCTCACCTCTTCACTCACATAACCAAGACCCTACATTAGGCCCTCTCACTACTTACCTGGACAATAGTCTCCTATTTGACAAGCCTCTTCCCCTTCCAAACTACCCTCCACACAATCACCAAAGTGATTTCCTAAAGTGCAGGTCTAATCATCCCCACCCGCAAACTGCTCAATCAATTGAAGTGGCTCACAAAGCAAATGACATTTAACTTTCTTCAAAACCTCATCTTACTCTTCTAGTCTTCTTACATATTACTACTGTCTTCAAATTCTATGATCCAGTCATTTTGACCAACTCATCAGTCCATACACACTCCACCATTTCCCATCTCTGAGCCTTTGCAGTGGTTGTCCTTCATGCCTGGAATGCACTCCCTCTTCATCATGGCCTCTTGGAATCTTTGGTCTCCTTCAAGATATTGCACCTTTTACATGAAGTCTTTACTGATATCCCCTAGCAGATCGTATATTCCCTCCTTTTTCATGTTATGTTTTGACTTATACATGTACATGTTGCCTACCCCCAATGAAATATAAACTCCTTGATGTCAGGAGCTATTCCACTTTTGTCTTTGTATTTCCATTATTTGGTATAGTGCCTGAAACATAAGAAGCATTTAACAAATGTTTATTGATCAATTGGACAGAAAGAGGAAAGTTTGTAAGAGAAGAATGTTGGGGGGGGGAAGTTCATGAATTTAAGTTACATTGAATTTAAAATGCTTTTAATAGCTTGAGTCAGAAATACTCAATAGGACTGGATCTCCAGAGACACATGATTGTGGAAAATAAGATCTAGGAGACATCTGAATAAAGATAAGAATTGAATCCATGGGAGTTGATGAGATCACTAAGAGATACAATGTGGAGAAAGACAAGAAGGTGGTCCAGCACAAAGCCTTTGGGGGAACAACCACATATAAGAGGAGGGGACATGAATGATGGTCTAGTACATTTAACTGAAGAGAGCCACAAAAAAGTAGTATCATGAAAACCTAGAGTGGATAGAGTATCCAATAGAACAGGGTGATCAGCCAGATCAAATATAGCACAGGTACAAGCTATGTGACCCTAGGCAAGTCACTTAACCCTGATTGCCTCCCTAAAAAATAAAATGTAGCAAAGGGGTCAAGAAGGATGAGGGATGAGAAAAGGCCATAAGATGTTAAGAGATCATTGGAGAGGGTAATAAGGTCAAAAATCAAATTATAAGGGACTGAGAAATGAGAAAAAAAGGTATAGAAATAACCATTTACCCAGCTCCTACTATTTGCCAGAAATTGTGCTAAACACTTCTATAAATATCTCACTTGATCCTCACAACCTCTCAAGGTAGGAGCTGCTATTACCACCATTTTACAGTGGAGGAAAGTGAGGCAAACAGAGGTTAAGTGACTTGCCCGGGGCTACACAGCTAATAAGAGTAAGGCTAAATTTGAACTCAGGTTTTCCTGACTCCCAGCCCAGCATTCTCTCCACTGTAGTACCAGCTGCCTCTAGCTGGAAAATACAGAGAGGATGTGAGAACTGAAGATAACTTTTTCTAGAAGTTTGGCTATGAAAGAAAAGAGAGATATATAAAACACATCTTTTTTTTTTAATTATGAGGGAATCTTTGACTTGTTTGGGACATTAAGGAAGAAGCCTATAGATATCCAGGTCACATCTTTCCATCTTGTCCACAAAGGCATCATAAAAGTTTGTCTGTTTGCTAAAATTGATTTTGTTTATGGCGTTTTTCCGATCAACTGACCCAGTAACTTTGTCAATATAAAGAAGTTACATAAGGTTAGCATTACTTATTCTTGATGGACCTGAGTTAGCTTCTGGTGATCTCCATTTCCCTTTAGTGGGACTCAAACTGCTTAGTAATCCATTCTATATTTTTTCTAGGAATCGATGTCAAAATCTCCAGTGAATAGTTTGTGGAATATGTTCTCCTCTTTCTTCTTTTGAATATTGAGACAACCTTTACCAGTTTCTACTACTATAGCACTTTTCCTGTCCTCTGGAATTTAAAAAAAATCATCAAGAACTGTTCATCTATCATATCTAGCAGTTATTTCTGTGTCCTCATATATAGCACTTCTGGACCTAGCGACTTGAACTCATTCTTACTATCTAATCAATTATCTTATTTTTCAATGCCCTCTCTAGTCCTTTTCTTCTACCTTTTACAGTCTTAAGAACATAGAAATAACAATAATACTAGATAGTATTATCTAGCACTTGAAGGTATGCAAAACTCCTTATAAATATCTCCTTTAATCCTCACAACAGCCTGGTAGGTAGGTTCTATTATTATTCCCATCTTATTCAGAGGTTTCCAAGGTAGGTGATACCACCCCAGGGTGCACCAGAATGATCCAGGGGATGGTAGTAGCCTCATGTGCAACTGGGGGACATTGAATAAAAATAAGGGGCCATGGAAACATAAGGGAAAAAAAGAAGAAAATTTTGAAAGACCGTTCATATATGTTTTATTCGTTGTGTATCCAGTTAAAGTCATAGTGATAACATTATTTTCCAAATAAACAAAAAAATGCAAGTTACAACCTATCAGTGGTCAAGTCTGCTGACAGGTCTTAACAAGTAAGTGTCAGCAGGTGAGCATATGGCACATTGTCAGGAAGTCCAGTGTGAATTGGCAAGAACATGTGTGTGTAATGACTTGTTTACAGTACAATAAAGTTCCATGACACAATATTGTGACATTAAAATTTCAATACAGGAAAAAGCCCACAAATTTACAATAAATTATTAAATTTAAGATGTGTCATTTTTTAAAAATATATTTTATATTTTTTAAAATGACACAATTTTTAAAAAACCTGTTAAAGGGTTAAAGATTTTGGAGGGAGCACTGAGAAATTTTTTTAAAGGGGGTGGTAGGCAAAATAAGTTTGGGAACCTCTGTTATAGATGAAGAAATTAAAGCAGAGAGAGGTTAAAGAGCTACCTAATGTCTGAGGCTTGAACTCAGGTCTTCCTAACTCCAAATCCAACACTCTATCCACTGTGCTACCTAGAACACCCAGCTTGATAGGGGGTGGAGGAGGAAGAAACTAAAAGAAGAGAATAGTATTTCTGTGTAATTTATTTTGAAACTGAGATGTGGTGGCATATCAAGCTGTAGAAGTAAATTTCTAATCATAGGTGCTACTGAGAACCCCTTTCATCATTAGAGAATGATCAAACTGACCTAATAAATATTTTCCATCTCTAACCTCAGTAATTACTTGCACATGCTGCAACTCAACATGGAATGATGAAAAATAAATTTTCCTTGATTAGGCAAGACCCACAGATCACTGACAGTAAGAAGCTGAAATTTGTTTTCCCTATGCAACAGTATTTGAGAATGAGTACTCTGCTGAGATTCCAGTTCTTTGATTTCTTCAATTCATTTCTATTTAAATAGAAAAGTAAATAAATACATAGCTTTCATGATATTAACACTACCTTTTCTTTGTCCTATATTTCTCTGTTTGAATTATACTTGTCTTTTAAAAATCTTAAGCAAGGACATTAACTTCTTTGGATACCTTTCCCTTTTCTTCTTCATTAGGCCCATTCTCCATTGGGGCATCAGCATTATCCTGGAGGTTTTCCTGTTTTGTTCCACTTCTGAGATTTTAAAAGTTACTTTTTAATAACATATTTCAAATATAATTGGTCAATACCACTATGACAAAATTTCTCCAGAGAATGAATAATCTGGTCTGAGATGATTCCATTATATTTTAGTGAGTAGTAGAAAATGCCTTTTTTAAAAAATTAATTTTGACTCCTTTTTTTAATATTATCTACATTTTCTAATGTATCATCCCTTCTCCCCCTCCCAGAGAGCCAACCCTTATAACAAAGAGTAGTTTAAAACTAAGTAATATGTCAAAAAAGAATTATATTCCATATCTAAAATATCCTCCTCTACAAATAAGCAGACTAGTGAGTACTTTTTTATATCTTTTTTTTTTCTTTTTGGTGAGGCAGTTGGGATTAAGTGACTTGCCCATGGTCACACAGCTGGTAAGTGTCAAGTGTCTGAGGCTGGATTTGAACTCAAGTCCTCCTGACTCCAAGGCCAGAGCTCTATCCACTGTGTCACCTAGCTGCCCCTGTATCTCTTTTTTGAGCTTAAACTTGTTCATTATTATTTTACATCACTCAGTTTATATTGTTTTTTTTTCTTTCCATTTACATTGTTACAGTTGTATATATTGTTTTCATGATTCTGCTTACTTCATTTTGCATCGGTTCATATAAATTTTCCCATGCTTCTCTGTAAGTCATCAAAGTTATCATTTCTTATCCAATCTATGGAAATTCATTTCTTTCCATTTCTTTGCTGCTACAAGAGGTGCTCATATAAATATCTTGTCATATAAAGAGACTTTCTGTCATCACCTTTCTAGTAATGGAATCACTGGGTTAAAGGATAGGAATATTTTAGTTATTTTCTTCACATAATTTCAAATTGCTTTCCGATTTGTTAGACCAATTCAAGCTCCACCACCAATGTTAGTGTGTGTGTGTATGTGTGTGTGTGTGTGTGTGTGTGTGTGTGTGTGTGTGTGTGTGTCCACAACCCCTGCAACACAAACCATTCCTATCTTTTGTCATCTTGGCTCATTTTCAGAAAAGAAGTATTCTCTCAACCTAGGATTTCATTGGTATTAGGGGACTCCTAGATGAGTCAACTTCCCTCTCAGATGAATAAACAGCCAGCTAGCACCTTCTCTTCACTATTTGCTTTTAGAGAATTGCCTAGTCTAGAGCTCAGAGAGTTTAAGAAAATTGTCTAAATTCATACAATCAGTCTGTGTATAACATGGAACTTGAACCCAGGTCTTCTTGGCTCTAAGGCTGGATCTCTATCCACTATACTACTCTGTCTTGTTTTGTAATAGATGCTTTTAAAACTATGTATTTGATTTCATGAGAGCATTGATTTATAATTAGAAGTGGCCTGCCACATAACTGAGGGGCAGCTAGGTGGTGCAGTGGATAGAGCACCAGCCCTGAAGTCAGGAGGACCTGAGTTCAAATCTGGCCTCAGACCAAACACTTGACACTAGCTGTGTGACCCTGGGCAAGTCACTTAACCCCAATTGCCGAAGAAGAAGAAGAAGAAGAAGAAGAAGAAGAAGAAGAAGAAGAAGAAGAAGAAGAAGAAGAAGCAGAAGCCAGAGAGGCTATCTAGTCAGGCCCCCTCATGATGAGGGAACTGATGCCTAAGCAATTTGTCTCATCAGTAGTAAATAGCAGAGCTAAGATTCAGAGGTCAGAACTTCTGGTACCATATCCTGCATTCTTTTTCCTGAACCATATTGCTGTATCCTCTTTGGTCTTAATGGGAAGCCAACATCCTTTCACTTTTTAAAAACTTTCTCATAATCATAGTAAGAAATGATTTATTGGTCCCTAAAAATTTCAAGAGAATATGATTAGTTCTGCCAGCTCTCCTACTTCCTTGTATCAAAATAAGGTGGCAGGAGGAGCACCTAGGATGGGAGTATAACATTGTAGATGGAAGCCAACAACTTTCACACCTTCTGAGGGAGGTATAGACAACAGCAAAATACACGATGACTACGTTAAAAATTTTAAAAAAGAACTTTCATCCAATTACATTTCACCCATTTTGGCTTCACTCAGCATGATGACCCCTAAATCCATCACAACTTTGGGGAAAGGTTTCAGTGCCATAGGGATGGCTGTCAGTAACCCCAGCTTTGAGGGATCTAAATGAAGCAGCCAATCAAAGGTTCATATTGGCATGCTGACTTTTCCACATAAAGACTCCTCACAATAGTTGTGTGTGACAAGTCACAGTAATACTATGTTAATCCCCAAAAGTACCCTTGTTTCTTTTGGGGTTAAGAAGAAACATTCCTTAACTACCTGCTTAAGAAGCTGTACAAACCAAAAAGCAAGAATAGGATGAAATCTAATATTTAAACAGGTTTCATAATAGAAAACCAGCCTAATGAAGCCATTAGCTCTATTACAGGCAACATCACAAGGTGGATAGAGGGCCAGACTTTGAGTGGGGGAGATTTGGGTTCAAGTTTTGCTTCTGACTCATTTAGATGTGTGATAATGAGCAAGTCTCTTAACCCCTCACTGCCCCAGGTAACTCTCTAAGTTCTAGGTTTCAGATGAGTTGCCAATCTGCACTGGGAAGGGAATTTTCATACCAGGAATTTGCTATGCTGATGAAATTGCAAACTTGTACTTCCCCACTCCAAGAAAGAAAGAAAGGAAGGAAGGAAGGAAGAAAGGAAGGAAGGAAGAAGAAGGAAGGAAGGAAGGAAGGAAGGAAGGAAGGAAGGAAGGAAGGAAAGAAAGAAAGAAAGAAAGAAAGAAAGAAAGAAGAAAGAAAGAAAGAAAGAAAAAGAAAGAGAAAGAAAGAAAGAAAGAAAGAAAGAAAGGAAGGAAGGAAGAGAGGAGAGGAAAGGAGAGGAAAGGAATTGAAGGGAAGGGAAAGAAACACAACAAATTAGATTATCAGAGTCTTCTGGAGGAAAAGATGGACCTTGTTTTTTAGGTGATGTTAAATCTTCATTTTAAACATTTATAGATTCTAGTATATGGGGTAGATGCTCTGCAGAAGATTTATGGAAAGGAATGGACAAAAAATAAGGAAGCATGGATAGAGTGTGATCTGCATTAGATAGTGTAGCAGGGAGACTTAGTAAGCTTTTCAAGATCACGTTCAACACTTAGATGATCCTGAGAT
Source organism: Phascolarctos cinereus (assembly GCF_003287225.1). Classification (NCBI taxonomy): domain Eukaryota; kingdom Metazoa; phylum Chordata; class Mammalia; order Diprotodontia; family Phascolarctidae; genus Phascolarctos; species Phascolarctos cinereus. The sequence continues at coordinate 182,642,394 of NW_027556098.1, forward strand.
GAACTGGTTAGGTTGTCCAGAGCAAATTAGTTTTCCACCTTTATAATGCATCCTGAATGCATCCATCATCTTAAATATTTACTCTTCAAAAGGAACCAGGAATATAGATGGAATGGGGAAGAGAAGGGGAAAAGATTTATTAAGCATCTACCATGGACCAGGGACTGTCCTAACTGCTTTATAAATATTATCTCATTTGAGCCTTGAAACAGGTGGCAGCTAGGTAGATAATGGATAGGTGGATAGAGTGCCAGGCCTGGAGTCAGGAAGACTCATCTCCCTGAGTTCAAATCTGGCCTCAAACACTGACTAGCTGTGGGAACCTGGGCAAGTCACTTAACCCTGTTTGCCTCAGTTTCTTCATCTGTAAAATGAGCTGGAGAAGGAAATGGCAAACCACTCTAGTATCTTTGCCCAGAAAACCCCAAATAGGGTTAACAAGAGTCAGACACAACTGAACAACAACACAATTCTCCTAACAACCCTAGGAGATAGATAGTTCCCCTGGAAGCATACATTAAAGCACATACACTGCTAGTAATACTGTTAGTTAATAATTTGCAAAGTGCTTATGGAGTATCTGTTTTGTGCCACTATGCTAGGCACTTTGACTGATGAAAGATTCCCAGTGGACATAATTTTTATTCTTTAGGTACATACAGTCTCAGCCTAATACAGAGGAAAAAGTAATGAACATAGAAACTCCAGACCTGAATTCAAATCACAGCTTTGCTACTTGCTAACCTTGAACATGCCTTAACCTCTCTAAGTCTCAGTTTCCTCATCTGTAAAATGAGGCAGTTGAACTAAATGATCTGTAAGGTCCTTCCTAGCTACAGATCTATGATCCTCTGATGAGATCCTATGTTATATGAAACTATTAAAGCACAAGGCAAGGCAATATGTAATCAAGAGACACAATATAGTAGAAAGAGTAATGTACAAGAAGACTGAACAGTCAGGTTTTAGTCCTGACAGCCACTTAATAGCTATGTGACTTGAGGCAAACCTCTTAATTTTATTGTCCCAGTTTCTTCATTCGTAAAATGAGAATAGCAACATTTTGAATCTTCCCAACTATCCGATGTCCATGTGGGGACAATCCTCAGCATTCAACTTCCAAGAATAGTTATGGACTGTGAGTGGGGCTTTAAGCAGGCAGGATTTCAGGCCTGCTAGCATTTCTTTTTGGTGGGCCTAAGTTTGGAATTGTAAGCAGTTTGGTGCCTAGAAGGGACACAGCATTGAGTACATTTGTTACTACCATTATATATCTGACAGAGAGTGCTTCACAAGAGGCATTTCAATTTGAGACAGACTCTGCCACAGCACCATCTGCCAGTCTGATAAAGACAATCCCCTTTTAATTAGGAATATTGAAATGTTGGAAAACCAGGCCAACTTCTGGCATTAGAAAGGAAACTGGGTGGTGGGGGTGGTATATAGAATCCATTGAGGAAAAAAATCTGGAGTTGGCACTTATTTGGAGAAAAAAAAAACCCAACAGCAACCCATCACACCTTTCTGGACTGGCCCAAGCACAGGCTTGCCCAGTGGCCATCACTTGGCCAATCTCACCATATCTTCAGTAGGTCTTGCCACATTCTGCAATCGGATGCCCACAGATCATGGTGCCAAAGGGCCAGATGCATCATGAGGACTTTGCATTTGTGTTCATATGTTTTCAGCTCATTTCTTTTCATATGTGTTATTTTTTTTAATGAGAATTTGGCCACAAACTTGATCCCTCTTTTTGAATATGCAGTTCTTGGGCAGATCCTGGACATTTCTACAGATGTCCTACCAAACTGGAATATGCCAAGTACGCATTGTACCCTGATTGTGGTTTGTATTTTTACTTGGGTCCCAGGATAAATTCTTTCTAAAATGATGAAAAAAAAATTGGCCATGTCTCAAGATGGTTGCATTTGGAGGATATATAATTTTGTGATTTGGCGTATGTTGTGCAAGTAAGACAATGTCATTTTCAATCATTACAGGATGATCTTATTCACATGTAGCATAGTCACTAAAGTCCTCCCTCCTGTCAAATGTAGGGTTGTGCTTAATGGGGTTAAGCTTTTGGACTTTGTGATATTGAGACTTTAGGATCAGAAGACAATGAAAAACACAAATTCTCTGACAATACAATAGAAAGTGCTTTTGTTCTTGATTTATTTGTTCCTCCCCGGGAAGAAGATAGCTGTCATATGTACTCTTAGCCATCTTTGATTTGTTTCTTTAGGGAGAATAATTTTTTATTACTAGAATTGCCCCTGACAGGATTACCTGTTAACTTGATTTTTTGTGATGCTTTGATAGAAATTGTTCTTCAGGGTAATTCTGCAGAAATAAGTACCTTACAATTCAAAGACAAGGCTCTTTTTGGCATCACGATAATCAGGGGAATAAATAAATGACTAATTTTATCCTCAAGCAAATTGTCTCAGATTCCAAATCCTCAGATGAGAGGTTATTAAAGAAATCTTGACGAGATACTTCATTATTCAGCAATAGTAGGTACTTCTACAACTTAATGTCACATGCAATCACTCCTGTTCTCATTAACAGAAATCATTAATGATCTGGAAGGCAGTAGCATAAACATAGGGTTAATTTCATTTTGAATGGAATATGCCAGAAAAACCACATGATACATGCATATATACATATGTACATATGAGTCAATATGACAAAATATATAGAAAGCCAACCTTAGAATCAGGAAGACCTGGCTTCAAATTATATCTCTAACACAAATAGCTGTGTGACCATGACTAATCACTGACCTCTTAGAATCCTTGGCAACTCTCTAAAATTGTAAAGTTCCATAATAGTTATTGGTCTACAACCATTGAGGGAATTGTCACAACACTTCTCCACATGGATAAAATTACAGATGCAGACCACACACACACACACACACACACACACACACACACACACATACACACACAAGACAAATATAAATCAAAAGCAAGTAATTAAAAAACAATGTTTATTTAATCCCAGAAGAATATGTCCCCATTAATTAATTTGTAGTCTTTTGTGCTCAAGAAGAAGACCAAAATGATATCACTGTGTTGGGTCAAGGTACAGTATGACTGACGGGG